>NC_081311.1:85252727-85555757 GCF_026419965.1 Kogia breviceps
AGATGTACATCCTTGGAAAGAAATCACTTCATTTCTCTAATGTTGACCTGACAAATAAGACAAACCCCTTCACTGAACTTGCTTATACAAAAGTGATGGAAATATCAAATGGAAGTGTTGGAAACATCTTATTTTACCCGAGCCTTATATACGGCTCTAGGTTAATTACAGTTTGGCTCACACATCTGTTCATTGAAGTTACAATGTTCTCAATTTCTGTCACTGATCCTGCAGAGTGGGCCCCAACAAGGGTCCTCTGCCCCGTGTCATTAGAGCCAAGAGAACGAGACTGAGTTTGGTTCAGAAGCAAAGGAAACTTTATATTCTGATCAGAGAACGGGGAGAGGTGAGAGCGTGCGCTCCCCCAAGGGCTGTGGGCGGGGCTGCTGTGTAGGGATACAGGCAGCGTCAGCTGGACGGAAGGGGCGGAGCTCTCGAGGGCCGGGTTGGCTGGAGCTCAGGCTCCATGTCGCGGAGTCTGCATGGGGCCCCGCGAGCTGAGGTGTCGGCCCAGCCATTTTGCACCACGAAATAGGTTCTGAAGTGCCGGGTGTGGGACCTCTGCATGTGAAACCTAGGAGCAAGTGAAATTAGACAAAACACAAAGGAATAAAGGTTAGACTTTATTTTATTGCCCAGATTCTATTTTTATCTCCCAGGATTTTTTTCATGGGTTCTGCCGGTGACAAACCCCTCCTCTGCCTTTTGTCCCATTCCTCATTGTTGGGGCGCTGAGGGTGCAGACCCCGCTTCTGTGTAACTGCTTCGTGCTGAGTTGGGAGGCCTCATACCCGGGGGGAGGGGCAGAACTTCTCCCCAGCAGCCTCCAGGTGAGGTTGACTGTCCCCAGGGCTCCTCCCTCACTGCTCGTCCGCCTGAGCCCCAGCATTTGAAGTGTTATAGATTCTAGTGACCTTTAAGGGTGCAGGAAAGAGATGCGCAGAGACGCTGGGGGGGCCGGTTTTACTCCGCCCACATTTGTTCGGCCACCTTAGGCAGACGGTTTCTGCCAGCCTAGATGATCTGACCGGTAGTCTGCGCTTTCTTCAATTAGGCCCCTGAATTAACGTACAAACAGCACCAGGTGTCAGAACCCTGCCTGCTCAACTCCCACACAGTCCAGGGCCGGTGGTGATCCAGACCCATGACGGCCACTGAGTCAACGGCCTTTTCAAGTAGCCAGGAGTGCAGCCGGTCTCATCGGCCGCCGCCGTCACCGCGGTGTCTGTAGGCGTTTCTATGGTGACAGCGTTATTTACGGTCCCCCCTCCAAGCTTATGAGCTCCGCTCTGGGTGCAGTAAGTCCTTCAAGCAGTAGTCTGCTCTTTTGGGTCACGCTCTTGTTGTTTTCTGAGAGAAGATCCACGTCAAGTGATGGTCACACGGGTCATCATGGGGACCCGTTGCCCCCAGTTGTCCCTCTGGAGGTTGGAGTTGGAGGGCTTCCTCACTCGAGGTCAGTGTGCCCACAGAGCGACCCCTGCAACTTCAGGGCATGGTGGGTGGTTAGGATCACCGCGTGTGGTCCTTTTCCCTTAGGAGGGAGCTGGCCTTGCAGGCTGCGGATTTCCAGGTTTTTAGATACCCCCAGTATCCTGGCCGGATGGGGCGGCGGGCCAAGCCCTTGGTGACCGTACTTTCTCCTACCTGGAGGGCATTCTTGCATTGTTCCCTTTCAAGTGGTCCCAGGTTTTGCACTAGTACTCTAAGGGCAATTCATCTTCGACCGGGAATGTAAAGGTCAAAGGGTTTAGCTAAATTAGGGAGTTCCAGGGCAAGGGTCTGAATTGACTGCTCTTTCCATTCTTGAAAGGCCGCTTCTGGATTCTATTCAAAAGGATCATCATCTTTTCCTTTCAGTGTTTCATATAGAGGCCCAGCTATTAGACTGTAGCTAGGGATCCAGATGCAGCAAACCCCGACCTCCCCAGGAACCCTTAAGCTGTCTTCTAGTTTTAGAAGGGGTAAGGCTGCAAATGACTTCTTCCCTTTCCTGGGATGGGCTTCTCCGACCTTCTGTGAGAATGAAGCCCGGGCAGGTCACCTTAGTCTGTGATATTTGAGCCTTTGTCTTGGACACCTTCTATCCTTTATTGGCTAGGTAGTTCAGAGGCCTCCTTAGTAGGGCTGGCGATCAGAATGTCGTCTGCATATTGAAGGAGGGTTCCCTTCTCCAGAGTTAGATCTTTGAGGTTTTAGTTAAGTTTCCCCAAAGGTGGTGCGGGAAGTTTTGAACGCTTGGGGCAGGACGGCCCCAGCAGTACTGTCTTCCTTGTATGTTGAGTCCTGCCAGTCACAAGCCAAAATTTCTGTGACTTCTGGGACTAATGGAATACAGAAGAAAGCATCATGTAAGTCTCATACAGAATACCATGTCCTGGTGGATGGTAGAATGACCAGCAGGGTGTAGGAATTAGGAACTATTGGATGCATATCCTCAGTGGCTTCACTGACTGTCCCGACATCTTTACCAGTTCCCCAGCAGCCCACAGGGCTCTCGTGGTCAGGCCCCTCGCAGGATATACAGCTCACTTGGGCAGGTACCCAGCAGCCCACGGCGCTCTCGTGGTCAGGCCCCTCCCAGGGTATGGAGCTCACCTGGGCAGGTACCCAGCAGCCCACGGGGCTCTCGTGGTCAGGGCCCTCCCAGGATATGGAGCTCACCTGGGCAGGTACCCCAGCAGGGCCAGGCACACAGGAACCGTACACATAGCCCTCACTGCAGAGCACCCCCAGCCCACCTGTTGGTCAGAGCACCTCAGAGCAGGACTTGAACTAACAGCACCACCAACAGGTCTGTGACCCTGGGCTTCACTCTGTGTGGCCTCCTTCCGCCTGGTCTTCCAGAGGCTTCCACTGCACCCGGGGCACCAGGCCTCTGTCTCCACCCACCACCCATCCTCTCCCTGACTCCTGGGTTCCTCTCATTAGGAGAGGGTCTTCCTGAAGTTGTCTCCCACTCATGGACCAGATAAAATGATTAGAAAACAAGCCAGGGCTGCAGCCCCTTGTCTATCCTGACCCTCAGGATGCCACACCTGTTCCTTGGACCTGGCCAGTGCAGCAAGGCCCATTTTCTGCAACTGTGAGCCCCTGAGGGGCGAGGAGTGGCTGACCTGGGCAGCCTGACCCGGCCGGCCAGCCCTCCCCATGTGTGCCTGGGCTGAGGTCAATATAAACACCACTCCAGGCAGCAAGAGCCCCTGCAGCTGTGCCTGACGCCATATTCTCTGCCCCGTCAGCAGTCTCAGGGCTGGGCTGGTGGGAGGGAGTAGGGCCCACGGCTCTGTGCGTGGCCCGGTGTGAGTGGGGCTCTGCTGGACTTTCTGCAGGAGTTGCCGTGCTGCCACCTGCTAAAGAAGAGGATGTGTCACCCATACCTGCCGCTGGAATTTCTCCCCAGGCAGAGGTGAGGAAGGAAAAAAGCAGTGGGGGCCGGGACCGGAGGGGTACGTCAGGCAGGGAAATGGAAAGCTTCCAGAAGAGCACCCGGGGCCAGGACCATCCTGGCTGGCCTGCAGGCCCCAAGTCGGCCTGCGTGCTGTGGCTGGTGTGGCTCCACGGCCCTTCCTCTAGGCTTTCAAGTCCTTGCACACATTCAGGTGTTTTACCTGGTAAGAGTGGGTACAGTTCAGCAGCAGCTGGCCTGGGGCTCAGCTCACGTTTACTCAGAGATGCCTCCTCAGGGTCCCCCAGCTTTGCAGTGAGGACGTTCCTTGCGGGGGGGCTGCTGGCTGCATGGGAGACGATTCCCCACCTCTGACCAACTTCAGAATTGTTTACTACTGGAGCAAGTGCCCTGGTAGGGTTTTCCTCTGTATGACTGTTGGGTTCTGTTTTTTTTTTTTTCTTTTTTGGTTCAGACTAGGTTTTATTCCTTTTTTTGTATTTATAGATATAAGCATGGAAATAATTCATACATATAAATACGTCTATGTGAAGGAAATAACTTTTTTCTGTTTTATTTTTTTAAATATTTATTTTTTTAATTAAAAAAAAATTTTTTTTTATACAGCAGGTTCTTATTGGTTATCTATTTTATACATGTAAGTGTGTATATGTCAATCCCAGTCTCCCAATTCATCCCACCACCACAACCCCACTACTTTCCCCCCTTGGTGTCCATACGCTTGTTCTCTACATTTGTGTCTATTTCTGCCTTGCAAACCAGTTCATCTGTACCATTTTTCTAGGTTCCACATGTATGTGTTAATATACGATATTTGTTTTTCTCCTTCTGACTTACTTCACTCTGTGTGACAGTCTGTAGATCTATCCACATCTCTACAAATGACCCAAATTCATTCCTTTTATGGGTGAGTAATATTCCATTTTATATATGTACCACATCTTTATCCATTCGTCTGTCTATGGGCATTTAGGTTGCTTTCATGACCTGGCTATTATAAATAGTGCTGCAATGAACATTGTGGTGAATGTGTCTTTTTGAATTATGGTTTTCTCTGGGTATATGCCCAATAGTGGGATTGCTGGGTCATATGGTAATTCTATTTTTAGATTTCTAAGGAACCTCCATACTGTTCTCCATAGTGACTGTATCAATTTACATTCCCACAAATAGTGCAAGAGGGTTCCCTTTTCTCCACACCCTCTCCAGCATTTGTTGTTTGTAGATTTTCTGATGATACCCATTCTAACTGGTGTGAGGTGATACCTCATTGTAGTTTTGGTTTATATTTCTCTAATAATTAGTGATGTTAAGCAGCTCTTCATGTGCTTCTTGGCCAACTGTATGTCTTCTTGGGACAAATGTCTATTTAGGTCATCTGCCCATTTTTGGATTGGGTTGTTTGTTTTTTTACTGTTGAGCTGCATGAGCTGTTTATATATATTGGAGATTAATCCTTTATCCATTGATTCATTTGTAAATACTTTCTCCCATTCTGAGGGTTGTCTTTTCGTCTTGTTTGTAGTTTCCTTTGCTTTGCAATAACTTTTAGGTTTCATTCAGTCCCATTTGTTTATTTTTGTTTTTTATTCCATTACTCTAGGAGGTGGATCAAAAAAGATCTTGCTGTGATTTATGTCAAAGAGTATTCTTCCTATGTTTTCCTCTAAGAATTTTATAGTGTCTGGTCTTACATTTCAGTCTCTAATGCATTTTGAGTTTATTTTTGTGTATGGTGTTAGGGAGTGTTCTAATTTCATTCTGTTACATGTAGCTGGCAAGTTTTCCCAGCACCACCTATTGAAGAGACTGTCTTTTCTCCATTGTATATCCTTGCCTCCTTTGTCATAGATTAGTGGACCATAGGTGTGTAGGTTTATCTCTGGGCTTTCTTTATTTTTTTATTTTACATCTTTATTGGAGTATAATTGCTTTATAATTGTGTGTTAGTTTCTGCTGTATAAAAAAGTGAATCAGCTATACATATACATATAATACCATATCCCCTCCCTCTTGCACATTCCTCTCACCCCCTTATCCCACCCCTTTAGGTGGTCACAAAGTCCTGAGCTGATCTCCCTATGGTATGTGGCTACTTCCCAGTAGCTATCGATTTTACATTTCATAGTGTATATATATCCATGCCACTCTCTCACTTTGTCCCAGCGTTCCCTTCCCCCTCCCCGTGTCATCAAGTCCTTTCTCTACGTCTGTGTCCTTAATCCTTTCCTGCCCCTAGTTTCTTCATAAACTTTTTTTTAGATTCCATATTTATGTGTTAGCATACGGTATTTGTTTTTCTCTTTCTGACTTACTTCACTCTGTAGGACAGACTCTAGATCCATCCACCTCACTACAAATAACTGTTTCGTTTCTTTTTATGGCTGAGTAATATTCCATTGTATATATGTGCCACATCTTCTTTATCCATTCATCTGTCGATGGACACTTCGGTTGCTTCCATGTCCTGGCTATTGTAAATAGAGCTACAATGCACATTGTGGTACCTGACTCTTTTTGAATTATGGTTTCCTCAGTGTAAATGCCCAGTAGTGGGATTGCTGGGTCATATGGTAGTTCTATTTTTAGTTTTTAAGGAACCTCTGTACAGTTCTCCCTAGTGGCTCTATCAATTTACATTCCCACCAACAGTGCAACAGGGTTCCCTTTTCTCCAATAAATGCCTCTCCAGCATTTATTGTTTGCAGATTTTTGATGATGGCCATTCTGACTTGTGTGAGGTGATTCCTCACTGTAGTTTTGATTTGCATTTCTCTAATGATTAGTTATGTTCAGCATCCTTTCATGTGTTTGTTGGCAACCTGTATATCTTCTTTGGAGAAATGTCTATTTAGGTCTTCTGCCCATTTTTGGATTGGGTTTTTTGTTTTTGTGGTATTGAGCTATAAGAGCTGCTTGTAAATTTTGGACATTAATCCTTTGTCATTTGCTTCATTTGAAAATATTCTCTACCATTCTGAGGATTGTCTTTTCGTCTTGTTTATATTCTTCCTTGCTGTGCAAAAGATTTTAAGTTTCATTAGGTCCCATTTTTTAATTTTTGTTTTTATTTCCATTTCTCTAGGAGGTTGGTCAAAAAGGATCTTGCTGTGATTTAAGTCATAGAGTGTTCTGCTTATGTTTTCCTCTAAGAGTTTTACAGTGTCTGGTCTTACATTTAGGTCTCTAATCCATTTTGAGTTTATTTTTGTGTATGATGTTAGGGAGTGTTCTAATTTCATTCTTTTACATGTAGCTGTCAAGTTTTCCCAGCATCACTTATTGAAGAGACTGTCTTTTCTCCATTGTATATCCTTGCCTCCTTTGTCAAAGATTAGTTAACCATAGGTACGTGGGTTTATCTCTGGGCTTTCTGTCCTGTTCTTTTGATCTATATTTCTGGTTTTGTGCCAGTACCATATTGTCTTGATTACTTTAGCTTTGTAGTATAGTCTGAAGTCAGGACATCTGATTCCTCCAGCTCTTTTTTTTTTTTCCCCTCAAGACTGCTTTGGCTATCCAGGGTCTTTTGTATCTCCCTATAAATTTTAAGATTTTTTTGTTCTAGTTCTGTAGAAAATGCCACCGGTAATTTGATAGGGATTGCATTGAATCTGTAGATTGCTTTGGGTAGTACAGTCATTTTCACAATATTGATTCTTCTAATCCAAGAACATTGTATGTCTCCATCTGGTTATATTATATTTGATTTCTTTCACCAGTGTCTTACAGTTTTCTGAGTACAGGGCTTTTACTTCCTTAGGTAGGTTTATTCCTAGGTATTTTATTCTTTTTGTTACAATGGTAATGGGATATTTTCCTTAATTTCTCTTTCTGATCTTTCACTGTTAGAGTATAGGAATGAAAGAGATTTCTGTGCATTAATTGTGTATCCTGCAACTTTAGCAAATTCATTGATTAGCTCTAGTAGTTTTCTGATGGAATCTTTAGGATTCTCTATCTATGGTATCATGTCATCTGCAAACAGTGACAATTTTACTTCTTTTCCAATTTGTATTCCTTCTATTTTTTTCTTCTCTGCTGTGGCTAGAACTTGCAAAACTATGTTTAATAATAGTGGTGACAGTGGACATCCTCATCTTGTTCCTGATATTAGGGGAAATGCTTTCAGTTGTTCAACATTGAGAATGATGTTTGCTGTGGGTTTGCCATATATGGCCTTTATTATGTTGAGGTAGGTTCCCTCTATGCCCACTTTCTGGAGAGTTTTTATCATAAATGGGTGTTGAATTTTCTCAAACGCTTTTCCTGCATCTATTGAGATGATCATATGGTTTTTATTCTAAAATTTGTTAATATGGTGTATCACATTGATCGATTTGTGTATATTGAAGAATCCTTGCATCCCTGGGATAAACCCCACTTAATCATGGTGTATGATCCTTTTAATGTGTTGTTTGATTCTGTTTCCTAATATTTTGTTGAGGATATTTACATCTATATTCATCAGTGATATGCATTTATAATTTTCTTTTTTTATAGTATTTTTGTCTGGTTTTGGTATTAGGGTGATGGTGGCATTATAGAATGAGTTTGGGAGTGTTCCTTCCCCTGCAATTTTTTTGAAGAGTTTGAGAAGTTTGGGTGTTAGCTCTTCTCTAAATGTTTGATAGAATTCACCTGTAATGCCCTCTAGTTCTGGGCTTTTGTTTGTTGGAAGATTTTTAATCACAGTTTCAATTTCATTACTTATGATTGGTCTGTTCATATTTTATATTTCTTCCTGGTTCTGTCTTGGAAGGTTATACCTTCCTAAGAATTTGTCCATTTCCTCTGGGTTGTCCATTTTATTGGCATAGTGTTGCTTGTAGTAGTCTCTTATGATGGTTTGTATTTCTGCAGTGTATGTTGTAACTTCTCCTTTTTCATTTCTAATTTTATTGATTTGAGTCCTCCCCCTCTTTTTCTTGAGTCTGGCTAAAGGTTTATCATTTTTGTTTATCTTCTCAAAGAACCAGCTTCATTTTTATTGATCTTTGCTATTGTTTTCTTTGTTTCTATTTCATTTATTTCTGCTCCAATCTTTATTATTTCTTTACTTCTACTAACCTTAGGGTTTGTTCTTCTTTCTCTAGTTCCTCTAGGTGTAAGGTTAGATTGTTTGAGATTTTTCTTGTTTCTTGAGGTAGGCTTGTATTGCTATAAACTTCCCTCTTAGAAGTGCTTTTGCTGCATCCCATAGGTTTTTGGATCATCGTGTTTTTGTTGCCATTTGTCTCTAGGTAGTTTTTGATTTCCTCTTATTTCTTCAGTGATCTCTTTGTTATTTAGTAACGTATTGTTTAGCCTCCATGTGTTTGTGTTTTTTACGTTTTTCTCCCTGTAATTGATTTCTAATCTCATAGCATTGTGGTCAGAACAGCTGCTTGATATGATTTCAGTTTTCTTAAATTTACTGAGGCTTTATTTGTGACCCAATATGTCATCTATCCTGGAGAATGTTCCATGTGCTGTTGAGAACATGTAATCTGCTGTTTTTGGATGGAATGTCCTATAAATATCAATTAAATCTACCGGTCTATTGTGTCATTTAAAGCTTGTGTTTCCTTATTAATTTTCTGTCTGGATGATCTCCATTGGTGTAAGTGAGGTGTTAAAGTCCCCTGCTACTATTGTATTACTGCTGATTTCCTCTTTCATAGCTGTTAGCAGTTGCCTTATGTATTGAGGTGCTCCTATGTTGGGTACATATATATTTATAATTGTCATATCTTCTTCTTGGGTTGATCCCTTGATCATGATGTAGTGTCTTTCCTCATCTCTTGTAACATTCTTTATTTTAAAGTCTATTTTATCTGATATGAGTATTGCTACTCCAGCTTTCTTTTGATTTTCATTTGCGTGGAATATGTTTTTCCATCCCTTCACTTTCATTCCGTATGTGTCCCTAGGTCTGAAATGGGTCTCTTGTAGGCAGCAGATATATGAGTCTTGTTTTTGCATCCATTCAGCAGTCTGTGTCTTTTGGTGGAGCATTTAATCCATTCACTTTAAGGTAATTATCGATATATATATTCCTGATACTATTTTATTAATCGTTATGGGTTTGTCTTGGTGAGTCCTTTTCTTCTCTTGTGTTTCCCACTTAGAGAAGTTCCTTTAGCCTTTGTTGTAGAGCTGGGTTCGTGGTGCCGAATTCTCTTAGCTTTTGCTTCTCTGTAAAGCTTTTGATTTCTCTGTGAAATCTGAATGAGATCCTTGCTGGGTGGAGTACTCTTGGTTGTAGGTTCTTCCCTTTCATCACTTTAAATTTAACATGCCACTCTCTTCTGGCTTCTAGAGTTTCTGCTGAGAAATCAGCTGTTAACCTTATGGGAGTTCCCTTGTATGTTATTTGTCATTTTCCCCTTGTTGCTTTCAATCATTTTTCTTTGTCTTTAATTTTTGTCAGTTTGATTACTTTGTGTTTCAGCATTTTTCTCCTTTGGTTTATCCTCCCTGGGACTCTCTGCTCTTCCTGGACTTGGGTGGCTATTTCTTTTCCCATGTTAGGGAAGTTTTCAACTATAATCTCTTCAGATATTTTCTCGGGTCCTTTCTCTCTCTGTTCTCCTTCTGGGACCCCTATAATGCAAATGTTGTTGTGTTTAATGTTGTCCCAGAGGTCTCTTAAGGTGTCTTCATTTATTTTCATTCTTTTTCTTTATTCTGTTCCACAGCAGTGATTTTCACCTTTCTGTCTTCCAGGTCACTTATCCGTTCTTCTGCCACAGTTATTCTGCTACTGATCCCTTCTAGTGTATTTTTTAGTTAAGTTATTGTATTGTTCATCTCTGTTTGTTTGTTCTTTAATTCTTCTAGGTGCTTGTTCCTTAATTCTTCCCGGTCTTTGTTAAGCATTTCTTGCATCTTCTCGATCTTTGCCTCCATACTTTTTCCAAGGTCATGGATCATCTTCACTATCATTATTCCAAATTCTTTTTCTGGAAGGTTGCCTATTTCCACCTCATTTCGTTTTTTGTCTGGGGTTTTATCTTGTTCCTTGATCTGGTATAAAGTCCTCTGCCTTTTCATTTTGTCTATCTTTCTGTGAATGTGGTTTTCCTTCCACAGGCTGCAGAACTGTAGTTCTTCTTGCTTCTGCTGTCTGCCCTCCAGTGGATGAGTCTATCTTAGAGGCTTGTGCAAGCTTGTGATGGGAGGGACTGGTGGTGGGTAGAGCTGGATGTTGCTCTGGTGGGCAGAACTCAATAAAACTTTAATCCACTTGTCTGCTGATGCATGGGGCTGGGTTCCCTCCCTGTTGGTTGTTTGGCCTGAGGTGACCTAGCACTGGAGCCTACCTATAGCTCTGGGTGGGGCTAAAGACTTACTCTGGGAAGGCTCATGCCAAGGAGTATTTCCCAGAACTTCTACTGCCAGTGTCGTTGTCCCCATGCCCCTCCTCTGCAGGAGACCCTCTAAAACCAGCATGTAGGTCTGGTCAGTCTCCTATGGGGTCACTGCTCCTTCCCCTGGGTCCTGATGTGCACACTACTATTGTGTGCCCTCCAAGGGTGGAGTCTCTGTTGAGACTCTTGAGTCTCTGAGTGGAGTTGAGACTCGGAGACTCTGAGTGGAGTTGCACAGACTCTCGGTCCTGTGAAGCTTCTATACTTTGTGATTCTAGAAATCCTATAGGAGATGGTCCATAGCAGGTGAAGCTAATGTTGTCAGTAGAGATGGTGAAGCCAAAGATCTGCAGTTCCGACTAGAGATGCCAATGTACATACAGGACAAAATCATCTCGTGTGAATGTAGTTCAGGCTCGTTTAAGATGAATGCAGTCATGTTAATGCCTAACATATTCTATCCTGTGCCTCCCCTGAGGGACCCCCTCCTCAGTTCCTGAGGCTCCTGTAAGTCATGTACAGGGGAATGGAGAGTGGGCTCTGTCCAGTCTGAGCCCTGAGTTACCCTGTGTGTATCTTAGGATACTTTGTATTTCTGTGGTGTCTGTGGTAACATCATCTGTTTCATTTCTGATTTATTTGGGCCCTCTCTTTTTAAAAAACATACTACTGTTTCTTTTATTATTTACAGAAGTTTAATAAGTGTTTGATCTACTACCCTTACTCTATGTATACTTTTTGCAGTGAGATTTTTACTTTTGTTTGTTTTCTTGTTACTATCAATAATTAGTGAGACTTCTTTTAAGCTACCTTCAACATTGCTTATAAAGCTGCTTTATTAGTGATGACAGAGCCTTAATGGAAGTCGTGTTCTGGTTGTAAATTAAAATGCAATGTGCCAGCAAAAAGCCCCTTAAGTTTATGTCTCATTACTTCTTGTTCTTTTTTAAATTTAATTTTTATTTTTTATCAGAGCAAATTTGATTAAAATGTTTTGTTTGTTCTAGGTGTGCAAGATGTGGTTCTTTTACACATATACATATATCTATACTACTTCGGATCATTTTCTCATGTAGGTTATGACACAATGTTGAGTAGTCTTCTCTTGGTATTCCGCAGGGCTTTGGTGATTATACATTTCACATTTGTTTGTATATCTCTGTTAATCCCAATATCTTAACGTATCCAATCCTCACACCTTTCCATTTGGTGAACCATAAGTTTGTTTAATGAATCTGTGATTGCCTTTCTCTGTGGAAATATCTTCATTGGTATCAATTTTTAGCTAACAACTATAAGTGATATTATAGGATAATTGTCTTTTGCTGTCTAACTTAGTACAATTTGCCTGATTACCTCTAGAATCATCTACAGTGTTGAAAATGGCATTTTTTCATTTTTTGTTTCCTAGCTAATATTCCATCTGTACATGTATCAGTTCTTCTTTGTCCACTCAACTCTTGATGTACTTTTTGGTTGCCTCCATGTCTTGCCTATTGTAATACTGCTGCAATGCACATTTGCCTGCCTGTGTCTTTCCAATTCTGTCTTCTTATGTTATAGGCCCAGGAGTGGGCTTCCTGTATCATATGGTAGCTCAGTGTTTACCTTTTAAAGGCACCACCATTCTGTTATCATTAGTGGCTCTTTCCAGGTTATATCTCACTTAAAGTTGAGGGTATGCATTTCTCCAAAACACCTTCAGCATTTATTGTTTGTAGTTTTCTTGCTGATGGTTATTCTGAGTGGTGTGAGCTGATACCTCTTTGTGGTTGAATTTGCATGTGTCTCATAATTCGTTGAAATTGAGCTTCAAGGCATGTCCTTTTTCTTTTTCAAACTGTGATTTCAGCTTAGTTCTTCAAAGTGTTTTCTTAAAGTATGTGTCACATTTTGAAATTTTTTGGACATTACCTCCCTCAAGACATATTGAGGGCAGGTTTCATTTACAACCCTGCAGTACTTGTTCATATGAAGTGACCATTAGCACAGGCTTTAAAGCTGCTTTTGCAGGTAACGGCCAGAGGGCAGCAGCCTTTCTATGTTCCCCACACTGGTACTAGGGAAACAGACCTTCTGGCCAGTGGTGTTCCATGGTTATAAATTAGAATGGAATGTGCCTGGATAAACCCACAAATGCTGATGTCTCCTTACTTTTGTTTGTTTCTTAAATTTAATTATATTTTTTATTGTAGTAATATTCCATTGTGTACACAGACCACTTCTTGGTGCATTCCTCTGTTGATGGACATTTTCATTGCTTCCAAGTGTTGGCTATGTTAAATGTTGCTGGAGTGCAGGATTGCCAGCCTGTGACTTTTTGAATCTCATTTTCTCAGGTGATAGGCCCAGCAGTGGGTATGCTTCATTAACTGGTAGCTCAATGTTTACCTTTTCAAAGCACCTCCATTGTGTTTTCATCAGTGGCTCTTACCACGTCCCCTTTAGAACCGAGGTACCTCCGCAATCTCTTCAGCATTTATTGTTTGCAGCATTTCTGCTGAAGGCCATTCTGACTGGTGTGAGCTGATAGGCTTTTGTAATTTGGGTTTGCACATCTATCAAAATTCCTAAAATTCATCATTTTTCCACGACTTTTTCTTTTCTGTTAAAAAAAAGAAAAAAGTGTGAGTACAACATACCTCTTGAAATTGTCTTCTTGGAAGGTTGCCCTCTTTTGAATTTTTGTTTGATTTTCGACCCCAGGATCTTTTTGGAGGGCAGGAGTAATTTACTGGCCTGCAAGTTTGGTGAATATTTAGTGACCATTAGCACTGGGTTTAAAGCTGCTGTTGTGGGAAACGGCCCCAAGGAGGCAGCATTTTTCCATTCCCAAATCTGGGCCCTAGGGCAGCAGAGCCTTTCTGGACTTCGAGTTCATAGCTTGTAAATTAGAATGGAATGTGCCAGGAGAAACCCCCATAAGTTTATGTCTCATTACTTCTTGGATTTTTAAAAATTTTTAAATTGGGGTAATGATTAGAATATTGTTTGTCCTAATGTACACAATCTGGTTCATTTGTACATTATATATGTCTATTCATGTACAGATCCTCTTCCCATGTAAAATTTTACAGAGTGTTCCATAGACTTCCCTTGCTATATGGTCGGTCTCTTTGATATATGTATAAAATATGTATTGGTATACGTATAGTAACACTAATCTTAATTTATCCATTCCCCCCACCTTTCCGTTTAGATAAGCGTAGTTGTTTTCTAAGTCTGTGAGTGTCTTTCTCTGTGGAAATATGTTCATTTGTGTCAGTTATTAGATAACGCCTATAAGTGATATCATAGGATAGGTGTCTTTCGCTTTCTCACTTTCTACCATTTGTGTGATTACTTCTGGAATCATCTGTGGTGCTGCAAATGGCATTGTTTCCTTTTTTTTCCTTGGCTAATATTCCATCTGTACATGTACCAGTTCTTCTTTGTCCACTGATCTGTTGATGGACGTTTTGGTTGCTTCCATGTCTTGGCTATTGTAATACTGCTGCAGTGCAGATTTGCCTGCCTGGGTCTTTCCAATTCTGTCTTCTTAGGTTATAGGCCCAGAGGTGGGGCTGCTGGATCATATAGTAGCTCAATGTTTACCTTTTAAAGGCACCTCCATTGTGTTCCCATTAGTGGCTCTTACCAGGTTATGTCCCACTTCAAATTGAGGGTATGGATTTTTCCACAACCCCATCAGCACTGATTGTTTGTAGTTTTTTTACTGCTGGTTATTCTGAGTGGTGTGAGCTGATACCATTTTGTGGTTGCATTTGCATGTGTCTCATAAGTCCATGAAATTGAGCTTTCGGCATGTCCTTTTATTTTTCAAGCTGTTATTACAGCTTACTTCTTCAAATTGTTTTCTTGAAGTATGTGCCACATTTTGAAATTTTTTGGCCTTTACTTGCGTCAAGACATTCTGAGGAAAAAAAAAAAAAATCAGGGCTTCCCTGGTGGTGCAGTGGTTGAGAGTCCGCCTGCCGATGCAAGGCACACGGGTTCGTGCCCCAGTCCAGGAAGATCCCACATGCCACGGAGTGGCTAGGCCCGTGAGCCATGGCCGCTGAGCCTGCGCATTCGGAGCCTGTGCTCCGCAACAGGAGAGGCCACAACAGTGAGAGGCCCACGTACCGCAAACAAACATTTTGAGGGCAGGTTTCATTTACAGCCCTGCAGTACTTGTGCATATGAAGTGACCATTAGCACAGATTTTAAAGCTGCTGTTGCAGGTAACAGCCAGAGGGCGACAGCATTTCTGCCTTCCCCACCCTGGTACACAGGGAAACAGACCTTCCTGCCAGTGGTGTGCCTCGGTTATAAATTAGACTGGACTGTGCTCTGATAAACCCCCAAAAGCTTCTATCTCCTTACATTTGTTTGTTTTTTAAATTTAATTTATGTTTTTATTGGAGTAATATTCCATTGTGTACATGGACCTCTTCTTTGTGCATTCCTCTGTTGACAGACATTTTCGTTGCTTCTAAGTTTTGGCTATGCTAAATATTGCTGGAGTGCCGGATTGCCAGCCTGTGACTTTCTGATTCTCATTTTCTCAGGTGATAGGCACAGCAGTGGGTATGCTTCATTAACTGGTAGCTCAATGTTTACCTTTTCAAAGCACCTCCATTGTGTTTTCATTAGTGGCTCTTAGCACGTCCCACTTAGCACTGAGGGAACGCATTTCTCCACAACCCCTTCAACCGTTATTGTTTGCAGAATTTTTGCTTATGGCCTTTCTGACTGGTGTGAGCTGATAGGTTTTTGTAATTTGGATTTGCATGTCTTTAATAATTCCTAATGTTCAGCATTTTTCCAAACCTTTCTCTTTTCTTTAAAAAAAAAGAAAAAAAGTGTGAGTACAATATACCTCTTGAAATTGTCTTCTTGGAAGGTTGCCCTCTTTTGAATTTTGTGGTCGATTTTCAACCCCAGGGTTTTTTGAGAGCAGGTGTCATTTACATGCCTGCAATGATTGTGAATATTTAGTGACCATTAGCACTGGGTTTAAAGCTGCTGTTGTGGGAAACGGCCACAAGGCGGCAGCATTTCTCCATTCCCAAAACTTGTTACTAGGGCAGCAGAGCCTTTCTGGAAGTCTTGTTCCTAGGTTGTAAATTAGAATGGAATGTGCCAGGAAAAAGCCCCTGAAGTTTATGTCTCATTACTTCTTCGTTTTTTTTTTAATTTACTTTTTAAAATTGGGGTAATAATTAGAATATTTTTTGTATGTGTACACATTCCGTTTCATTTGTACATTATATATATCTCTTCATGTAGAGATCAACTTCCCATGTAAATTATTACAGAGTGTTCTGTACACCTCCATTTCTATATGGTCAGTCTTTTTGATATATGTATTTAATATGTATTTGTATATGTATGCTCACTGTAATCTTAATTTATCCATTGCTTCCACGTTTTCCTTTACATAAGCATAGTTTGTCTTCTAACTCTGTTTTTCTCTGTGAAAATATGTTCATTTGTGTCAGTTGTTAGATAACAACTATAAGTGATATCACAGTATATTTTTCTTTTGCTTTCTGACTTACCTCATGTTCTGTGATTACATCTAGGCTTATCTACGGTGCTGCAAAGAGCAGTGTTTCATTGTTTTCCATGGCAAAAATTCCATTGTGTACCCCGACCACTTCTTCTTTGTCTATTCATGTTGATGGGCATTTTGGTTGCTTCCTTATCTTGCCTATTGTGAATATTGCTGCAGTGCAGCTTTGCCAGCCTGTGCCTTCTCGATTCTGGTCTTCTCAGATGATAGGCCCAGCTGTGGGCCTGCTGGATCAAATGGTAGCTCAATTTTTACTTTTAAACACATCTCCGGGCTTCCCTGGTGGCGCAGTGGTTGAGAATCCGCCTGCCGATGCAGGGGACACGGGTTCGTGCCCTGGTCCGGGAAGATCCCACATGCCGCGGAGCAACTAAGCCCGTGAGCCATGGCTGCTGGGCCTGCGCGTCCGGAGCCTGTGCTCCGCAACGGGAGAGGCCACAGCAGTGAGAGGCCCGCATACCGCAAAAAAAAAAAAAAAAAAAAAAAAAAAAAAAAAAAAAAACACATCTCCTTTCTGTTTTCATTATTGGCTCTTACCACTTTACGTCTCACCAGCCGCTACAGGGCACACAGTTCTCTAAAACCCCTTCAGCATTTATTGTTTGTAGACATTTTGCTGATGGTCATTCGACTGGTGTGAGTTGAAACCTTTTGTAGATTAGATTTGCATTAGTCTAATAATTCCTGATGTTTAGCTTATATCCATTTTCCTTTTTTTAAAAGAGTAAAACTTACCCCCTTTTTAAAGAAAATGAGTAAATCTTACCCCTGATTTTCTTGAAAAATTTGATATGTGTTGAATTTTTTGATCATTCCCTACCTCAGGACATGTTTTGAGGGCAGGTGACCTTTACAGCCCTGAGTCCTTGTGAATATTAAGTGACCATTAGCTGTGGGGTTAAAGCTGCTCTTGCGTTAAATGGCCACAAGGCGGCAGCATTTCTACATTTCCAACTCTGGGTACTTGGGCAACAGAGCCTTCCTGGAAATCGTGTCAGTAGGCTGAAAATTAGAGTGGAATGTGCCAAGGCAATCCCCCAACAGCTTAAATCTCCTTACCTCTTGTTTGTTTCTTAAATTTATTTTTATTAGAGCAAATTCGATACAAATGTTCTGTTTGTTCTAGGTGTACAAAATCTGGTTCATTATATATATGTATATATTGATCTTTGGTTCCTTTCCCATGTAGGTTATTACAGAGTGTTGAGTAGACCTCTGTTGGTATTCCCTAGGTTTTGGTGATTTATATTTTTCATATGTATTAGTATAGATCTCTTAACCCACATATCCTAATTTATACATTCCTCACACCTTTCCATTTGGTTAAACATATTTTTTTTTTGTTTTTTTCATCCATGAGGGTCCTTCTCTTGGAAATAAGTTCATGTGTATCAATTTTTAGGTAAAACCTAAAAGTGATATCATAGGATATGTCTTTCAGTTTCCTTGTTACTTCAAGTTGTGTGATTATCTCTAGCTCCTTCTATGGTGTTGCAAATGGCACTGTTTCATTCTTTTCCGTGGCTAATATTCCATTGTGTACAAGGAACACTTCTTCTTTGTGCATTCATCTGTTATGGACATTTCAGTTGTTTTCAGCTCTTGGCTATGGTAAATATGGGTGCAGTGCCGGACTGCCAGCCAGTGTCTTTTTGATTTTGGTCTTCTCAAGTGACACTCCCAGCAGTGGGCCTTCCATATCATATGGTAGCTCAATTTTTACCTTATGTTCTCACTACTGGCTGTTACCAGTTTACATCCCACCAGCAGCTAGAGGGCACACAATTCTCTAATACCCGTTCAGCATTTATCGTTTGTAGATTTTTTGGTGATGATCATTCTGTTGTGAGGTGAACGTTTTTGTAGATTGGATTTGCATGTCTTTATTAATTCATGATGTTGAGCATTTTTCCATGCCCGCTGCTGGAGTTATCACCTGAGAAGATGAGAATCAAAAAGACACAGGTTGGCAATCCTGCACTCCAGTAATATTCACCATAACCAACATTTGGAAGCAACGAAAATGTGCATCACCAGAGGAATGCACAAAGAAGATGTGGTCCATGTACACAATGGAATATTACTCCAATAAAAAATAAAAATTAAATTTCAAAAATGAACATAAGTAGGGAGACATAAGCTTTTGAGTATTTATCCAGGCACATTCCACTCTAATTTATGACCGAGGAACACCACTGGCAGGAAGGTCTGTTTCCCTAGTTACCAGAGTGGGGAACGAAGAAATGCTGCTGCCCTCTGGCCGTTAACGGCAAGAGCAGCTTTAAAACCTGTGCTAAAGGTGACTTTATATGCACAACTACTGCAATGCTGTAAATGAAACCTGCCCTCAAAATGTCTTGAGGGAGGTACTGGCCAAAAACTTTCAAAATATGGCACATGCTTCAAGAAAACAATTTGAAGAGGTAAGCTGTATTCAGAGTTTGAAAAATAAAAAGACATTCCTGAAAGCTCAATTTCAAGGGATTATGAGACTCATGCAAATACAACCACAAAGAGGTATCAGCTCACATCAGTCAAAATAACCATCAGCAAAAAAACTACGAACGATCAATGCAGAAGGGGTTGTGGAGAAAGGTATACCCTCAATTTGAAGTGGGACATAACCTGGTAAGAGCCACTAATGCGAACAGAATGGAGATGTCTTTAAATGGTAAACATTGAGCTACCATATGATCCAGCAGGCCCACTCCTGGACCTATAACCTAAGAAGAGAGAATTGGAAAGACCCAGGCAGGGAAATCTGCATTGCACAATATTACAATAGCCAAGATATGGAAGCAACCAAAAAGTCCATCAACAGATGGGTGGACAAAGAAGAACTGGTACATTTACAGATGCAATATTAGTTATGTGAAAAATGAAACAATGCCATTTGCAGCACCACAGGTGAGTCTAGAACTAATCACGCAACTTGTAGTAAGTGAGAAACCGAATGACACATATCCTATCATATCACTTATAGGTGTTACCTAAAAATTGATACCAATGAAAATATTTCCACAGAGAAAGGCAATCACAGATTCATTAAACAAACTTATGGTTCACCAAATGGAAAGGTGTGAGGATTAGATACATTAGGATATTGGAGTTAACAGAGATATACAAACACATGTGAAATATATAATCACCAAAGCCCTGCGGAATACCAAGAGAAGACTACTCAACATTGTGTCATAACCTACATAGGAAAAGGATCCGAAGAAGAATAGATATATGTATATGTGTTAAACGACCACATCTTGCACACCTAGCACAAACAAAACATTGTAATCAAATTTGCTGTGATGAAAAATAAAAATTAAATTTAAAAAAACGAACAAGTAATGAGACATAAACTTAAGGGGCTTTTTCCTGGCACATTCCATTCTAATTTACAACCTAGGAACAAGACTTCCTGAAACGCTCTGCTGCCCTAGCAACCAGATTTGAGAATGGAGAAATGCTGCCGCCTTGTGGCCGTTTCCCACAACAGCAGCTTTAAACCCAGCGTTAATGGTCACGTAATATTCAAAATAATTGCAGGCCTGTAAATGACACCTGACGTCAAAAAACAATCCTGGCATGGTAAGTCGACCAGAAAATTCAAAAGACATCAACATTTCAAGAAGACAATTTCCACAGGCATATTTTATGTACACTTTGTCTTTTTGTTGTTGTTTAAAAAAAGAGGCATGGAAAAATGCTCAACATCAGGAATTAATAAAGCCATGCAAATCCAATCTACAGAAACGTTCACCTCACAGCCGTCAGAATGATCATCAGAAAAAGTTTACAAACAATAAATGCTGGAGGGGTTTCAGAGAACTGTGTACCCTTTAGCTGCTGGGGGGACGTAAACTGGTAACAGCCAGTAGTGAGAACAGAATGGATGTTCGTTTAAACATAAAAATTGAGATTCTATGTGATCTTGTAGGCCCTTTGATGGGCCTATCACCGGAGCAGAGCAGAATCAAAAAGACACAGCCTGGCAATCCTGCACCGCAGGAACATTTACCATAGCCAAGACGTGGAAGAAACCGAAATGTAAATCAACAGAACAACGCACAAAGAAGAAGTCCATGTGCGCAATGGCATATTAGCCATGAAAAAGAAAGAGTGCTGTTTGCACCACCATAGAAGGACCTAAAGATCATCACCCAACGTGAAGTAAGAAAGATACCAAAACACAGATATCCTATGACATCACTTCTAGGTGTTACCTACAAATTGATACCCAAGAACTTATTTCCAAGAGAGGGACACGCTTGGATTAAGAAAACAAAATTATGTTTAACCAAATGGAAAGGTGTAAGGAATGGATGAATTAGGATATGGTGCTTTATAGACATGTACTAATATATATGAAATATATAATCACAAAATACCTACGGAATACCAAGAGAGGTTTACTCAACACTCTATAATAACCTACACGGGAAATGATCCAAAGATGAATAGACAGATATACTGATATGATGAACCAGATTCTGTACACCTAGGAGAAACAATATTTTTTATCAAATTTGCTCTGATAATTAATAAAAATTAAATTAAAAAACAAGAAGTAGGAGATATAAGTTCTTGGAGGTTTGCCCTGGCACATTCCACTCTAATGTGCAGCCTACTAACACGATTTCCAGGAAAGCTGTGTTGCCCAAGAGCCCAGAGTCGGAAATGTAGAAATGCTGCAGCCTTGTGGCCATTTGCCACAAGAGCGGCGTTAAGCCCACAGCTAATGGTCACTTAACATTCACAATGACTCAGGGCTGTAAAGGACACCTGCCTGAACAAATTATGCTGAGGTAGGGAATGGACAAAAAAATTCAAAACAGGCAAATTTTTCAAGAAGATAGTATGAAGAGGTAAGTTTGACTTACTCTCTGTTAAAATAAAGGAAAATGGATAAAAGCTCTACCTCAGGAATTATTAGACTCATGCAATCTAATATACAAAAAGGTTTCAACTCATATCAGTCGACTGACCATCAGCAAAAAGTCTACAAACAATAAATGCTGAAGGGGTTTTAGAGAACTGTGTACCCTCTAGCTGCTGGTGAGATGTAAAGTGGTAACAGCCAATAATGAGAACAGAAAGGAGCTGCGTTTAAAAGTAAAAATTGAGGTACCTTTCAATCCAGCACGTGCACCACTGAGAGTCTCACATGAGAATACAAGCATTGAGAAGACACAGGCTGCAAAACTGCACTGCAGACGTATTCACAATAGCCAAGACAGTGAAGCAACCAAAATGGCCATCAACATGTGAAAGGATAAAGAAGTGGTCCATGTACACAATGGAATATTAGCCATGGAAAACAAGGAAACACTGCTCTTTGAGGCACCACAGGCGAGCCTGAAGATTATCACAAAACATGAGGTAAGTCGGAAAGCAAAATACCTATATACTATGATATCACTTATAGGCGTTATCTATTAACTGACACAAATGAACATATTTCCACAGAGAACTCTAGACACAGACTTAGAAAGCAAACTATGCTCATCTAAAAGGAAAGGTGGGGGGAATGGATAAATTAAGATTAGTGTCACTATATGTGTACAAATACATATTATATACATATATCAAAAAGACCGACCATATAGCAAGGGAGGTCTATGGAACACTATGTAATATTTTACCTGGGAAGAGGATCTGTACATGAATAGACATATATAATGTACAAATAACAGATTGTGTACACCTTGGACCAACAATATTCTAATCATTACCCCGATTAACGAACGCCCTGGCAGTGCCTTTTGTGTGAATGCAGCCACATTAAAAAGAAATCATCCTCGTGAATCAAGATTTTACTCTACTAGTCAGTCTCCCAAGGCAACAGAAATAAAAGCAAAAATAATGGGACCTGATCAAACTTACAAACTTTTGTACTGCAAAGGAAACCATAAACAAAATGAAAAGACAACCTACTGGCTGGGAGAAAATATTTGCAAATGATGCAACTGACAAGGGCTTAATTTCCAATATACAAACAGCTCACACAATTCAGTAATAAAAAACCAAACAACCCAAATGAAAACTGGGCAGATCAAGACATTTCTTCAAAGACATACAGATGGCCAATAGGCACATGAAAAGATGATCAACATTGCTAATTATTAGAGAAATGCAAATCAAAACTACAATGAGGTATCACCTCATACCATTCAGAATGGTATCATTACCCCGATTAAAAAAATAAAACTAACAAGTAGTAATGAGATATAAACTTATGGGCTTTTCTTCTGGCACATTCCATTCTAATATACAAGCTAGGAACACGACGTCCAGAAAGTCTCTGCGGCCCTAGTACCCGGATGGGGGAATGGAGAAATGCTGCCTCCTTGTGGCCATTTCACACAACAGCAGCTTTAAAGCCACTGCTCTTCTCAGAGCTACTAACTTTTTACTCCTCAGCCTACTCCGGCCTGGCCTCCCCCTCTGCCACTGTCCCAAACTGGGCTTCCCTGGTGGCACAGTGGTTGAGAATCCGCCTGCCGATGCAGGGGACACGGGTTCGTGCCCTGGTCCGGGAAGATCCCACATGCCGCGGAGCAGCTGGGACCGTGAGCCATGGCCGCTGAGCCTGCAGGTCTGGAGCCTGTGCTCCGCGACGGGAGAGGCCACAGCAGTGAGAGGCCCGCGTACCGGGAAAAAAAAAAAAAAAAAAGTCACCAATTACCTCGACGTTGCTCAATCTACGAGACCCCGACCTGTCTGTCCTCAATCTTGTTTTGCTAGCAGCACACGGCATGGTTGAGCCTTCCCTCTTCCTTGATCTCTCTCCTCCCTGGGTTTGTCGACCGCACACTCTCCCACTTTTTCTCCCTACCCTTGCCTTTCAGTCTCTTTTGCTGGTTTCACCTCCTCCCCTCAATGTTGAGGTTGCTCCTTAGTCGTGGCCCCTCTTCCCTTCTAATTTCACACATCCTCCCTCACAAATTTATTCACTCCTATGGTTTAAAATATTGGCCATGATCATCTCCAAAGGCATCCCAACCTCACACCAACTGCTCAAAACACATCTCCACTCGGATGTCTTAAGTGCATCTTCTACTCAACATGTAGAAAACAAAGCCTGGATCTTCCCTCCTGAGCCTTGTCCTCTGTCTCCAATTATTTATTCAACAGACACTTACTGAGCCCCTAAGATATGCCAAGCACTTGTAGGCATTAGACATAAAATGGTGAGGGAGGAGGGAAAGGTTCAGTAGAACAGAGGGATGTAGAAAGGGAACTTACAAATATGTGTGAAATTAAAACTGTGTATGGTGCTATGAAGGAGCAGTTACATAAGGCTGTGGGAGTCTGTGTCAGCAGGGAAGAGACTGATGGGTTTGAGGAGGGCCTCCCTTAAGAAATAATCTTTGGGGACTTCCCTGGTGGCGCAGTGGTTCAGAATCCACCTGCCAGCACTATTTACAATAGCCAGGACATGGAAGCAACCTAAGTGTCCATCGACAGACAAATAGACAAAGAAGATATGGCACATATATATAATGGAGTATTACTCTGCCATAAATAGAAATGAAACTGAATTATTTGTAGTGAGGTGGATAGACCTAGAGTCTGTCACACAGAGTGAAGTAAGTCAGAAAAAGAAAAACAAATACCGCATGTTAACACATATATATGGAATCTTAAAAAATAAAGGTTCAGATGAACCTACGGGCAGGGCAGGAAGAAAGACGCAGATGTAGAGAATGGACTTCAGGACACGGGGAGGGGGAAGGGTAAGCTGGGACGAAGTAAGAGAGTAGCATTGACGTATATACACTACCAAATGTAAAATAGCTAGCTACTGGGAAGCAGCTGCAAAGCACAGGGAGATCAGCTCAGCGCTTTGCGACCACCTAGAGGGGTGGGATAGGGAGGGTGGGAGGGAGGGAGACGCAAGAGGGAGGGTATATGGGGATATACGTATGCATACAACTGATTCACTTTGTTATACAGCAGAAACTAACACACCATTGTAAAGAAATTATACTCCAACAAAGATGTTTAAAAAAAAGAATCCGCCTGCCAATGCAGGGGACACGGGTTTGCTCCCTGGTCCGGGAAGATCCCACATGCCGCGGAGCAACTAAGCCCGCAAGCCACCACTACCGAGCCCATGCTCCACAACTACTGAGGCCCGCGCGCATAGAGAGCGTGCTCCGCAACATAAGAAGCCACTGCACTGAGAAGCCCGTGAACCGCCATGAAGAGTAGCCCCTGGTCGCCACAACTACAGAAAGCTCATGCGCGGCAAAGAAGACCCAACGCAACCAAAAATAAATAAATTAATTAAAACTTATATTTAAAAAAAGAAAGAAAAAAATCTCTGCTGGGAATTCCCCGGTGGTCCAGCGGTTAGGACCCTGTGCCTCCAGTTCAGGGGGCCTGGGTTCAATCCCTGGTTGGGGAACTAAGATCCTGCAAGCTGGCATTGCAGCCCAAATAAAAATGAAATAAAATAAAATATAATAAAATAAAACAAGAAAGAATCTCTGATTCAAGTTCTAAAGGGTGAGAAGGTGTTTTTCAGGCCAATATCTGGGAAGAAAATTTTTCCCATTTCACTAAGTAGCACCTCCATTTACCCAATTACACATCCTTAACGCACATTCCCCACATCTAATTCTTCACTAACACCTACCCACCTCCAAGCCATCACTAACCTTCCAAATATGACTCTAACCTGCCTGCTTTACTCCAACTCCAAGGCCACCACTGTGCACAAAGCCAGTCTCCTAATGAGTCTCCCCAAATCTACTCCTGCCCCCTCCTATCCATTCTCTTACAATAGCCAGCATGGTGTCTTAAAAAGGCATCTCTGCTAACACCAGTTCTCTATTTATACCCTGCAATGGCTTCCCACCAAGTTTAGGATAAATCCCAAACAGATAATGGACTGGAGGTTGAAAGACAAGACGGAGGCAGGGTGTTAGGTTAGAAAGAGGGATAAAGGGTCTAGGCAAACAGCGAAAACGGCTGAAAAGAAAATGATCAGCACTTGTACAACAGTTCTGACGCAGGCAGGACAATGCAGGAATAGTGAAGGAATACCAATAGCCACTTTTTATTTCTGCAATGCCTTTGCAATACCCAAAGTGCTTCATTTATAACTGTGATTCTCAAACCTAGCTGTACATTAGAATCATCTGGAGAGATTTTACAAACTACCAATGGCCAGGCCTTACCCCAAGCCAATTAATTCAGAATATACAGTTCACTAGGGCAGGAATTTTGTCTGTTTCGTTCACTGTCCTGGCACATACATGATGCTCAGAAAATATTTCCTGAATGAATAAATGAATGAAGGAGTGTACCACTATCACCTGAGATCCAAGGAAGAATTCTTTTCAAACCTTAGGGAGTTGCCAGGCAACGTCAGTTACCATGGCAGCCCTGGGAAAAACATTACCAAGTGACACTAACACTCCCAGGAGCCGACACTGGTTTCCACAATAAGTAAACCTTTCTCATTTCTGAAGTACCATACTGTGAAATATGCATCTCAGTAACAACTAGAGGTATGTCTGCTGTGAGCAGGAGGAAAAGAGAAGGGCCTTACACAGTATCTAAAGCAATGACAAGAAGAAACTAGGGGCCATGGGCAGAGACAGACAGGCTCTGACAGGCTCCAATCCCTATGACAGTCTGAGGTGATCACATGGTAAGGGCTCGAGCACGAGAAAGCAGCCACTAACCAGTTACCCTGTCTCAAATATTAGGAGAAAGTCAATGCAAACACATACCTTTGTATTATTCTTTTCCGATAACTCTTTCAGTGTATCCCTTCCGGCTTTGTGCAAAGCGATTCTTTGTTTTGTACCTGAAAAATGAGTGGCACATGTAAATGGATGAAACATGTCAGAGCAGACCTCCAAGGAGCTCTGCAGCTCACGAACGAGGAGCTCCGAGGTCTGGGAAAGAATCGTAAAAGTAGTGTAGAATCACAATATCTTAGAGCATCCTTTATATCAGCCCCCCCTCTATCATATCACCAATCAGTGGGCATCAGCCTATACAGGAACTCTTGAACTCTGCAGTGACAGAAAACCCAGCACTCTCTAGACAGATCTAGGCATTGCTTGTTGCTACAGCAGTCTATATCAAATTCAGCATCTGACTCCCTGTCACACATCAGTCCCACTCTGCCTTCTGGAATGGTACACCCCAGGGCACACCTCATCTCTTTTCCATCTGGCACATTTCCCAAACACATGAGGACAATTTTGTTCTTCCTAAAGTTCTCTGCTCCCACGTCACCCTCCTAAATCACTCCTTCCTGTGTTTATGACTTTCAGGAGCCCCCAGGGTTTTCTCATCCCAAGGACATGACAAGCATTGGCATCAGTGTTCCTGCTACAGATTCTGGGAAAGGGGCGGGGCCGCACAACAGTCTGGCAAATGTGACTGACTACCTGAAGTGAGAGGACATGTGACAACCTCAGCCTCTCTTCAGTCCTCAGCCTCTATCCAAGGTTTCTCCATAGCTCACTACTGACATTTTGGGCCAGACAATTCTTTTGGGGTGGTGGGGAGGGCTGTCCTGTGCCTTGTACGATATGTAGTAGCATCCTGGCCTCTACCCACTAGATGCCTGCAGCACCTCCCTCAGGATGTGACAAAGAAAAATGTCTCCAGTCATTGTCAAATGTCCTGGGGGAAGGGTGAGGGCAAAATCACCCTCACTCAAGAGCCACTCCTCTATCCAATGACGGTTCACCCATGAGTACTCAAAACTCTCTCCTCTGCTGGCTTAACAGGTAACTCTCCAGAAAGTCTATCATGTATCAAAATGCTATTTGAAATTTAATAGTATTTATCTCTATAACGGTATCTGATGAAAGGAAAACTCTTTCTCCAGATCTTAAGAACCTCCCAGGTGGTTAATCCACATTTACCTTATCTCCTACCCCAGGCACTGGAAATTACAGAAATGATCTGACACCCATTCTCGGGATCCGTTCAAGAAGTACCAGTAGTGTAAGGCTTTTTGGCAACCTGAACAACTGAATTCAAGTAGAATATTCTGCCTGACCATGGCTCTGTGAGACAAGCCACAAACCTGTACCAGGACCCTCCTCGCTGCTATTTACGGAATTGAGGTATCTGACTGGAAAGCCGGTGGAGGTGAGCTAGCCAAGAAAGCAGTGGCTTCAGGATGAGAAGTTGGAAAGGGTGACAAGGGAGGGCAGAATGAACCTCAGCTGAAAAGAAAGGGGAAAAGTACCAAGCGATGAGTTCTCTTGACTGAAAAGAAGATACGCTGAAGGCCATCCGCTTGCCCTCGGGGCCCTCAGCTCTCTGGGGAGCTCTAAGGCAAGGGTGAGCCTGGATCTACGACTCCGGACTCCTGGTCTCGGCCCCCAGGCCTGACCATTCACTCAGACTCTCAATAAATACTTGTATTCAAAGACCTTACACGGGGACCACAACTGGGAAAACATCGCCTCACCCTCCTAAGTTACAGGGGGAGACCCGAACTGGCCAAGCCATGACAGGAGCTGTGAGGGTGACAAAAGAGCATTGCAGGCATCGGACATCGGATCGCCACAAGCCCTCTGCCCTCCTTCCTGCCTCCTAATGCCAGGGCCCTATCGCCGCGTATCGCCGGACCCCGGTCCTGCCTCCATCGCGCACCCTTCCCCAAGGTTGGCCGGGGCCTGCAGTCACCATCCCCTCTTCGGACCTACCAACCTCGCCACTGCTGAGCTCTACAGATACCGCTCCTTCCACACACTTCGCCAATTCTGCTGGCCTTACTGAGCCGTGCCAGCCACCGTCCGCGAGGCCTTGGCGCGCCCGTGACGTCACTGTCGTGCGCCTCTCCCGCAGCAAGGGGAATATGGCTCTGGCACGGCGGCTGCGTCTGTGGTCGCTCGCGGCTCGGTTGCTTTTGACCCCTGTGGCATTTTCTCCTAACTTACTGCAGTCTCCCATTTAAAATGTGGGAATAATCAATCTCCTGAGGAAAAAGGCCCAAGGAATGTTTTTGCTTTTGTGGAATAATGGGATGGCTAAAGATTTCAGGAGGCAAGAAGAATTAGTGAGAATGACCATGAGAAATCAGAGAAAAGTCAGATCCATGGATGAAGGGATGTTTACCTCTGTGAATCAATGAGAAATAGGAGCAAATGAAAAGAAAGTTGAATACAACATTTTCTGAATAAATGTAACCTTTCAGCTGTCATAGAAAAATTAATACTCACTGTGATACAACATATTTAGTTTAGAAAGTTATCTGAAATTTAAAGCTTTATAATTAGATTTATTGAAGAAACGAAAACATATTTTTGGTTTAGAATAAATAATGTATTCTGCTCCTGATAAGAAGACTACATAAATAAATAGAAATAAGACTAAAGAAATAAAGAGGAAAAAATAAATCAGATGATATTAACATTAAAAACACACTCATCTAAGAAAGAGAAGGAGACACAGAAAGAGAGAAGAACTCATATCAAGCATACATTTAAAACTCCTAAATAAGAAGTCTTAAGATGTTAAAAAAAAAGTCTTCAATGAGAAGATAATGTAATAGAAAAATGGGAAAAATATACCAAAAGATATTTCAAAAAAGACAGTACAGAATGTGGAGTAAACATATCAAAAGATGCTTGGCTTCTTAGTAGTCAATAAAATGCAAAAAAGTGATACCTGGAATTATCACTCACCAACCAGAAAGTTCAAATGAAAATGACAGGTATTATCAAGATGACAAGAATGTGTATAATCCTTGAATCTTATTCACTGCTGCTGAGGATGAAAAATCATACAAATGTTTTGAAAATATTTAGAAATATCTAAAAATATAAACACATGAAAGCTATGACTCAAAACTTTTACTACTACATGTATACTGAACAATAATTTATACACACACCACCAGAGATCCAGTCCTAGCATTTATATACCAGCGCGATTCTCAATAGACACAAAGTGAAAATCACTTATATTGTAATACACATTGGAATAAATTAATTAATAGTTATGTATTTACACTATGGCAATGCGTGATTCACAACAGGCAACCATATAGGCATATTCACAAACAACATAAAATATAAAAGCCCAATCCAAAAGTGATTTTACTGTGCCATTACATTTATATAAAATACAAAATACAGGTAAAGTGAACTTTTTGTTAGATACCAGAACAATATTAAACCTTAAGGGGAGTCAATAAAATGGGACCAGGGGGCCTCTGAGTATCTGGCAATTTTCTGTGTCTTTATCTAGAAGCTATGTATAGAGTGTATTCAGATTCTGAATTTTCTGAAATTTGTCATTTCCTTACAAACCATGCACGTTTTTAGTTGTTTTTTTAATACATAACAAGAAGTAAAAACGGTAGACTAGGGAAGGTAATTATATTAGCACTTTAATATCCATGCTTTTCAAGGTGGAAGTGAAAGGTATTAAATACTTGACATTGTGATTACTTCTTAAAAGTAAGGTGAAATTTTCAGATTAATAAATAAGACATATTTCTTCATATTTAATCCTCAAAGAGGAGGGGTAGAAAGGAGTGTTTTTTTAATTTAATACAGAATCGTTAAGATAGAAAATAATGAAAACAGGGCTTCCCTGGTGGCACAGTGGTTGAGAGTCCGCCTGCTGATGCAGGGGACACGGGTTCGTGCTCTGGTCCGGGAGGACCCCACATGCCACGGATCGGCTGGGCCCATGAGCCATGGCCACTGGGCCTGTGCGTCCGGAGCCTGTGCTCTGCAATGGGAGAGGCCACAGCAGTGAGAGGCCCACGTACCATACACACAAAAAATGAAAATAATGAAAACAGACTAGGTTTAGAAAAGAGCACACTGGACTTCCCTGGGGGCACAGTGGGTAAGAATTTGCCTGCCAATGAAGGGGACAGGGGTTCAATCCCTGTTCTGGGAAGATCCCACATGCCGCAGAGCAACTAAGCCCGTGTGCTACAACTACTGAGCCTGCGCTCTAGAGCCTGCAAGCAACAACTATTGAGCCTGCATGACACAACTACTGAAGCCCATGCACGTAGAGCCCATGCTCCACAACAAGAGAAACCACTGCAAGGAGAAGCCCATGCACCACAACGATTAGTAGCCCCTGCTCAACATAACTAGGGAAACCCTGTGCAGCAAAGAGGACCCAACACAACCAAAAATAAATAAAATTAAGTATTGTGACTTGTGAGATGACTCACTCACATGGCTATAGGTAAGAGGCCTCAGCTCCTTGCCACATGGATTTCTCCTTAGGGCTGCTTGAGTGTCCTCGTGACATGGCAGTTGGCTTACCCGAGGATGAGTGATCTAGCAGAAACCAAAGCAGAAGCTGCAATATCTTTTATACCTTTGGAAGCTGCACTTTGTCATTTCTGCAATGTCTTATTAGTTAAACAGTCAGCCCTTTTCAAGTGCGAGGAGACACACAGGTGCATGAAGACTGGGAGATAATTAGGGGATGATTAGGGCCATCTTGGAGGCTGGCTACCAAAGTGGCTGACTCACCGAAGACTGAATTTTGTTTTCTTCACTGATGGAGAGAAAATGGTCAGTGAATCTCATTGGTGGTCTTTGAGATGTACCAAAGCTACCTCTTGCTCTCACCCCCAACCATGTGGCTGACAGGGTCTTGGTGCTCCGGCCGGATGTCAGGCCTGTGCCTCTGAAGTGAGAGAGCAGAGTTCAGAACAATGGTCTACAAGAGACCTCCAGCACTTTGTAATATCAAACGGCGAAAGATCTCCCACAGGTATCCTTCTCAACGCTAAGACCGAGCTCCACTCAAAGACCAGCAAGATCCAGTGCTGGACAACCCATGCCAAACAACTAGCAAGACAGGAATGCAGGCCCACTCATTAGCAGAGCTGCTGCCTAAAATCATAATAAGGTCACAGACACCCCAAAACACACCACCGGGTGCGGACCTGCCCACCAGAAAGACAAGATCCAGACACACCCACCAGAACACAGGCACCACTCCCCTCCACCAGAAAGCCTACACAACCCACTGAACCAACCTTAGCCACTAGGGGCAGATACCAAAAACAACGGGAACTACAAATCTACAGCCTGTGAAAAGGAGACCCCAAACAGAGTCCCCAAAGCCAAATGAGAAGACAGAGAAACACACAGCAGATGAAGGAGCAAGGTAAAAACCCACCAGACCAAACAAATGTAGAGGACATAGGCAGTCTACCTGAAAAAGGATTCAGAGTAATGATAGTAAAGATGATCCCAAATCTTGGAACTGGAATGCAGAATATACAAGAAACCTTTAACAAGGACCTAGAAGAACTAAAGAGCAAACAATGATGAACAACACAATAAATGGAATTTAAAATGCTCTAGAAGGAAACAAGCAGAATAACTGAGGCAGAAGAATGGATAAATGACCTGGAAGATAAAATAGTGGAAATAACTACCGCAGAGCAGAATAAAGAAAAAAGAATGAAAAGAATTGAGGACAATCTGAGACAACTCTGGGACAACATTAAACGCACCAACATTTGAATATAGGGGGTCCTAAAAGTAGAAGAGAAAAAGAAAGAGACTGAGAAAATATTCAAAGAGATTATAGTTGAAAACTTCCCTAATATGGGAAAGGAAATCGTTAATCAAGTCCAGGAAGTGCAGAGAGTCCCATACAAGATGAACCCAAGGAGAAACATGCCAAAACATATATTAGTCAAGCTATCAAAAATTAAATACAAAGAAAAAATGTTAAAAGCAGCAAGGGAAAAACAACAAATAACATACAAGGGAATCCCCATGAGGTTAGCAGCTGATCTTTCAGCAGAAACTCTGCAAGCCAGAAGGCACTGACAGAACATATTTAAAGTGATGAAAGGCAAAAAGCTACAACCAAGATTACTCGACCCAGCAAAGATCTCATTCAGATTTGACAGAAAAATTAAAACCTTTACAGACAGGGGCTTCCCTGGTGGCGCAGTGGCTGAGGTTCCGCCTGCAGATGCAGGGGACGCGGGTTCGTGCCCCGGTCTGGGAGGATCCCACATGCCGTGGAGCGGCTGGGCCCCTGGGCCATAGCCACTGAGCCTGCACGTCCGGAGCCTGTGCTCCACAACAGGGGAGGCCGCGGCAGTGAGAGGCCCGTATACCGAGAAAAAAAAAAAAAAAAAAAAAAAAAACTTTACAGACAAGCAAAAGCTAAGAGAATGCAGCACCACCAAACCAGCTTTACAACAAATGCTACAGGAACTTCTCTAGGCAGGAAACACAAGAGAAGGAAAAGACGTACAATAACAAACCCCAAACAATTGAGAAACTGGTAATAAGAAAACACATATCAATAATTACCTTAAAGGTAAATGGATTAAGTGCTCCAACCAAAAGACTCAGACTGGCCAGATGGATCCGAAAACACGACAGGTATATATGCAGTCTACAAGAGACCCACTTCAGACCTAGGGACACATACAGACTGAAAGTGAGGGGATGGAATAAGATATTCCATGCAAATGGAAATCAAAAGAAAGCTAGAGTAGCAATTCTATATTAGAAAAAAGAGACTTTAAAATAAAGTCTATTACAGGAGACAAAGAAGGACACTACATAATGATGAAGGGATCAATCCAAGAAAAAGATATAACAATTGTACATATTTATGCACCCAACATAGGAGCACCTCAATACATAAGGAAAATGCTAACAGCCATAAAAGGGGAAACTGACAGTAACACAATCGTAGTAGGGGACTTTAGCACCCCTCTTTCACCAATGAACAGATCATCCAAAATGAAAATAAATAAGGAAACACAAGCTTTAAATCATACGTTAAACAAGATGGACTTAATTGATATTTATAGGACATTCCATCAAAAAACAACAGAATACACTTTCTCAAGTGCTCGTGGAACATTTTCCAAGATAGATCATATTTTGGGTCACAAATTAAGCCTTGGTAAAATTAAGAAACTTGAAATCGTATCATGTATCATTTCTGACCACAATGCTATCAGACTAGATATCAACTACAGGAAAAAATCTGTAAAAAAAAATACAAACACATGGACGCTAAACAATACACTACTTAATAACCAAAAGATCACTGAAAAAATCAAAGAGGAAATTAAAAAATACCTAGAACCAAATGACAATGAAAACATGATGACCCAAAACCTATGGGATGCAGCAAAAGCAGTTCTAAGGGAGAAGTTTATAGCAATAAAATCCTACGTCAAGAAACAAGAAACATCTCAAATAAACAAGCTAACCTTACACCTAAAGCAATTAGAGAAAGAAAGAAAAAAAAAAAAAAAAAACAAAGTCAGCAGAGGAAAGAAATCATAAAGATCAGATCAGAAATAAATGAAAAAGAAATGAAGGAAACAACAGCAAAGATCAAAAAAACTAAGAGCTGGTTCTTTGAGAAGATAAACAAAATTGATAAACCATTAGCCAGATTCATCAAGAAAAAAAGGGAGAAGACTCAAATCAATAGAATTACAAATGAAAAAGAAGTAACAACTGACACTGCAGAAATACAAAGGATCATGAGAGATTACTGCAAGCAATTATATGCCAATAAAATGGACAATCTGGAAGAAATGGACAAATTCTTAGAAAAGCACAACCTTCCAAGACTGAACCAGGAAGAAACAGAAACTATAAACAAACCAATCCCAAGCGCTGAAATTGAGACTGTGATTAAAAATCTTCCAACAAACAAAAACCCAGGACCAGATGGCTTAACAGGCAAATTCTATCAAACATTTAGAGAAGAGTTAACACCTATCCTCCTCAAACTCTTCCAAAATGTAGCAGAGGGAGGAACTCTCCCAAACTTATTCTATGATACCACAAATCTCCCTGATACCAAAACCAGACAAAGATGTCACAAAGAATGAAAACTACAGGCCAATATCACTGATGAACACAGATGCAAAAATCCTCAGCAAAATACTAGCAAACAGAATCCAACAGCGCATTAAAAGGATCATACACCATAATCAAGTGGGGTTTATCACAGGCATGCAAGGATTCTTCAATACATGCAAATCAATGTGATACACCATATTAAAAAACTGAAGGATAAAAACCATATGATCGTCTCAATAGAAGCAGAAAATGCTTTTGACAATATTAAACACCCATTTATCATAAAAACCCTCTAGAAAGTAGGCATAGAGGGAACTTTCCTCAACATAATAAAGACCATATATGACGAACCCACAGCAAACATTGTTCTCAATGGTGAAAAAGTGAAACCATTTCCACCAAGATCAGGAACAGGACAAGGTTGCCTACTCTCACCACTATTATTCAACACACGTTTGCAATTTTTAGCTACAGCAATCCGAGAAGAAAAAGAAATAAAAGGAATCCAAACCAGGAAAGAAGTTAAGCTCTCACTGTTTACAGATGACATGATACTATACATAGAGAATCCTAAAGATGCTACCAGAAATCTACTAGAGTTAATCAATGAATTTGGTAAGGCTGCAGGATACAAAATTAATGTACAGATATCTCTTTCATTCCATTAAACTAAAGATGAAAAATCTGAAAGAGAAATTAAGGAAACACTCCCATTTACCCCTGCAACAAAAAGAATAAAATACATAGAAATAAACCTACCTAAGGAGACAAAAGACGTTTACTCAGAAAACTATAAGACACTGATGAAAGAAATCAAAGATGACACAAACAGATAGAGAGATATAGCATGTTCTTGGATTGGAAGAATCAACATTGTGAAAATGTCTATACTACCCAAACCAATCTACAGATTCAATGCAATCCCTATCAAACTACTAATGGCATTTTTCAGAAAACTACTACAAAACATTTCCCAATTTGAATGGAAATACAAAAGACCCTGAACAGCCAAAGCAATCTTGAGAAGAAAAAGAGAGCTGGAGTAATCAGGCTCCCTGACTTCAGACTATACTACAAAGCTACAGTAATCAAGACAGTATGGTACTGGCACAAAAGCAGAAATATAGATCAATAGAACAGGAGAGAAAGCCCAGAGATAAACCCATACACATATGGTCACCTTATTTTTGATAAAGGAGGCAAGAATATACAGTGGAGAAATCACAGCCTCTTCAATAAGTGGTGCTGGGAAAACTGGACAGCTACAGGTAAAAGAATGAAATTAGAAGACTCCCTAACACCATACACAAAAATAAACTCAAAATGGATTAAAGACCTAAATGTAAGGCCAGATACTATAAAACTCTTAGAGGAAAACATAGGCAGAACACTCTATGACATCAATCACAGCAAGATCCTTTTTGACCCACCTCCTAGAGAAATAGAAGTAAAAACAAAAATAAACAAATGGGACCTAATGAGTCCCATTTGTTTAAAAGCTTTTGCACAGCCAAGGAAAATGTAAACAACACGAAAAGACAATCCTCAGAATGGGAGAAAAGATTTGCCAATGAAGCCACTGACAAAGGATTAATCTCCAAACTTTACAAGCAGCCCATGCAGCTCAATATCAAAGAAACAAACAACCCAATCCATAACTGGGTGAAAGACCTAAATAGACATTTCTCCAAAGAAGATATACAGATTGCCAGGAAACACATGAAAGAATGCTCAACATCACTGATCATTAGAGAAATGCAAATCAAAATTACAATGAGGTATCAACTCACACAGGTAAGAATGGCCATCATCCAAAACATCAACAAACAATAAATGCTGCAGAGCTGTGGAGAAAAGGGAACCCTCTTGCACAGTTGGTGGGAATGTAAATTGATAGAGCCACTATGGAGAACAGTATGGAGGTTCCTTAAAAAACTAAAAATAGAACTACCATATGACACAGCAACCCCACTACTGGGCATATACCTGGAGAAAACCATAATTCAAAAAGAGTCATGTTCCACAATGTTCATTGCAGCTCTATTTGCAATAGCCAGGACATGGAAGCAACCTAAGTGTCCATCAACTGATGAATGGATAAAGAAGATGTTGCACATTTCAATATAAAATGGAATATTACTCAGCCATAAAAAGAAATGAAATTGAGTTATTTATGTGAGGCGGATGGACCTAGAGTCTGTCATACTGAGTGAAGTAAGTCAGAAAGACAAAAACAAATTCTGTATGCTAACACATATATACGGAATCTAAAAAAAAAGAAAAAAAATGGTTGGGAAGAACCTAGGAGCTGGACAGGAATAAAGATGCAGATGTACAGAATGGACTTGAGGACGTGGGGAGGGGGAAGGGTAAGCTGGGACGAAGTGAGAGAGTGGCATCGACTTATATATACTACCAAATGTAAAATAGATAGCTAGTAGGAAACAGCTGCATAGCACAAGGAGATCAGCTCAGTGCTTTGTGACCACTTAGAGGGGTGGGAGGGAGATGCAAGAGGGAGGAGATATGGGGATATATATATATATATATATATATATATATATATATATATATGTATAGCTGATTCACTTTGTTATAAAGCAGAAACTAACACACCATTCTAAAGCAATTATAGTCAAATAAAGATGTTAAAAATAAATAAATAAATAATTTATACCCCCCAAAATTAAATCTTTTCTAAAAATAAATAAATAAAAAGAGCACTCACATGGTAACTCTAAACCTAAGTATTTTCAATACTACAGTAAATGTAAATGGATTAATGTCTTCTATTAAAGTGTAATTTTTTATATTATGTGCAACTAAATTTTTTTCCCAATATATAGGTAAAATAAAAGAATTACATTAGAAAGGAGAAAACATTCCTTGTATTTAAAAACAATAGAATGATAAGCATATAATATGCACCTTAGATAAAGTAGTCTTTAAGTTCAGAACAATGTCATTATTGTAACTAGTATTATTATCCCAATTTCTTAAAAATATTTCAAAACGTTTTCTATATAAAAAAATTTTAATATTTTTTCTTTCCTTTTTTGTGGTCTAATACATGGTAAGTATTTAGGTGCTAACATAACCTAAAAATATATGTTGTTTTTTTTACAGCCGAACAAAACTGAATCGAGGAGAAATAGATAACTTGAACAGACTGATCACTAAAAGCAAAATAGAATCTGTAATTTACAAAAACTCCCTACCAACAAAAGTCCAGGATCAGATGGTTTCACAGGCAAATTCTACCAAATATACAAAGCAGAACTTACACTGATTCTTCTCAAACTCTTCGAAAAGATTGAAGAGTAAGGAATACTTCCAATGACATTCTATGAAGCCACCATCACCCTGATATCAAAACCAGATGGGGGGGGACTTCCCTGGTGGCACAGTGGTTAAGAATCTGTCTGCCAATTCAGGGGACATAGGTTCTAGCCCTGGTCTGGGAAGATCCCACATGCCATGGAGCAATTAAGCCTGTGTGCCACAACTACCGAACCTGCACTCTACAGCCCACGAGCCACAACTACTGAGCCTGATAGCCACACCTACTGAAGCCCGTGCACCTAGAGCCCATGCTCTGAAACAAAAGAAGCCACTGCAATGAACAGCTCACACACCACAACGAAGAGTAACCCCCGTTCACCGCAACTAGAGAGAGCCCGTGCACAGCAATGAACACCCAATGCATCCAAAAATAAAGAAAGAAATTTACTAAAAAAAAAAAAAAAAAAAAAAAAAAGATGGGGACTTTTCTGGTGGTCCAGCAGTTAAGATTTCGCCTTTCAGTGCAGGAGGTGTGGGTTCAATCCCTGGTGGTGAAGCTAAGATCCCACATGCCTCACAAATAAGAAACCAAAACATAAAACAGAAGCAATATTGTAACAAATTCAATAAAGACTTTAAAAAATAACAGAGAAAGACACTACCAAAAAAGAAAATTGCAGGTCAATATCTCTGATAAATATAGATGCAAAAATTCTCAACTGAATATCAGAAAACCAAATCCAACAACACATAAGAGGATCATACACTATGACCAAATTTTATTCACCCCCGTGTCACAAAGTTGTTTCAACATATGAAAATCAATCAACATGATAGACCCCATCAACAAAGGAAAAACACAAAACAAATGATCATCTCAATAGATGCTAAAAAAGCATTTGAAAAACTTCAACATCCATTCATGATAAAAACGCTTACCAAAGTGGGTATAAAGGAAACATATATCAAAATAATAAAAGCTATTTATGACAAACCCACAGCCAATATAATACTCGATGTTCGTAAGCTGAAAGCCTTCCTACTAAAATCTGGAACAAGACAAGGATGTCCACTCTCACCTCTTCAACATAATATTGGAAGTCCTAGACACAACAATCAGACAAGAAAAAGAAATAAAATCTAACCAAATTGGAAGGGAAGAGGCAAAGTTGTCATTATATGCAGATGATATGATAATATATATAAAGGAAACCCTAAAAATTCCACAGAAAAACTACTAGAACTGATAAACAAATTCAACAATGTAGCAGGATACAATATTAACATACATAAATTGGTTGCAGTTCTTGGTTTTACTTTTTTTTTTTAATTTATGTTGGCTGCATTGGGTCTTGCATGCTGTGCACGGGCTTTCTCTAGTTGTGGCCAGTGGGGGTTCGTCTTCATTGTGGTGCACAGGCTTATCATTGCAGTGGCTTCTCTTGCTGTGGAGCATGAGCTCTAGGCACGCAGGCTTAAGTAGTTGTGGCACACGGGCTCAGTTGTTGTGGCTCACGGGCTCTAGAGAGCAGGCTAAGTAGTTGTGGAGCACAGGTTTAGTTGCCCCATGGCATGTGAGATCTTCCTGCACCAGGGCTCAAACCCGTGTCCCCTGTATTGGCAGGCGGATTCTCAACCATGGAGCCACCAGGGATGTCCCTGGTTGCATTTCTTTACACTAACAATGAAATATCAGAAAGGGAATGTAAACAAGCAAGCCTTTTTAAAATGGCATCAAAAAAATACTTAGGAATAAACCTCACCAGGGAGGTGAAAGACTTATATGCTGAGAACTACAAAACATTAGTAAAGGAAACTGAAGATGATTGAAAGAAATGGAAGGACATCCAACACTCTTGGATCGGAAAAATTAAGTGTGAAAATGGCCATACTACCCAAAGCAATCTACAGATTTAATGTGATGCGTATCAAATTACCCATGACATTTTTCCCAGAACTAGAACAAATAATCCTAAAATGTATCTGGAACCATAAAAAGTCAGAACTATCAACACAATCCTGAGGAAAAAGAACAAAGCAGGAGGCATAACCCACCTAAACTTCAGACAATACTACAAAGTTACAGTAATCAAAACTGCATGGTATTGGCACAGAAAAAGATACATGGATCAATGGAATGGAATAGAGAGCCCAGAAATAAACCCACACACCTATGGTCAATTAATCTTCGACAAAGGAGGCAAGAATATACGATGGGGAAAAGATAGTCTGTTCAGCAAATGGGGTTTTGAAAGTTGGACAGCTGTATGCAAATCAGTGAAGTCAGAACATACCCTCACATCATACACAAAAATAAACTCAAAACAGCTTATATGCTTAAATATAAGATAGGACACCTTAAAACTCCTAGAAGAGAACATAAGCAAAACATTCTCTGGCATAAATCATACCAAAGTTTTCCTAGGTAGTTCTCCCTAGGCAGTACAAATACAGTAAGTCACCTACATACAAACCTTCAAGTTGCAAACTTTCAAAGATGCAAACGTCCATTCACATGTCCTATCATGTAAGTTAATTCACGTGTCTGGCATACATTGTCACGTGCGTGCATTCTCTATAAGTGGTTGTGCTTTTGTGTACTTTACAGTACTGTGTAGAGTACAGTAGTACAGTACCTTTATTTCAAGCCCAAGATGTCTGGAAGCAAGTGTAAAAGCAGTGGTGATGTAGCTGGTACTGTTAAGAAGAGCCAAGCGATGATGATGGAAACAAAAGTGAAAATAATTGAGAGAGTGAAGCGAGGCAAAAAGATGTTAGACATCGCTCATTCTTATAACATGAATCATTCAATCATTGGCACGAATCTAAAGAACAAGGACAAGATCATGGAACATGTGAAGTCTGCTGTGCCAACGATATTGACAAAATATTGAAGAAGCATGGAAAAGTGATGGAGGAGATGGAGAAAATTCTCAGTTTGCAGATGCAGGATCAACATCAACGCTGAATCCTGCTCAGCTAAATGATGATTCAAGAGAAAGCTAAAAGCCTTTATGAAGACTTGAAGAAGAAACACGGCAAAGAATCAGAGGGCACATCTTTTAATGCCAGCCATGGCTGGTTTCATCGGTTCAAGGTAGAGCCAACCTCAACAATGTAAAAGTAAGTGGAGAGGCAGCAGGTGCAGATAGGGTAGCTGTCCAGGAACTTCCTGAAACACTTTGAGCCATTATTGATAATGGTGTGCATTTACCCAACCAGGTTTTTAATGTGGATGAGACACAACTGTACTGGAAGAGGATGCCAGACTGAAGTTACATCAGTAAGGAGGAAAAGTTGATGCCGGGCTGTAAAACAGCAAAGGATAGGCTAACTGTTGTTTGCTGGCAATTCTTCCGGTGATATGAAGCTGAAGCCTCTTTTAGTTTATCATTCAGAGAACCCAAGAACCCTTAAAAACATAGCCAAGGGCTCTCTTCCTGTTGTGTGGAAGCATAACCCTAAATCCTGGATTGCACAGGCCACGTTCCAGGACTGCTTTTACCACCACTTTATCCCAGATGTAGAGAAATATCGCCTGGAGAAGGACATTCCAGCAAAACATTCTTTGGCTGCTCGACAATGCTCTGGGTCATCCCCCATCCATGAATGACTTTCATCCCAACGTCAAAGTAGTGCATCTGTCACCGAATACTACATTGCTCATCCAACCTATGGACCAGGGAGTTAGAGCGGCTTTCGAGAAATATTACTTATGTCACACTTTTTGTCAGGCAGTAAAGGTAAGTGACAAATCAGGAACAACCTAGGGACAACTTTGGCAGGACTATAACATCCACAAGACCATAAAAAACACTGACTTTGCACGGTGTGAGGGTATGGTGGGCACCGTGGATGGAGTTTGGAAGAAACTTTGCCCACAGTTTGTTCGTGATTTTTGTGGATTTGAGAAGGTAGATCAGAAGTCTGAAGAGGTCTTCAGCAACGTAGTGACCCTCAGCGAGAAGCTGGAGCTAGATCTGCAAGAGGACGATTTCATTGAACTCCTTGCTGTGCAACATGAGGAGCTTGCTGCTGGAATTGGAGGCCCAGAGAAAGGATGAAGAGGGACAGGAGGAAGAAGAGGTAACAGAAGAACTGAAGAGATTCACGACACAGAAAATGGCAACGGAATCTTCTTTATTTGAGGAAGCACTGTTAGTTTTTGAGGCACAGGACCCGAACCTACAATGGTACCCAAAGTGGCAGCAGCCATTCAGAATGCAATCCAGTGCTACCTTGTCACCTATGATGAGAAAAAAGAGCTATTATCCAGACATCAATGGATCAGTTTTTCAAGAGAGTAGATAGAATTAAATTCAGCAAGGAACCAGAACCTGTGCCATCAACGTCAGGTATGAGTGAAATTGCAGCTTGCTCTCTGTCTCCTACTGCTGATAATCCTTCACCTCTACCTTCTCCCACCTCCTCTTCCTCCTCCAATCAGTAACTCTTCTCACCTGTTCCCTCAATGCCAGCCCGAGTATCCCAGCTGTCGTACTGTATTACTGTACTTTTCAAGTTACTGTACTATAAGATTTTTTTAAGTTTTCTTTGTTTTTGTGTTTGTTTTTTCTGTATTGTTTGCGTGAAAAGTATTATAAACCTATTATTACGGTACAATACCATATAGCCGACTGTGTAAGTTGGGTACCTAGGCTAACTTTTTTGACTTACAAATAAATTGGACTTACAAACACACTCTTGGAACAGAACTCGTTCATATGTAGGGGACTTAATGTAAAAGCAAAAAAGAAACAGGAGCTAATCAAACTTAGAAGCTTTTGCACAGGAAAGGAAACCATAATCAAAATGAAAATAAAACCTATGGACTGGGAGAAAATATTAGCAAATGATGAGACTGACAAGGGCTTAATTTCCAAACCATACAAACAGCTCATACTACTCAATAACAAAATAACAAATAACTCAGTGGAAAAATGCGTAGAAGACCTAAATAAACATTTCTCCAAAGAAGACATAAGTATAGCCAACAGGCACAGGAAAAGATGCTCATTATCACTAATGATTAGAGAAATGCAAATCCAAATTACAATGAGGTATCACTTCACCCTGATCAGAATGGCCATCATTTTAAAAATCTACAATTAACAAATGCTGGAGGGGGTATGGAGAAAAGGGAACCGTTCTACTCTGTCGGTGGCCATGTAAGTTGGTGCAGCCACTATGGAAAACAGTATGGAGGTTCCTCAAAAAAACTATAAAGAGAGTCGCCATATGATCCAGCAATCCCACTTGTGGATGTATATCTAGACAAAACTATAATTCAAAAAGATACATGAAACCCTATGTTCATAGCAGCACTATTTATAATAGCCAAGACATGGAAACAACCTCAATGTTCATTGAAAAATGAATGTATAAAGAAGGTGTTAGCATACGGTATTTGTTTTTCTCCTCTGACTTATTTCACTCTGTATGACAGACTCCAGGTTCATCCACCTCACTACAAATAACTCAATTTCATTTCTTTTTATGGCTGAGTAATATGCCAACACATATATATGGAATCTAAGAAAAAAATGTCATGAAGAGCCTAGGTAGGGCAGGAATAAAACACAGACCTACTAGAGCATGGACTTGAGGATATGGGGAGGGGGAAGGTTAAGCTGTGACAAAGTGAGAGAGTGGCATGGACATATATACACTACCAAACGTAGGGTGGATAGCTAATGGGAAGCAACCACATGGCACAGGGAGATCAGCTCGGTGCTTTATGTCCCCCAGAGGGGTGGGATAGGGAGGGTGGAGGGAGGCTCAAGAGGGGGGGATATGGGGAATATATGTATACATATAGCTGATTCACTTTGTTGTAAAGCAGAAACTAATACAATGTTATAAAGCAATTATACTCCAATAAACATGTATTTTTAAAACCCACAACACTGTAAATCAACTACACTTGAAAATATTTCTTAAGTGCAAAAAATTTTTTGAATGTAAGTTTTATTGCGTGTGTGTACCACAGGTTCAATATACATGCATTATGTCAAATTGATTACATTGTTTTTCAAAATAATTTTTGATATTTTACATCAGCTTCATAATATAAAGGCAGAAAAAACTATATTATTTTTTTTCTGAAGTTCAGAAATAGCCATTTTGCTCCTTCGGTATACTATAAACCACTAACTTTATTAAAAAGGGATTCATGACCTCTTCCCTCCAAAGAAATATTTCTCCACTCACACAAGTTTAATAGAATGTTCCACCATGAACTGACATCCCACCTTAGAGACATGAGATTCTCATCCTGAAATCTCTTTCTTGCAAAAATGTCCAATTAGCATCCTAGCATTACAGAAAAGAAATGCTTTTCTCCAGATCTAATTCCATACAACTTTACTCAAGACATCATGTATGGTTTTTTTTCACACACACACACTGTATTTTATTTTTACAAGAGATAAATCAACTGACATCAAGCATTGTAAATGGATGACCACAACAAAAGCAACAATTATTGCAATTACCAAACACGAAACACACTCATACTATGTCATAATATTGACCTTCAGTCCAGTAATCTTCCACTGTAACAGCTCCTTTACTTTGCAGTGAAAGACATCATGTATTTTTTAATTATCAGCACTCACCTGAGGTCTTTAAAAATCAACAAAAACATAATTTTGTGTTCTCTTTTTATTTATTCTGGTTCTAAGTGGTCATTTCTAAACGAAAGTATTTAAGTATGTTAATGTCATCTTACAACATCATATTTCAAATGACTACTGTCTCTCCAAAGATGAAATATGAGGCACTCATAATTAAGCTCTCCAAAGCTTTACTCTCTGAATCTGTATTACCCTTCTGCTGAACTCCACACTGTTCATTATTCTCTGATAATATTCTTTTTCTTCTATGGCCATCTCACATGCTCTTTCATTTCATGAAGTTTTTTCCTACAATTTTATACCTAGTTTATTTCTGAGAATATGCATTATTTCAGATTGATATTTATAGACACAAAGACTTCTCTATAATTCCCTGAGAGTTTCAGGAAATGCTTCTTCTTTTTAAAAAATTTTTATTGTTTTTTTTAATACCTAGATTCTGAAGCTCTCCACAAAGCATTACTAAAATTGCATTTACGTAAGTATCTACATATTAATCACACATTAATACACTTACAATTGTATTATGATTTATTGCTAATTTTGGAGCATAAACGTAGCTGTCTTATTTACCACCCTCCTGGAAATCATTTTAATATTTGCACTTAGGACTTGAAAGAGAATGGATAAATAAAAACCTGAAGAATATGCAAATACAATTTATATATTTCTCATAAAATTAGGTGATTATCTAACCTTTCTCCAGAAAAAAGAAGAGCCCAGATACTCTGCAGGCATGATACTCGAGAATGTATGGTCTTCCAGCAGGAAAACATGCAGTAATCCATGTGGCAGAGTTTACCTGTGACCAGCTGGGTTTAGTGACCTATGCATTCCTTACATGCAACATATCAGGAGTGGAAAAACGGAATTTGTCAGTTGTGGCAAGAAGTATAATGAAGATTTGTAGCAAGTCATGCTCATATGTTCAACACAGGTACAATCAAAATTTTGCTCTTCTGGGAGATCTAAGTCTGTATCTGTTACCTCCATGTCTTTAACGAGGAAATGTCAGAACTGACTTACAAAAAAAAAAAACTGTTTTGTTTGTTTGTTTGTTTTAATTACAGTCACGGTGAGTAAGACATAGCTCAGAAAAGCTAATGTGACTTACTGATTCTCTCATCAGGAAATACAGTTTCTACTTCCTTGTTTATTCTTCACATCCTGTAGGAAGTAAAGTTTCAATGAAAGATAAATCTACAGGGCAAAAAGAAAATTTACATGTGTTGAAAAGATCATTCTGACAGGTTTCACCACGTATGTCAGTGTTTCTGGGGATGGACACAAGCCAGAGCTCCCTACTCTGACATTTTCACTGATGTCATTCCCCTTGATCCTCAATTTGAAAGTGAATAAAAATGTTTTCTTCTTTAAGAAATTAAATAAAGAATGCTTTCTAGACATGATCCTCTAAAGATTTTCAGTCAGTAGTCATCAAGAGAAGAAAAGCACAGAATCTCATCCCCACAGAAGAGTGACATTCAGTCAGGTAAGAAAATTCTCCCTGAAGTCAGGGCTTCATCTTTAACATGCAATCAAAGGCTTTCACAGGTTCTGCATCACTCTGCAGTCAGCCCTACCATATGGGATTGGCTCTGAGAATCTCACATCAGATGACTGACAAACATGTCATAGGACCCTGATCTGCTACCACATCCTGCCTCTCTTAATGATCTCCTGCAGGGACATTGGAATATTCCAGGATATTTCCTGGAGCCCTCTACTCTATACAGGTACACTTCCAAGTAGAAACAGGAGCTTTGATTCTCACTGGGACCCCTGCTCTGTCCAACCAACCTCTCTAGAAATATGATGTTCTAATCTCTCCTGATTAGAACATTTCAAGGTCTCTCCCTGTGCTAATTTAGTAAAGGTAAAAGAGAAACAAGAAAGAGCAAACTATGCCGGGAGAAATATATAAGATTCCTTTACTTAATGTATTTATCTGATATACCCAAATATTGAGAAATATAGATTCATTTCATAATGGTCAAGAAAAGAGGAGGAGGAACCTTCATGCCAACAGTATATATAAAATGGAATCAATATTGCATAAGCTCCAGCTTAAGCTTAGTTACGAGGTACTAACTCTTCTCATAAAGAAGCAATAGTTCTCCATCATTTGAGGCACACTGAGGACTCAGGCAGCTGGACACTGAGGATATAGTTTCCTCACTCGAATTCTGTACCTGCATCACAGAGCAATGAAATATTATTCCCAAAGAATTATTAAGGATGAGGTGGGGAGCCGAAATAAAAAAGATGAATCCATAGTCTCCCCTACCATCTGTTCTGCTGGGTATTACCACCATCTTGGCCCAATATGACCTTCCCACTTTTCTCTGGGCCTCCCTACTTTCCACCTCCATCCTCTCAGTATATCTTACCTACACTTGGAAACGACTCTAGTTTTTCCACTTATCTTTATCAACAAGTATCCCAAATAGCAACTGTGTATATAACTCCTTAGAAACCTCATGTCTGACTCAGTAATACATGACCTTCGAAGTCCAAAGTTTTCCTAATTCCCCTTATTATTTTTTTCTAATTTCCATGTACTTACACTCTCAGGACATCCACTATTCTCAGGTTCATCTTCCCTGCAAAATCTGTCAACCTAGACATAGATTTAAGTACCACCCTCTAATTATCTCCTAGGGAATCCAGTTTTTTTAAAAGCCTCAGCAAGCCTTATACACTTTATTAAAGACTCTTTAAGATAACCCATGGGAGATAGCAGTACACTCACAGATATCTATTTAATACACCCTCAGAGTAATTTTTTTTTTATAAAGTCTCTTCTGGCCAGTGAAGACTCTCAGCTCTTCTTCTTCAATATATGTAGTTTCTCACCGTTCTGATTACTCTCTGCTCTATCCCAGGTCCACTCCCTTTCCTGATATTACATTCTTTCCCAATTGTGTACGATGGTAAAATCAAATAACATAAAATATAACATGTTAATTATTATAAAGTGTACCATTCAGTGATATTAAGTACATTCATATTATTGGGCGATCAGCTTCACCATTTATCTTTCTGATTCTTTTCTACATTTTAAAACTGTAACTCTATATCCTTTAAACCTAACTTTCCTTTTTGTTCCATAACCACCTGAAAAGCATCATTACCCTCCCAATTTCTATGGTTTTGACTACAATAAGTATCCCATATAATTGAAATAATTAGTTGTATTGTTATGACTCACTAAAAGTCACAAAAATGGCCTTTTGGGTAGCTAAATTTCCTCAATATTCATTCATGTTGTAGCATATTCCTAGATCTTTTCCTTCTTAACACTGGTTAATAGTGTATTATATGGGTATATCACACTTCGCTTAGTGTGGATGAACACTTAGGTTGCTTTCATATTTTAGCTACTGTGATGATTACTGCTCTAAACACTGGAGTACAAATATTTCTTTAAGACCCTGATTCCAATTCCTTTGGGTATACCTCATAGTAAAATTCCTGGATCATGTAGTAATTCTATTTTTCAATATCTGAAAAACTGCCATACTCTTTTGCAAAGCAGCTATATCATTCTACATTCCCACTGACATAGCACAATGCTTCCAACTCCCACATCCTCACCAATACTTGTTTTCTGCTTGTGTATGTGTGTTTGTGTGTGTATGCATGCACACAAATATATAAACACGCATTTAGTGATATGGAGCATCTATTCAAGTGCTTAGTCATTTGTACATCTTTTTGAAGAACCATCTATTCAAGTCTTTTATCCATTTTTGAATCAGGATGCTTGCTTTTTGTTGAGTTGTAGGAGTTCTCTGTATATTCTGAATAGAAATCTCTTGTCAGATAGATGGCTTTCAAATATTTTCTCCCATCTTGTGGGTTTCCATTTTATTCTGCTTACATTTCTTTGATACACATTTTTTTAAAATTCTGTACTGCAAATTGTTTATTCTTTTGTTAGGTCTACCTTTCCTGTTCCTTCGTTTCATACTGAGGAAAACACTGCCATATCCAATGTCATGAAGCTCTTGTCCTGTGTCTTCTTCTAAGACTTTTTATTTTATTAGGTCTTATATTTAGTTTCTTGATACGTTTTCATTAATTTTGCATATGGTGTTAGGTAAGGGTCCATCGTCCTTATTTCGCATGTTGACAACAAGACTTAGCACCATTTGTTGAAAATCCTATCCTTTCTACTTTGAAAAGTCTTGGCAACTCGTCAAAAATCATTTGGCCATATATCAGCGTTTATTTCTGAGTGTTCTATTCTATTCTATTCTATTGGTCTTGAATAAGGGAGAAAATAGTATAACCTATCCAGGTTGATGAAGAACATAAAGAAAGACCGGGACTGAGAATTAGGAGGGCAATATAAAACAGTAGGGAGTAAAAGACAGTGTGAGAGAAGATCTTGTATTTGCGAGTTCATGGAAATATGATCATGCTAAAACCACTAAACGCCTGACTTTGAACAATACGGTAAATATGCTGGCAAGAAACATAACACTTACCCATCTCTGGGAAATATAGTATGGGTATAAAGATAAACTACACACAGATATATTAAAAAGGGAAGGGTTTTCATGGTGTGAGAATATTGTGGGATTTGAAATACAATTTACTTCTGTTCTACCATTGTCTCTAAAATTTATCAAAGTGTATATACAAGCAATTCCAATTCTGGTAATGTGCTTGACAGGTTTATATATGAACTTCAGCAGACCAGTAAATGTACATTCATAGTAGGACTGTTCCCTAAACCAAAAAACAAAACACAAAAACTGGAAAGACTAGAGTTCACATTGTCAACACACATACAGATGCAGTGATGGTTTACGGTCCAAAAGCAGAAGGTGAGCATGGGTGCAAGAGGTTAATCCCCAGGCTGAGGTGGGGTGCAGAGTTTGAGGGTAACACAGGTAGAAAAGGCTTTTGTCCTGTCCTTCATTTTTGAGGTATGGAAATTCACAGGTCACTACCTTCATTTCAAAATGAATGAATGCACTATTCAATTTTTTAAAACAGGCGAAGTAAACATGAGTGATAATAAATTTCAAACTGTCGCTAACCAAATAAGATACTAAGAAAAATTAAATAATATGATTTAAGAATAGAGTGGAGAGATTGTCCAAGATGGTAGCGTTCAGAGACCCAGAGCTGGATGCCTCTCATGGGCACACCAAAGTCACAACTGTTTACAGAGCAGCAACTGATGAAAAAGGCTGAGACTTACCATGAAAGATGTTTTACAGCTAAAGACATACGGAAGGCACCTCAACAAGACAGGAAGGAAGGGCAACATCTCAATAGCGTCAAGACCCACACCACCAGGTGGGTGGCCCACGCATGGGAGAATAATTACAATTTCAGAGGTGCTCCCAGGTAGCAAGGGGCATGAACCCAACATCAGGCTCCCAAGCCCAGGGATCCTGTGCTGGAAAGAAGAGGTCCTCGAAAGTTGGGCTTTGAAGACCAGTAGTGCTTATTTTCCAGAGAGCCAGAGGGTTGTGGGAAATAGAGGTTGCACTCTTACAAGATGTTCACAAAATCCCACATGATCCGAGAATCAGAACAGAGGCAGTCATTTGAAAGGATCCTGGTCACACCTACCTCCTGATCTTGGAGAGTCTCCTAGAGAGGAAAGGGGAAACCACAGCACAGCCTCAGGGACATAGACACTGGAAGCAGCCATTTGGTGGAGCTCCTTCTACCTCGTGGCCGCTGGTACCAGCAAGCAAAATTTCAGAATCCACTCTCTATCTTTTTTACCTCAGGACCTAGCCTTACCCATTTCCACCACACTATACACACAAGTACTAGGATGTTGCAGGCCAAGCAACTAACTGACCAGAGGCATAGCCACATCCACCAGCGAACAGGATGTCTTCAGACCCTCTCAATGCACAGCTGCCCCTGGACATGGGCCCAGCCACCAGAAGCCCCAGGACCAGCCTCCACACCTCAGTGGACAGGCACCAGCCCCAGAGTCCCTGACCCCTCTGACCAGTGAGCCTCCTCTGTCCTTGGAATCAACCTCACCATGGGCAGGTGATTACTGCACAGGGACTGGATGGAGCTTGGACCCACCCAACAGCAAACCTGCTCTAGCAGTGGGATCAGCCTTGTACACCAACAGGCACACACCGGCCCCAGGAATACCACAGCCCAGCAGCCTGTGTGACCAGAACACTCCCTTGCAGGCCAGAAGCAACCATGGGCTCAGCTGGGTCCTGACCCTGCCCGTCAGAATGCCAACACAAGACTAGGAATAGCCCAGACCCTGCAGAGAGCTGTGTCAGGGACAGTGATCCAACACCAACTCTGTGACTCCTGGGTCCTGCAGCCAGAACTCAGGACCTGGGTCTTCCTCCCAGTAGCCAGCATAGCCCCAGGACCAGTGACTGGGCACTAGCCCTGGTATCACCTGCACTGCAATTCTACCCAGAAGTGAACCAGCACTAGATTTGGAGTCTCCCAGAGCTTTGCAGCGAGCTGCCTCATGATTTAGCCTCACCAAGCAGCAGAGACAGCCTCCATACAAGGCAGAGTCTGGCAAACAAGCACTCTGGGGGCAGCCAAGCCTACCAGACCACCCAGAGTAGTCAGCCCACCACAACAGAAGAGCCCAAGCATCCCACATAGGGGGTACACCTAGAACATATAGTTCTAGTGACCAGGGGACAGTGGGCTGCTGGGACACAGAGGACCTCTCCTACAAAAGGCCACTTCTCCAAGGTCAGGAAATGTAAAGAACCTACTACAAACATAGCAATAAAAACAGCAAGTTAAGAAAAATGAGCTGACACAGAAACACGATCCAAATGAAGGAACAAGATAAGAACTCAGAAGATCTAAGTGAAGTGGAGAGAGCCAATCTCCTCAACAAAGAGATCAAGGTAATTACTGTAAATATGATGAAAGAACTCAGGAGAAGAATGGACAACCAGAGCAAGAAGTTAGAAGTTTTTTAAAAAGAGTTAGACCATTAAAGAACAACAAAACAGAGATGAGGAATACAATAACTGAAATGAAAAATACACTAAAAGGAAACTACTGTAGACTTGATACAGAGGAATGAATCGGAAAACTGAAGGACAGAGTACTGGCAATCAGTGAAGATGAATGGGAAAACAATAAATTAAAATGAAATGAGGAAAGTTGAACAGACTTGTGAAACAACATCAAGTGTACTAATATTTGCATTATACTGGTCCCAGAAGCAAAAAGGGAAGAGAAAGCAGTGTAGAACATACCTGAAGACATAAGAGATGAAAACTTCCCTAACCTGGGAAAGAAAACAGACAACCAAGTCCAGTAAACAAACTAAGGCCAAAACAGGATCAACACAAAGAGGACGATACCAAGACTGATTGTAATTAAAATGGCAAAAAAAAAAAAAAGATAAAAAGACACTATTAAAAGGAGCAAAGGGGGCTTCCCTGGTGGCGCAGTGGTTGAGAGTCCGCCGGCCGATGCAGGGGACGCGGGTTCGCGCCCCGGTCCAGGAAGATGCCACATGTCACGGAGCGGCTGGGCCCGTGAGCCATGGCTGCTGAGTCTGCGCGTCCGGAGCCTGTGCTCCACAACGGGAGAGGCCACAACAGTGAGAGGCCCGCGTACCAAAAAAAAAAAAAAAAAAAAGGAGCAAAGGAAAAGCAACAAATTACAAACATGGGAACTTGCATAAAGTTATCAGCTGACTTTTCAGGATAACCTCTGCATGCCAGACGGGAGTGGCATGGTATATTTAAAGTCATGAAAGGGAAAAGCCTATGACTAAAAAACTCTACCCAGCAAGGCTCTCCTTCAGATTTGGTGGTGAGATCTCAAGTTTTACAGAGAAACAAAACTAAAAGAGCTCAGCATCATCAAACCAGCTTTATGAGAAATCTTAAAGGGGCTTTTCTAAGTGAAACAGAAAAGGTTACGACTGAAGCATAAAAATTAGGAAACAAAAATTACTAAACGAAAAACCTCATTGGTTAAGGCAAATATTCAACAAAGGTAGTAAATCAACCATGTACACAGCTAATAGGAAGGATGAAAGAAAACAGTAATAAAATAATCTATATTCACAATAAGAAGGTAAGGGACACACAAGACAAGTAGATGTAAAATATAAGGTCCAATTCAGTAACTGTGGTGGAGCAGAGTAACAATGCAGGGTTGTTAGTGTCCACGTGAAATTAAGAGCTCAGCAACTTAATCACACACACACACACACACACACACACACACACACAACTGAAAGAAATCTGAACATAATATTAAAGATAATCCTCACATCACAGATGAAGGGAATAAAAGGGGAAGAAAGGAACACTGAAGAAATTAAAGAGGGATTCTAAAAATACCCAAGACAAATGAAAATGAACACACAATGATCCAAAATCTATGGGACACAGCCAACGCAGTTCACAGGGGGAAGTTATAGTGATACAAGCTTATTCTTAGGAAACAAGAAAAATATCAAATAAACAACCTAACATTACACCTGAAGGAATTAGAAAAAGAAGAAAAAACAAAACTCAAAGCTATCAGACAAATCAAGAAAACTATACCACATGTAATCACACCAAAAACAATAAGATACCTAGGAATAAACACACCTAAGCAGGTAAAAGACATGTGCTCAGAAATCTATCAGCCATTGGTGAAAGAAGTTGAAGGCAACCCAAAAAGATGGAAAAATATAGCATGTGCACGGACTGGAAGAATTAATGCTGTTAAAATAACCATACTACTAAAGACAATCTACAGATTTAATGCAATCCCTATCAGAATACTAAAGCATTTTCACAGAACTTGAAAAAGTAATTTTAAAATTTTTATAGAAACACAAAGACCCCAAATAGCCAAACAATCTTGAGAAAGAACAGAGCTGGAGGCATCACGCACCTTGATTTCAGATTAGACTGCAAAGCAACAGGAATCAAAGAGAATCGTACCGGAGCAAAAACAGACACAAAGATCACTGGAATAGAATAGATATCCCAGAAATAAGCCCACACATTTATATTTAATTGATTTATAATGAAGCAGGCAATCTGGAGAAAAAACTGTCTCTTCAATAAGTGGTACTGGGAAAACTGGTCAGCTACATGGAAAAGAATAAAATTAGATTATTTTAGCACACCATATATAAAATAAATGCAAAACTGAATAAAGACCTAAACGTAGGACCAGAAACCATAAAACCCCTAGAGGAAAATATAGAACATTCTTGAACATAAATGATAGCAACAGTTTTAGGTTCAGTCTACTAAGGCAAATGAAACAAAAACAAAAATAAACAAGTGGGACTTCACTAAACTTAAAAGATTTTGCATAGCAAAGGAAACCAAAGACAAAAATGAAAAGACAACCTGCTGAAGTAGTGACAATATTTGCCCATTATAAGACGTTAACATCAAAAAGATGACCAAGCAAGAGCTCATAAACGGCACATACAACTCAATATCAAAAAAATACCCAAAATCTTTTTTTAAAAAATGAGAAGACCTAAATAGACATATTTCCAAGGAAAAAATACAGATAGACAGACAGAACTCACAAAGATGCTAAACATAGCTAATCGGCAGTAAAATGCAAATCAAAACTATGAGATATATCACCTCAGTCTTGTCAGAATGGCTGTCATCAAAAACATCACAAATAACAAAAGTTAGTGAGGATGTGGAGAAAGGGAAACACATGTACACTCTTGATGTGAATGTGAATTAGTGCAGCTACTGTGGAAAGCAGAATGGAGGTTCCACAAAAACCTAAAAATAGAACTACCATACTATCCAGCAATTTCACTCTTGGGTATATCAGAAGAAAACAAAAACACTATTTCAAAAAAATAACTGCACACCAATGTTCATAACCGTGTTATTTGCCATAGCCAAGATATAGAGTCAAACTAAGTGTTCATCACTAGGTTAGGGGATAAAAAAGATTTTTTATGATGACTTCAGCAAAAAATGAAATTTTGCCATTTGCAAGAACATGGATGGATTTGGAGGGTATTATGTTTAGTAAAATAGGCCGCAGAGAAAACAAGCATGGTAGGTTATCACTTACACATGGCATCTAAAAAATTGAATACAACAACAACAACAAGAAAAAACAGCCTCACAGGTTAAAGAACAGGTTAAAGCCTCACAGGTTAAAGACTAGTGGTTACCAGCAGGGAGAGAGAGGGTGGAGGAGCAAAAGAGTGGTAGGAGATTTGGAGGTATAATCACTAGGTATAAAATCAATAATCTACAGTGATGTACTGTATAGCATGGGGAATATAGCCACTCTTTTATAATAAGCATAAATGGAGAAGAACCTAAACCTTTATGAATCGCTATGTTGTACCTCTGAAACTAATATAATAATGTATATTAACTATAGATCAATAAAATATAAAGTAAGAAACAATAAAAGGGAGACACAGATTATTATAGAAATCAATTAAATAAACACAAGTTTTGAAAATCAAGGAATTAAAAAACAACATGTAAGACACAACATTGGCATTTGAAGTGTACAATCTATTTATTTAAAAGAAATCATTTAAGTGGTGAAAAATGGCACCCATTCTCACAATTTTGTATATCTAGGGTAAATTATTATCTACAAAAATATGTTACAAATATTCACTCTAAAAGAAAGAGAAAATTTGGATTAACCCATTTTAGTATACAAATCTAATATCAAACTCTCCATGTCAAATTGATTTGACTAAGTTCTGTTAGCCATTTCTAGTTTCTTTGCGATGTAAAATCTTTTAAAGCATAAAAATCAGCCTTTCTACATTATTCCATTAGACATACATAGAAGTTAAAAGAAATGAGAAAACAGAACAATCAACCAGGAAGGTGAATTTACTGAGAAACAGTCATTCTTTCTCCCTCTTCCTTTTCTTTTCTTCCTTTTCCAGGTCCCTTTTGGTTCCAATCAAGAGAAGTCTTGAGAGTTCTGAGAATATTTCTTTAAGGGCTTCAAATCACCATACCTACAACTTCTGCCACAACTACACACACACGGGAACAAAAATAAACCTCTGCTATCTACTCATGTAGGAGGGATTCATGCAAAATTAACTCCTATATGGAGACCAAGAGGTGAGTTTTCTACCTATTCTTTATAATGTCCTTCCATTATAGTAAATCCCACACATGGTGAGGCAGAAGCAGTTATGTGAGCTTTTCCTTGAAGTCAAAAATCTTGCATTCATTTCAAGTACCTGGTGATCATAGGGTACAGCCAGGGAAGGTGCCATCCCCCTTGCGGGGGGTGTGGCGGTGAATGGGCTCCCACAACCGTGCACCTCCTGATGTACACATTCTGCAGAAACAAAGGGCGGTCACACCGCAGTCAGTCTGTCAGGCTGTCGGGCCACTGGCAAGCCAAGCAGCCTGGAAGTGCCCCATCAGTTGCTGAAAGCGAAACCCTGTCCCCCCTGTGAAGCCAGGCAATTTGGGCGAGAGGGTCAGAGGAGACTATTAATCAACTCCTCCTCTCTGCTCACCTCCTTGGGGTTACAGCAACCCCATCTCCAAGCCAAAATCTGCCCCTGGAGTGCCGAACTGGAAGTGGCAGGTGGGCTCTGCCGGTGCTTCAGCGCCCTCTGGAGGTTTTCTGCTCTAATGGCAACTCTCAGCTCTTCCTCCTCCTCCTTCCCTAGTCCTGGGGGCTGCCTTGGCCTCCTGCAACTGCTGGCCTGAGTTCATTCTTCTTTTTTCTCCAATTACAATGAAGTGTCTTACAGAGGTTTGGAATCTCTTGATGAAGGAAGATCTTTTAGTCAATACCCCTTAACCATGAGAAGTTGGTTTCAAGAATGAACCTGAAATACTGTATTTGTCTCCTGATGATTCCAAGGAGAGACAGCTCAAGTTTTCTAAATCATAAGAAAAACCAAGGTAAATATGATATTCTGAGCCAGAGATGAAAAAACAGTTTTTAGCACCCTCTCCTCATGTCATATAACTGGGATTTAAATCAATCAACTGCCACTAGTTTTTAAATCACATGACCCAACTTTAATCACATGACCCTGCTTCCCTGTAACTCACGTGACTTGGCTTTGAATAGTAAGAAATGCAGAGGTATAAAAATGATGTTCTGAACAATAAATGGAAAAACAACATTTTAGAAAGTTTTTTTCTTTTCAAATGGACCATTCATTGCATACAGAATAAAGGATTATCTTATGGATTTCTTGAACTGTAAACACATACAATGTCTCCGTTGGCTTGACTGATTTAGTTTTTTGGGGGTTTTTTTGGTTGTTGTTAACATCTTTATTGGAGTATAATTGCTTTACCATGTTGCGTTAGCTTCTGCTGTATAACAAAGTGAATCAACTATTCGTATACATATATCCCCATATCCCCTCCCTCTTCCGTCTCCCTCCCACCCTCCCTATCCCATCCCTCTAGGTAGTCACAGAGCACCGAGCTGATCTCCCTGTGCTATAGGCAGCTGCTTCCCACTAGCTATCTATTTCACATTTGCTACTGTATATATGTCCATGCCACTCTCTCACTTCATCCCAGCTTACCCTTCCCCCTCCCTGTGTCCTCAAGTCCGTTCTCTACATCTGCATCTTTACTCCTCTGCAGCGACTCCTGCTAGGGATAGATACTTCCTTTTATGTTCAGGGGAAATCCCCTAGTTTGAATATCATTTGAGTTTGACCCTGTGAACCATCAGAACTTCCCACCGGAGATAAATGAGGAGATTCTGGCCTTTATTAGTACGCACGGTGAACACGGGTGTCCTGGCTGTACTTGCCAACCCTCCTATTTTATCCACCTATTTTTATTCACCTTTCTCCCTGTGAGGACCTTTGACCAACCCTGAGCTCCGACTCCTGACCTATTACAGTGACTTTGTCAGTCTTTCTTTAAAAATGGACAGGTAATAAAATGAATTTAACCTACAAGCAGCAGCTCAGTAAGGGAAATAAAATCACCAGAAGTTATCTAATCACAGCCACAGCCATCCAGGGCTCTGGTCTTATCTGCCCGGTCATAAGAATGGGACCTTCCTAAACTTGAAGGTCATCCAATCAAATAAGTAAAGGTGTTGCTCACCTCTGCCTCCTGGAGGGATTGCCAGGCAGTCTACCCAGTGTATACTAACTGCAAAAAACTGTCATAGTCCTGAAACACCTATGTTGCAAGAAAGCTTTCTGGGGTGCATGGGGAAGGTTTCTTTTTGACATCAAGCAAAAAATAAATCACCAAGCTCTTTGAGCACAGGGGTTCTGAAGAGGGCAGTAGATGGAAAGAATGGACACAAAAGACGATCTCCTCTGAAGTGAAGGTCGTTTTTCCAAAAGAGTAGGATTTAGTCTCAGTTAAAGGAGAACACTTTTAAATATCTGGGACAGCTCCAAACTGCAGTTTAGGGAACAAGTGCTTCAAAAGAACAGTGCTTTAAAAGTCCTGGCAAGGCAGCAAGAGAGTGAAGAGTTAGTTGTGCACAGTTCTGAACACAGGAGTAAAGAAGCAGAGGCATCTCTGACTAAAAGGCCCTGCGATTCTATGGCATCAATGGGTCAGTTGCAGGGGGCAGGGGGTGTGGGGGGCGATATTTCTCTCTCAACGTCTCCCAGGGAAGCCACCCCTCCCTACCCCACCCCCCTAGTCCCTTCACCCTCCCTGCCTCCACTATTGGGTCCCCAGGCACAGCACTTCTTAAGCTGGAGCTCTCAGGCACCATCTCTGCAGTCTGGATTCTTCCTGGAGCCTGGCACGTTCTGGGACGGGAAGGCAGGTCTGCAAGGCCGCTGGGGTGCAGTCGGACCTGGAGGCCTGGAGGGGAACTGGAGCCGTGAAGCCCACCCACGTCCTTGAAGCCGGGGGAGGAACACATCCTCCTAACAGTACTTCTCAGGGCTCAGCTTGCTCCCCACCTGACAGTGATCCACACTCACTTGAGGCAGCAAGGACTGCCTCTAACTGGCCCCCTCGATTCCGCCTTAAGGGTCCTCGCACACGTGTGAGAGCGCAGGCCCCGGATCTCTTTAGTCAGCCGAGGCCAGTGCTGTCGGGGTCCCTCCAGTCCCATCCCCCAGCCCCTCCCTCTGGGACTGTATCCAATAGAAGAAAGGGTACAGAGGAATTGGCTGAATCAAGGGACCTGGGAACCTGGGTATGAGTTTGAAGACCGAGAACCTAAGGCGCAACTACATATTATTGGAAGCTCTTGTGGAGTGTGTGGGGGGAGGTTAGGAGATTGAGAGGCTGAGTCGACCTGGTGAGTCCAGCCCCAGGACACCACACAGCCCCGCCCCCCTTTCCCTGCCATCAGACAAGGGGTGCCGCAACTCCAGCCGGGACTCTGCACTTCCCCCTCCCTGATTCTCCTCCAGAAGAGCAGGTGGCCCCCCTCTGAGGGCAGGGGCAAGACAATGGACCAAGTCTCCCTGCACTAAGGCGCTACTGGAAGCTCTTCCTGAACAGCAGTGCTGGCTTGGAGCGAACCCGTGCACTGCCAAAATTGGTCTCGTCCTGCAGCTGAGGGACGCAGACTTTAAGTCAGCTGCCCTGGCTTTAAAACAATCAACCCCCCCCCTTTAAGTCAGGTGACCCGACTTTAAATCATTGTGTGCCCCTCAAGCCTGCAACTTCAAAAGTTGGGAACTTCACTTTGATCCCAGCACCTAACATAGCTGAATGCACACTGTACTAATCCCCAAGCCTGGCTTAGAGGCAGGATATAAGGTAAGGGGATGGGCGTGCACACACGGTGATGAGGGTGTACTTCATGCACCAGAAGGGTCTAGGTACTCTGGGGTACAGCAAGCAGTGCAGGACGCAGCAGCTCCCAGGCAAAGCTGGTGATGCACAGGGAGAGCAGGCACAGCCAGGCATACAGAGGTTCCAGGGCGGGAGCTGTGACACAGCCAGCCGGGAGGTGTGAAAGCGAAGGATTTAGCCTTCTTGAGAAAGGCAAACCCAGAGGATGGATGAGAAACAAAGACCAGATGAAACATGGATTTGAAAATCACATGCTGCTCTTGAAATTGGGGTGGGGGCACCCCAGATTTGAATCCTCTTCCTCCCCAGTAGCTAGTGCTTTGGCATTTGCCCAATTACTTAAAAATGTGACTGATAATATCTAACCCATAGAATACTGCATTTGGAGTGGTTTGCGTGTTTATGTTTCTATAGGGGAATAAACTTTTCTACAAGAAAAATGTATATTTTCTGAAATAAATTAAAACCCCTTCTTAAAAAGTACTATATCGGACTTCCCTGGTGCCGCAATGGTTAAGAATCTGCCTGCAAAGGCAGGCAGGGGACATGGGCTCGAGCCCTGGTCAGGGAAGATACCACATGCCGCGGAGCAGCTAAGCCCGTGCACCACAACTACTGAGCCTGCAGGCCACAACTACTGAAGCCCGCGTGCCTAGAGCCGGTGCTACACAACAAGTGCAACAAGAGAATCCACCGCAGTGAGAAGCCCACACACCACAACAAAGAGTAATGCCCACTCACTGCAACTAGAGAAAGCCCACATGCAGCAACGAAGACCCAACGCAGGGGAAAAAAATTAATTTTTTTAAAAAACTACTATATCCGGGGCTTCCCTGGTGGCTCAGTGGTTGAGAGTCCACCTGCCAATGCAGAGGACGTGGGTTCGTGCCCCGGTCCGGGAAGATGTCACATGCTGCGGAGCGGCTGGGCCCGTGAGCCATGGCCGCTAAGCAGGCGCGTCTGGAGCCTGTGCTCCACACGGGAGAGGCCACAACAGTGAGAGGCCCGCGTACTGCAAAAAAAAAACAAAAAAAACAAAAAAAAACACTACTATTTCCTTCTGTACGACTTCTCTGGGAAGAACAGAGAGATGGCATGGGAGAGTGAGAAAGACCAACACTTAGTGCACATCTCTGATGCAGATGCTCTGCTGGCTCAGATAGTTTTATCCCCACTTTTACAAAGGAGGAAATAAGCTCAGAGAGGTTTAGTAATTTTCCCAAAGCCAAACAGCTATTGAGTGGCAGAACCAAGATCTGAACCAAGTCTGTTACCTTCAAAGCCTAAGTCCTCATCACAACAAAACTCAATTCATATTTACATTTATCAAATTACATTGCAACCTGGGGAGTTCTTGGCACAATCCTGAATAAGAGTGAGAAAGAAAGAAATAGCACTGTTCATACAGTCAATCAAAATTTTTGGAGCAGCTACTAGATGCGTGGCCCTTTTCGGGGTTCAGCAGTGATCAAGACAGGAAGAGTCCTGCTTACATGAACCATGTAGTGGGGAGGAGAGATGGGTGCAACTTGGCTGAGGGATTTCAACTTGCTGGGCCTCTGTTTTCTCATCTGGAAAACGGGATGGGTGTTCCTCATTTCCTGGGATTGTCCAGCCCTCACATTCTCTGATTCTATAAGAATCATTTGTTTTCCTGTTTCTTTAAAATTCATTCAGGCAATGAGCTGTGATGACTGTTGTTAACTGCTCCCCAAATCACTCTATTCCCACCCTCTTCCTGTGATCAGGTCTTTCCTGAAACATGACTCACAATGAGTCAAGTCACAGAACCTAAGGGGCACCCAGCAGGAAAATTCCAGCCCTTGTTTCTCAGGAGCTCTGAGGTCTACCTGCGAGGTAAACTTAACTCACCTGGCACAAGGCGGCCATCCCGGGTTTCACATCAACATGATCTCAGGCACAAACCTCCTGGCTTTTCCATTGTGTCTTTAAGTTACTTGTTGAAACAACTGCACAAATATGACAAAGATATAAAATCAGGCATCTTCTGTCCCCAGTGCCTGCTCATAAATGATTTTCTGCCACTTTATTGATAAAGATAGAACATTTCAACATTCTGCTGCCCTTATTATTTGTCACTTTTGTTGATATTTCTATTGAATACTCTTTCAATATTTTAACAATGGAACATTTATTTAGGTTGTTCCAGACCCAGCCTTTAGTGGTAAATGTTTTGTTGTTATATGTCTATTATGTTTCCTTTAAAAATCATTATGCTATTTAACTGGATTAAGTCAATTCTATAGGCATTTATCTTATGATATTGATGAGATTAATACATAGCAGGCAGTAGTACAAGTTGATTGTACTCGAGAGCCTCTATTACCACAGTTAAGAATAAATATTATCTATATGTAAACCAAAGTGCATGCCAAGTGAGACTCTCCGACTCTTCTTCACTGTCTGCCCCTCAAGCCTGTGAGAAATGGAATATTTCTTGCCATCTCAGTAAACAAAGGATGTGACAGCCCTCAGCCCCTGCAGCCCTCCAATGTTAGCAGAACTCAGGACATGCAAATACAGAATGCAGGCCCCAGAGAGCTGAGGTGCATATCAAAGGAAGGAATTCGGTGAGGCCGACTCTGGCATCTTCGCATACAAAGGAAAGCCCTGCATTCCTCACCTTGGGAGAGCTGGTTCTCCTTAGCTGACAATCACCTTTTCACGTCCCCCATCACCTGCGCCAGCCCCCCCGCCCTGTCCCCTCCCCCCAGTGCTTTAGCTCAGGGAGGAAGGGGCGCACAGGGCCTCGGCTGAATAAGAGGCCTGGGAGCCTCGGGAGGAACTTTCGGCCGCTTTCCCCGCCGTCGGGAGGAGGGTCGCTGACGCTGCGGCCGGACCCTGCGCCTCCCTTGCCCCGTGTCCCCTCAGGACGCTCAGGCCGCCCTCTCCCCACGCCCCCAGGGCCCCGCGAGCCAGGACAAGGGCAGGGCCGAAAGGAGGGGCCGAAGTTCCCAGGGAGCAGACCCCGGCGCAGCTCGCTCTGCACAGCAGCGGCGGGTGGCCGCGAACCCCTGCCCCTCAGAAGTTGCTCTTGTGCGGCCGCCCGGGCACCGGACCCACTTACCCGGCCCCCCGTCCCCACGACTGTCGCGGCTTCGGCGGCTGAGCTTGTTAAAAAAATAAAACTCAGGCCCACCGGACCTACTGAATCACAATCTGCACTTTTACAATCTCTCCAGCGTACTTGTGTATCCATGAATAGTTGAAAGGTACATTTCTACCTCGACATGTCTTCTCTGTCTGAGAAATACACACATTTTATCCAGTTTGATATAAATAAAACACTCAAAAATGCATATGCCTGTGTTGAAACCATCATTGTATCATTTCTTTTCTAGATAAGTATAGTCTCTATACTGGTTTTGTGGATCACATGCCATACTCTTTTCTTGTAGCTAGAAATAAGGTAGAGAAAGTCACTTTGTAAAGGAAAAAAAAAAAAAATATATATATATATATATATATATATATATATATATATATATATTAGTGAATAATTGAAGACACTCTTCTAAATTAAAACCAGTTCTCTTAACTTGCTGTTTTCTTCTTGGGTCACATTATGAACTCTTCCCGCGGCCACATGGCATGTGTATTTTTAATTTCAGGGACCACTGACATTCCAGGATGTGGCCATAGATTTCTCTCAAGAGGAGTGAGAATGCCTGGACCAAGATCAGTGGGAATTGTACAGGGATGTGATGTAAGAGAAGTATAGGAACCTGCTCTCCTTGGGTGAGGATACCTTCCTTCCAAAATTCCTTATCCAACCAGAGGGTTTAGAGCCCTTCATTTGTAGAATGTCTCCTGGAATCTTCTGCTTCCTACAAAGGGTTTCAGATTGCAACGTTTCAGGACAGATTGGGAGTTTGTGGGTATAATTTATCTTATTCTTTTTAAATTGCAGCCTCCCTTTTAATATACTTTGTAACTGCTTGGGATGTGTCTATATGAACTGTGTACTATATGCTTCTGTTACAGTCCTTACAATATTTTATTGTCTTATTTTCTGTAACAATTTTCCATGGATTCTTTGGGCTTAAGGTATATTAAAAGGGAGACTGCGATTCTGGGACTTCCCTGGTGTGCAGTGGTTAAGAATTCCCCTGCCAATGCAGGGGACACGGGTTCGATGCCCAGTCCGGGAAGATCCCACATGCCACGGAGCAACAAAGCCATAGGCCCACAACTACTGAGCCTGTGTGCCACAACTACTGGAGCCCGTGTGCCATTTATTTTTTGGAGAATAAAACCACCTCTGGGTGATTAAAATTTAGACCAGCTAGTCAAAATGCTTTATCACCTGTTCTTCTAAAACACTGATCAACGGAACAAGTTTTACTAGGAATAACAGTGGAATTGTATTCTGGAGTTCATATCGGCAATATGGTTTATGACCTTGATGCTGGATCACGACATTTCAATGGTATAACTACTATTAACTGTCTGTTCAATGATTAAAGTCCCATGTGATCTGAGTACAGACTGGAGTCATCCTGGTTGGTTTCTGTCTATTGCAGATTTCTCCCAGTATGAAAGGACAAGAGCAATACGGCTTACTTTACAAAATGTCTTCAAACTAAATGATGATATAATCTACATTCAATTAATTTATACATACCCTACTGTAGAGCAGGGTTTGTTACGGTGGCAGAGCCCGATAACTATGTAAAACGGAAACCTTTATCTGCACTGGTTCAAGTCCTCTTCCTAAGAATATGTTTATAATCAACATTCTTTCACAAATTACCCAATTTAATTCACCATAGCATTCCTCATATTAACTAAATGGAAAATCCTAGGCTATATACAAATCCAGAAAGGGCCAAAAATCATCAGCCCCCACGGATTATTACAACCCATTGCTGAGGCATTCAAATTACTTATTAAAGGACCACTATGTCCATCAACATCATCTATTTATATATTATTGCCCCAATGCTAGCCTTAACCCTGGCTCTCACAACATGAATTCCTCTTCCCATATCTTATCCACTAATTAATATAAATGTAGGCATATTATTTATATTAGCCATATCACACCTAGCCATTTTATTCCATCCTCGGATCTGGATGAGCTTCACATTCAAAATACTCACTCACTGGAGCTCTAGGGACAGTAGCACAGACCATATCATATGAAGTAATGTAGCAGTTATTCTATTCTCAGTCTTACTGATAAATGGATCGTTTACACTTTCAACAGTAATTATTACACAAGAACACCTATGACTAATTTTCTCCTGACCCCTACCCAGAATTTGATTATCTCCGCAGTAGCAGAAATCCAATGAAGCCCCACTTGATTTAACAGAAGTAGAATCAAAACCTGTATATGTCTTCAATGTAGAAAATGTAGCAGGCCCATCCACATCGTCCTTCCTAAAGAATATGTCAATTTCCTTATAATAAACATTTCCACAACAATCCATTTTTAGGAGCATTCGACAATCCCTAGGTGCCAGAACTATAGATTCTTTCATCTTGTGAATATAGTTTTTTTCAAAAATAATTTTTATAGTTTTACTACCTTTAAACAAAATGTACTCCATTGCTGTGGAATATTCCTTCATAGGAGCGTGCATGGTTCATTTCTGCATCCGCTTGTGGTGGCCTTCAGGTTCTTTCAGGTTTGGCTCCTGTGGCTGCGGAGTCCATGTCCGTGTGTCCTGGTGCAGGGCCGGTGGGTTTGTGTTCAGCTGGGAGGAGCCCTGCGGGTCTGTGTGCACGGACTTCGCTCTCTGAGGTCTGATTGTTTCAGAAGTGGTTGCATCCGCCCGCTGCGTACCAGGCTTTCCATTGCCCCACAGCCTGCTGATATTTGATACTATGTCTTTCATGTCTGCCATTCTGGTAGGTGTATGCACAGTATTTTTCTTATGGTTTTAATCTCTCAGGTGTTAGTGAAGTTGTGCATCTTGTGGTATTCATGGACTATTTCCTGTTGTTTTATAAAAAGTTTTAAAAATTGTGGTCAAATACACATAACATAAACTTTACTATCTTAACCATTTTTAAGTGCACATTTCAGGGTCAAGAAGTAATTCGCACTGTTGTGCAAACCTGACTGCCATCGTCCTCCAGAACTTTTTCATCTTGCAAATTGAAACAGTCCGCATTAAACACTCACTCCCCATCGTCCCTCCCTCAGCCACTGGCACTCAACATCATACTTTCTGTCTCTATGTTTCCGACTGCTCTAGGGGCCTTGTATTAGTGGATCAAGCACTGTTTGTTTTTGTGTGTCTAGCTTACATCACTGAGCATAATGCCCTGAAGGCTCATCCCTGCTGCAGGCTGTGTCAGAATTGCTTTCCTTTTTAGGCTGAATAACATTCCCTTGTATTGATGGACCATGTTTTGCTTCTCCATTCATCTATTAGTGGACACATGTAATATCTACATTCATTTCTCCTGTCATATTTGTGGAATAATGTCAGAAAATCCTATGAGTCAAAAGTCATCTGTGTGCTTCCCTGGTGGCACAGTGGTTGAGAGTCCGCCTGCCGATGCAGGGGACGCAGGTTCATGCCCCGGTCCGGGAGGATCCCACGTGCCGCGGAGCGGCTGGGCCCGAGAGCCATGGCCGCTGAGCCTGCGCGTCCAGAGACTGTGCTCCGCAACGGGAGAGGCCACAACAGTGAGAGGCCCGCGTACCGTAAAAAAGAAAGTCATTTGCCATTAACTTTTTTCTTAAACTTTTTACTGTGAAAAACACCAACGCTAAGAAAAGGCAAAAATACATGTCAGTTTCACTTGTGTTCAGGAATTAATGCTTTACGGATTCACTTTATTCCGTGTGTGTGCTAAGTGTGTCCATGTGCCTGTTTGCGTACATATGCTGTTCATGTGCATAGGTATGTGCACTTGCACATGTTCGTGTGTGCATGGGCATATGCGTGCATGTGTGTTCATATGCTAGTGTGTGAATATATTTGTGCTGGGCACGTGCATATGTTTGTGTGTGTGCTGTGTCTACCTGTGTGCACACCTGTGTGTTTTCTGGAACCACTTGCAAGTTGGTTGCAGACTGAATTGTGCCCCAGATATGTCCACACGCACCTGCTCTAACAATCCTGCATAGCCACGTAAAGTTCAGAGATCTCAGGGATTGAAATGGATGGAGCAGGATGGCCTGACACAGAGTCGGTCTTCCAGTGACTGTCACTGTCTGAGTAACATCCTTCACACCTTCTTTAAACCCCATTCAGGGTCCAGTTTAGACCCCATTACATTCAGTCACCTGCCCCAGGTCCCCTATAAGCTACAATGTCACAGTTGGAGAGCCTGGCCAGGGCTGGGGGTGCCCCTCCTGTTGGCCTGGTCTCCAGGCCCTGCCCTTGGCTCCTGTGTTCCCATCTGTCAGCCAGGACCCGACTTGGATGGGGCCACCACCTCTCTCCTCACAGGGTCCCATCGCCCAGTCAAGGGAGTTCATTCTCCCCAAACACAGTATCAGGAGTGGGGGAGTGACATTCCCCACTGAGTCTCCTTCATGTGAGACCCTGTGCTGTTGAAAGAGCAGGCGCCCTGCCCTCGGGGGTGGGGGCTGGGGGGTGACCTGCGGCCCACAATGGGCAGGCACCGGGTGCCTGGGTAGGGCGAGCCAGTGTGCAAGGAGTTCCGCGGAGTGTTCTCCTCTCCAACGGCTTCTGTGCCCCTACCTCTCCCCGTGCCTTCCCTCGAAGACAGCGCGGTGCCCGGGACAGGAACAATGGGAGCCGTCAGTCACCGCCCCCTCTACGTACACGCACACACGCACGCGCACACGCACACGCACACGCTGCGGGGAAGCAGGACCTGAGTGCAGGGCTCTCAGCGGCCCTGAGCGCCCCCCACCCCCGGATTCGGCCAGCGGAATGCACAGACGGATCTCCCGGCCCGGACCATGTAGGACTGTCCTGCCTGGGCTTCCTGTGCGGCCGCCTCCTTCTGGAAGCCTGGGAGGCTGGAATCAGGCCACTTCTTGTCTGGCCTGGCCGCAGACTGGGCTGCACTCTAAGAAGTTCTTGGATCACACGTGGATCCTGAGCATCAGGTAGCCAGAGACACTGGTAACATTTCTGTTTTGCCTGTTGAAATGTCTAATGACAATGATATTGTTCAGTTTCCTGATGTGGGTGTCCAAAGATGAGAGACCCATATGTGTGATCTGTACCTCCTATGAGATCAGCCCTAAGCTAGTTTAAACATGATCAAGTTCTGTGTACGCGGTAGATTTAGACCTTTGCATGTGCTGTCTACTGATTATGTTTAGAGCTGACCATGTGTTGTCTATGATAAGAAGATTTAGACCTGACCATGTCTGTGCTAGGACTATGGGGACCTGGGTAGAGAGCCGGCCTGGCCTCAGTACTGGGAAGCTCCGTGCCTGCATATGAAAGTCAGGGCTCAGATGTCCGGGTTCTGGGGCTGAGGTGGGCTTGTCTAGGTAACAGCCTCTCTTCCGAGTGTGGTGACCTGGTCCTCCCAAGGGTCAGTGCTATGCTCGGGGCCTTAGTATTTATTCCTGCAAGGTTCACCTTCCCTGGGGCTCGTGGAGAATCCTCAGGAGGGCTACCTGCTGATTATTCCAATTTACCAGCACGTGCATGGTGCGTAGGGAGGCAGGTTTAGCTGGTGAATTGATTGCAGGGCACGCAGAGCAGGCAAAAGGCCAATGGGCAACAGCTGAGGCTGCTGTTAAGCTCTCCTTCCAGTCTACCGTCCCTGCTCAGCAGCGTACAGAGCTGCCCCTCAGCTTTCAGCCCTGCTGTCCTGTGAGTTTTCTCAACATGTAAGTGAGATGAGAAAGGACTGAGCCTGCCAGCACCAAGGTCGTATGTTCAACTCTAGCATGAAAGCTTTAAAAACAGTGAAAATCACAGAACCAAAGGGAAAAGAGCAGGACTTCTCTGGGACATGTGTGGGGAGAGGAGACCCACCTGACACTTTTTCCCATCCCAGGAGGTCCCATGGACCCAGCTTGCTTCCACATTAGGGGAACCAACAGCAGAGCCATGGTGTCCTGGCCAAGGGGATGTGTGACCCCAGGTGCAGGGTCTGGGGAGGTGAGGTCACCCTGGGACTGTTGACGTGTGACCCAGGTGGAGGGGTCTGGGGAGGAGGGGTCACCTGTTGAGAGAGAACGTGTGACTTTAGGTGCAGGGTCTGGGGAGGTGGGGTCACCGTGGTGAGTGTGGATGTGTGACCCCAGCTATAGGGTGTGGGGACTGTGTGGGCCTCACCACATCTGCATGGGTCAGGATCACATGTACAGGGAGACCGCATATGTGCTCTTTGCCTACAGTGTGACCTGTCCCCTTTGAGATTTCCAACCTCTGCATTAAGGGTGTTGCCCTGATTAACCTGTGGTTCCTTTTCTTCCCTTAAACTTGTCACATTTATATGAGGTCATGCATGTTTGAGTGGGGTGCTGCTCTGTGTTCTGGTGAGTGACAACGCTTGGTGGTGTCATATTAATATCATAGCATATCATATATCTAATCTATGGGGGTCACCACTGCCTGGGTCCCCCTGGACATAGGTCAGCTGAGCACAGACTAGCCCCCCTTAAGAATGGTCTCCCACGTGCTCTGTGAGGGTACCGTGATGGCCCCTAAGGTAGGGGACTGTGTCTGGGCCTCCGACATTTGTGATGAAGGGGAGTCGAAATGGAATCTCAATTAACAAGACATTATTTTAAGAATTTATTTTAAGTGAAATAAAACACACATCACATACCCTTTACCATCATCACCATTTTAAGTGCACGTTTCTGAGGCATCAGATCTATTCACTTTCTCGTGGAGCCATCACCACCATCCCTAGAACTTTTCATCTTGCAAAACCAAAATTCCACAACCATGAAAGTCTCCCTCCCCCTGCCCCTGGCCCCGATATCCACTTCAGTCCCTGAGTTGTGGACTCCAGGGCCCCCACTGGAGCGGAATCCTGCAGTGTTTGCTGACAGGTCATTTTGGAAGAGCTGACTTTCAGTCTGAGGCTCTGCCTGTTTGCATCTGAAGAATCTGCATTTAAGGAGGGGATGTATGAGGAAGGGCATATGAGGGACAAAGGTGTCCGGGATGCAGTTGAGCCAGGACCTGATCAGCTGCCTTTTGTGTCCTCTGGTCCCATCTCTTGCTCTGGGCCTCATCTGCATCATCACTGTCCCCGCTGGCACCCCTGGGTGTTGTTGTCTGAGTGAGATTCCCCTGGTGCCCCTGCTCTCCTCCCCTCCTCCTGCTGGTTGGGGAGGGAAATGCTTGCTGTGTGGTCTCTACTCCTGAGGCACGAAGGACCCTGTAGCATGGACCTGCTGAGTGTGGTGTTGTCTCCAGAGCATGGTGCCCACATAGGACACAACATCGGGGCGTGACAAGTGCTAGGTTGCCTCATCACTGACAGGGAATGTTGCCAAGATCCTGCTCGGGAGGGCGTGGTGGGTGGCCTGGCACACTAGAGGCCTCATTCCTATCCTGGAGCTTGGAGAGTGCATCCCCATGGGCTCCAGATTCACCCCATGTCTCAGCCATATCCCTCTGTCCTGTGTTGAACTCAGAAAAACGAGCTCTCTTGTCCGACAACATAGACCTGGTCCTGTTGGTATTAGGATTCTTTAATTTAGGCGTCCTGGGATAGCAGCTCTTTTGGGGCCTGAGAAGGAACAGCTCAGGAGTGTACAACAATTTCAGATGAAATTAATATTCAGTGGCTATCTCTAACTCCGCGGTTGTTGACTTCTATCAGTCATTATTCTCCTGGTTTTAGCCCTGATGTGGGGATTACAGAGGAGTCAACATATAAATCTTCATAATCTGTGTATTTGTAACTTCAGTATCGTTACTGACCCATAGTTTTTATGGTTTGAAAGAGTTATTGATTTCATGTATCACGTAAAGGATTTACAATGATGATAGGGGAATTAAGATTACAATAATGGCTAGTAAATTGTTCACATTTTCTCTCCCTGTGCATCTATTGTATGTATATGTGTTAGTTTAGATGTCAATATTAGTGAAATAATATAGAGGACTAGAGAACTTATTTTAAAAATCACTAGTAATGTGTGATGATGAAAATGTAAAAGTTCTTCCATAATCGATGATGTTGTATCTTGAGAGCCTAGATGAAATTTATATGCCATAGTGATATACAGGATTTTAGCCTATGATTTAACTTGGACAAAGCTACATTACTTTTTACTTTTATCTCCTTTATTGAGAAAGACATAATTGTTATGGTGTTGGCTTGAAACTGGTTGAAAAGGACTTGAGTCCTTATTTTACATTTACATAGGTAGGATCTTGAAACATAGGTTATGGCGGAGGGCATTTGTGTAACCATTCTAGGTTAGGAGTAGGAGTTTCCACTGCTAAGACTTCTGGTTTAGATGCAAATGCTTTCAAAGTATGAAGATTATTAGCATTACTGCTGCTACTGAGATGAATGAGCCTAAAGACAAAATATTTCATGTTGTGTGTGCCTCAGGGTGCACAGACTAACGAAGTGACATCCCTGAGAGGCCAGAAAGTGCTGTGGGAAGTCATAGTTACTGCTACAAATATACTTGTGAAGTGAATTTTTGCTCATGCTGAGTTAACTGTATAACCTGAGAATAGTGGGAATCCGTGTAGGAAGCCTCCTATAATAGTGAAGACTGCTCCCATGGACATTCGGTCATGGAAGAGTGCTACTACATAGTGTGTATCCTGGAGGACAATGTCTGGGGTTGAGTTGGCTAAGATGATTCCTGTCACGTCCCAGGACGTGTTCGGTGGGGCCACGTCCCTGTGAGCGACGTGCGGGATCTGGGGCGGGGCGCCAAGCGCCGAAGGGTTTTCTGGGTCCCCCCCGCCCTGGGCTGGGAGGTCGCAAAGCCCTTCGCCACCCCGCGGTACCCGAGGCCTCCGTTCCCCTGCCTGGGCGGAGGGCGGGGCCCTGCCGGGGCGGGCTGGGCGCCGGGCTGGCGGTAAGGCGCATGCGCCAGCGAAGCTATGCCTCTAGAGGGAGCCCGCTGCCTTCGCTATCGTCTACGGCCATACCACCCTGAACGCGCCCGATCCCGTCTGATCTCGGAAGCTAAGCAGGGTCGGGCCTGGTTAGTACTTGGATGGGAGACCGCCTGGGAATACCGGGTGCTGTAGGCTTTTTGCCTCCCGCCCCGCCTTCTCCTTTCGTCGGCCGCCTGCCCCGCGCCAGGCGCCGCTGCTGGGCCCACGTCGTTCGTCTCCTCTCACCGCAGCGCGCGGCTTCTCCTTTCGTCGGCCGCCTGCCCCGCGCCAGGCGCCGCTGCCGGGCCCACGTCGTTCGTCTCCTCTCACCGCAGCGCGCGGCGGAGGGGGCCCTCCTTCGCAGGCCTCGCCCCCCAGCCTGTCAGCGGCCCTTGAAAGCAGCCGCATCCCCGCCCGTTACTCCCTGCTGCTCAAACCCCATGCATTTTCCTCCCAAGTGCTTCCTCTCTCTCCCACTCTGTTTGTGTTGGTTCGTCCCCCTGCACTCACCACCGCCCAGCGGTAGTTCGCGCAAGTTCGAGCACCTCCTACCCCTCCCACCCTATGGTGACTGATGGAGATCCCTGTCCCCAGCAGTGGCCGGCGTGGGTATCAGCATGCATCGCAGCCTTTGGACCTCGAGTTCCCACCCACTCTTAGACTCTACCCTTCCTGTGGGACATTCGAGCCCCGAACTCCGCCACAGGGCGTCACCGGCTTGGAGCCTTTATGATTCGGTAAACTTAGTAGATGGAATGTCTTCCCTGCACATGTCTTTGTATCAGAGTAATAGACATTGCCGGCCCAGTTATTAGTGTTAGTCTACTTTCAGAATTATCTATAGCCTACCGATGTCAAAATGGGATGGAAAGACTTTGCAAATATTTGGAGTGCATCATGGGTATTTTCAAAATTTTTCTATGATTAGAAATGACAAATCAATTAGGCCTTGATTTCCTAAACTCAGAGCTTTCTCCAAATTATTCAAATCGTTTCAAAGGTCCTGTGCATTCTCTTGAGGCAGTTATTTGTATGGTGAAGAGCACTAGATGGGAAGAATCACAGAGGACTTGTACTTGTATTTCCGAAGGATCCTGGGATGCCGGAGAAAGTTGCAAGAGTAGAATGGTCTAGTGCCTTGGGTATTGTGGACTTAGGTGGACGTAATACTCCATGCATCCAGCCGTTTAGTAGCTGTGTGGCTTTTTAACAAGTTACTTCACTTGGAACCATTATATAAAACTTGTCTGCTTAGGTAGAATGATACTGAGTGTGAAAACAATGATTCTGTATTCTCTCACTTTATCCATGCCCTTTGCAATGTGATTTTATAGCTGCTCCTGTAAAAAAATGGAGAAGCAGAAATCTGTTCCCCTAAACTTTGGATTGAGGCTGACCTGATGTGCTCTGGCCAGAAGAATGCACTAGGTATGACACTGCCAGTTTCGATCCTAGGCTCAAAATGTCTTGAGTGTTCTGCTTTTCTTTCAGAACCCTGCTTTCCATGAAAGCAAGCCCATGTTAGCCTGCTGGAGGACACCCAGGTGTCTAGCTAGCAGCCAGCTCACCTACCAGAAGCAGAGCACCCTAGTCAACCAGCAGCAGAACACACATTCACTTTGGTTCCTGGCTGAAACCAAAAGCATGGTCTAGCTGAGCTAACGTCCTCAAGTCCTTTATGTTTAAACACCTATCCTTCTCAAACTCTTCCAATATACAGCACAAGGAGGAACACTCCCAAACTCATTCTGCGAGGCCACCATCACCCTGATACCAAAACCAGACAAAGATGTCACAAAGAAAGAAAACTACAGGCCAATATCACTGATGAACATAGATGTAAAAATCCTCAAGAAAATACTAGCAAACAGAATCCAACAGCACATTAAAAGGATCATACACCATGATCAAGTGGGGTTTATTCCAGGAATGCAAGGATTCTTCAATATACGCAAATCAATCAACGTGATACACCATATTAACAAATTGAAGGAGAAAAACCATATGATCATCTCAATAGATGCAGAGAAAGCTTTTGACAAAATTCAACACCCATTTATGATAAAAACCCTGCAGAAAGTAGGCAGAGAGGGAACTTTCCTCAATATAATAAAGGCCATATATGACAAACCCACAGCCAACATCGTCCTCAATGGTGAAAAACTGAAACCATTTCCAATAAGATCAGGAACAAGACAAGGTTGCCCACTCTCACCAGTCTTATTCAACATAATTTTGGAAGTTTTAGCCACAGCAATCAGAAACGACAAGGAAATAAAAGGAATCCAAATAGGAAAAGAAGAAGTAAAGCTGTCACTGTTTGCAGATGACATGATACTATACATAGAGAAGCCTAAAGATGCTACCAGAAAACTACTAGAGCTAATCAGTGAATTTTCTAAAGTAGCAGGATACAAAATTAATGCACAGAAATCTCTGGCATTCCTATACACTAATGATGAAAAATCTGCAAGTGAAATTAAGAAAACACTCCCATTTACCACTGCAGCAAAAAGAATAAAATATGTAGGAGTAAAGCTACCTAAGGAGACAAAAGACCTGTATTCAGAAAATTATAAGACACTGATGAAATAAATTAAAGATGATACAAATAGATGGAGAGATATACCATGTTCTTGTATTGGAAGAATCAACATATTGAAAATGACTCTACTACACAAAGCAATCTAAAGATTCAAGGCAATCCCTATCAAAGTAACACTGGCATTTTTCACAGAACTAGAACAAAAAATTTCACAATTTGTATGGAAACACAAAAGACCCCGAATAGCCAAAGCAACCTTTAGAACGAAAAATGGAGCTGGAGGAATCAGGCTCCCTGACTTCAGGCTATAATACAAAGCTACAGTAATCAAGACAGTGTGATACTGGCACAAAAACAGAAATATAGATCAATGGAACAGGATAGAAAGCCCAGAGATAAACCCACGCACATATGGTCACCTTATCTTTGATAAAGGAGGCAGGAATGTACAGTGGAGAAAGGACAGCCTCTTCAATAAGTGGTGCTGGGAGAACTGGACAGCTACATGTAACAGTATGAGATTAGAACACTCCCTAACACCATACACAAAAATAAGCTCAAAATGGATTAAAGACCTAAATGTCAGGCCAGAAACTGTCAGACTCTTAGAGGAAAACAGGCAGAACACTCTATGACATAAATCACAGCAAGATCCTTTTTGAACCACCTCCTAGAGAAATAGAAATAAAAACAAACAAATGGGATCTAATGAAACTTAAAAGCTTTTGCACAGCAAAGGAAACCATAAACAAGACCAAAAGACAACCCTCAGAATGGGAGAAAATAATTGCAAATGAAGCAACTGACAAAGGATTAATCTCCCAAATTTACAAGCAGCTCATGCAGCTCAATAACAAAAAAACAAACAACCCAATCCAAAAATGGGCAGAAGACCTAAATAGACATTTCTCCAAAGAAGATATACAGACTACCAACAAACACATGAAAGAATGCTCAATGTCATTAATCATTAGAGAAATGCAAATCAAAACTACAATGAGGGGCTTCCCTGGTGGCGCAGTGGTTGAGAGTCCGCCTGCCAATGCAGGGGACACGCGTTCATGCCCCGGTCCAGGAAGATCCCACGTGCCGCGGGGTGCCTGGGCCCATGAGCCATGGCCGCTGAGCCTGCACGTCCAGAGCCTGTGCTCCACAGTGGGAGAGGCCACAGCAGTGAGAGGCCCACGTACCACAAAACAAAACAAAACAAACAAACAAAAAACCAAAGAAAACTACAATGAGATATCATTTCCCACCGGTCAGAATGGCGATCATAAAAAAATTTAGAAACAATAAATGCTGGAGAGGGTCTGGAGAAAAGGGAACACTCTTGCACTGCTGGTGGGAATGTGAATTGGTATAGCCACTATGGAGAACAGTATGGAGGGTTTTTTTGGTTTTTTGTTTTTTTGTTTTTGCGGTATGCGGGCTTCTCATTGTTGTGACCTCTCCCGTTGCGGAGCACAGGCTCCAGACGCACAGGCTCAGCGGCCATGGCTCACGGGCCCAGCCACTCCACTGCTTGTGGGATCTTCCCGTACTGGGGCACGAACCCGTGTCCCCTGCATCAGCAGGCGGACTCTCAACCAGTGCGCCACCAGGGAAGCCCTGGAGGTTTTTAAAAAAACTACAAATAGAACTACCATATGACCCAGCAATTCCACTACTGGGCATATACTCTGAGAAACCCATACTTCAAAAAGAGTCATGTATCAAAATGTTCATTGCAGCTCTATTTACAATAGCCAGGACATGGAAGCAACCTAAGTGTCCATCATCAGATGAATGGATAAAGAAGATGTGGCACATATATGCAATGGAATATTACTCAGCCATAAAAAGAAATGAAACTGAGTTATTTGTAATGAGGTGGATAGACCTGGAGTCTGTCATACAGAGTGAAGTAAGTCAGAAAGAGAAAGACAAGTACCATATGCTAACACATATATATTGAACCTAAGAAAAAAAATGTCATGAAAAACCTAGGGGTAAGACGGGAATAAAAACATAGACCTACTAGAGAATGGACTTGAGGATATGGGGAGGGGGGAGGGTAAGCTGTGACAAAGTGAGAGAGTGGCATGGACATATATACACTACCAAACGTAAAATAGATAGCTAGTGGGAAGCAGCCGCATAGCACAAGGAGATCAGCTTGGTGCTTTGTGACCACCTAGAGGGGTGGGATAAGGAAGGTGGGAGGGAGGGAGATGCAAGAGGGAAGAGATATGGAAACATATGTATATGTATAACTGATTCACTTTGTTATACAGCAGAAACTAACACACCATTGTAAAGAAATTATACTCCAATAAAGATGTTACAAAAAAAAACCTAACAAACAACTGCCCAAGTCCTGATGGTTTCACAGGCGAATTCTATCAAACGTTTAGAGAAGAGCTAAAACCTTTCCTTTTGAAACTATTCCAAAAAATTTCAGAGAAAGGAAAGTTTCCAAACTCATTCTATGAGACCACCATCACCCTGATACCAAAACCAGACAGAGATACCACACAAAAAAGAAAATTACAGGCCAACATCACTGCTGAACATAGATGCAAAAATCCTCAATAAAATACTAGTAATCCGAATCCAATAATACATTAAAAGGATCATACACCATAATCAAGTGGGATTTATCCCAAGGATGTAAGAATTTTGCTATATCAACAAATCAATCAGTGTGACACACCACATCTACAAACTGAAAAATAAAAGCCATATGATCATTTCAATAAATGCAGAAAAAGCTTTTGACAAAATTTAACAACGATTTATGACAAAAACACTCCAGAAAGTGGGTATAGAGGGCAAATACCTCAACGTAATAAAGGCTATATACAACAAACCACCAGCTATCATACTCAATAGTGAAAAGCTGAAAGCATTTCCTGTAAGATCAGGAACAAGACAACGATATCCACTCTCACCACTTTTCAAAATAGTTTTGGATGTCCTAGTTATGGCAATCAGAGGAAAAAAAGAAATAAAAGGAATCCAAATTGGAAAAGAAGAAGTAAAACTGTCACTCTTTGCAGATGACATGATACTATACATGAAAACTCCTAAAGACACTACCAGAAAACTATGAGAGCTCATCAATGAATTTGGTAAAGTTTCAGGTTACAAAATTTATACACAGAAATCTGTTGCATTTCTATATACTAACAATGAACGATCAGAAAGCGAAACTGAAGAAACAACCCCATATACCATTGCATCAAAAAGAATAAAATACCTAGGAATAAACCTAAGGAGACAAAAGACCAGTACACTGAAAACTGTAAGTGGCTGATGAAAGAAATCAAAGATGACAGAAACAGATGGAAAGATATACCATGTTCTTGGATTAGAACAATCAATACTGTCAAAATGACTATAGTACCAAAGGCAATCTACAGATTCAATATAATCCCTCTCAAATTACCAATGGCATTTTTCACAGAACTAGAACAAAAAATCTTAAAATTTGTATGGAGAGTCAAAAGACCCCAAAGAGCCAAAGCAATCTTGAGAAAGAAAAACAGAGCTGGATGAATCAGGCTCCCTGACTTCAGAGTATACAACAAAGCTATAGTCATCAAAACCATATGGTACTGGCACAAAAACAGAAATATAGATCAATAGAACAGGATAGAGAGCTCAGAAATAAACCCACACACCTACAGTTAATCTATGAAAAAGGAGGCAAGAGTATACAATGCAAGAAAGGTAGTGTCTTCAATAAATGGTGCTGGGAAAACTGTACAGCTACATATAAAGAAATGAAATTAGAACATTCTTTAACACCATACACAAAAATAAGCTCAAAATGGATTAAAGACCTAAATGTGAGACCAGACACTATATAACTCTTAGAGGAAAACATAGGCAGAACACTCTGACATAAATTGCAGCAATATCTTTTTTTGAGCTGTCTCCCAGAGTAATGTAAATAAAAACAAAAACAAATGGGATCTAATTAAACTCAAATGCTTTTGCACAACAAAGGAAACCATAAACAAAAAGACAACTGACAGATTGGGAGAAAATATTTGCAAATGATGCAACCGACAAGGGATTAGTCTCCAAAATTTACAAACACCTGATGTGGCTTAATATCATCAAAACAAACCACCCAATCAAAAAATGGACAGAAGACCTAAATAGACATTTCTACAAAGAAGACATACAGATGGTCAAGAGGCACATGAAAAGAAGTTCAACATCACTAATTATTAGAGAAATGTAAATCATACAATGAGATATGACTTCAAACCAGTCAAAATAGCCATCATCAAAAAATCCACGAACAATAAAGCCTAGAGAGGGCTCCATTCCTGTGGAGAAATGGGAACCCTCCTACACTCTTAGTAGGAATATAAATTGGTACAGCCACTATGGAGAACAGTATGGAGGTTCCTTAAAAAACTAAAAATAGAGCTACCATATGATCCTGCAACCTCACTCCTGGGCATATAACCAGAGAAAAACATGGTCTGAGAAGATACATGCACCTCAAAGTTCATTGTCTGGCAGTGTTTTTCCTTTCTTAGTGGTACTGAAGATAATGGTGTTAGCTCACAGTCCAAGCACCTTTGATTTGATGGAATATGGTAAGTTGCATAGATAATCGCTAAGTTGGGACCTTTCCAACTGGTACTGAATAATGTTATTAAAACTGTCCATTTTTATATCTGGAGAAAACCATGGTTTGAATGGATACATGCACCCCTATGTTCATAGCAGCACTGTTTACAATAGCCAAGACATGGAAGCAACCTAAATGTCCATTGACAGATGTATGGATAAAGAAGATGTACATATATACAATGGAATATTACTCAGCCATTAAAAAGAATGAAATAATGCCATTTGCAGCAACATGGATGGACCTAGAGATTGTCATACCAAGTGAAGTAAGTCAGACAGAGAAAGAGAAACATCGCGTGATATCGCTTATATGTGGAATCTAAAAAGAAATGATACAAGTAAACTTATTTTAAAAACCGAAACAGAGAGACTTAGAGAACTAACTTATAGTTACCAGGGGGGAAGGGTGAGGGAAAGGGAAAGTTAGGGAGTTTGGGATTGCCATATACACACTGCTATATTTTAAATGGATAACCAACAAGGACTTACTGTATAACATAGGGAACTCTGCTCAATATCATGTAACAAAGTAAATGGGAAAAGAATATGAAAAAGAATAGATACATGTAAATGTATAACTGAATCACTTTGCTGTACACCTGAAACTATCACAACATTATTAATAAACTATACCCCAAAATAAAATAAAGTTTAAAAAATAAATAAATGATTCAATATTTATGTTATCACCTACAAAAAAATTGAAATATGTAATAACTGAAATAGAAAAATTCATATAAATGAATAATTCTAGATGGGCACAAATTAAGAGACCATTAATTATCTGGAAGATAGTGCTAAGAAATTCACTGAGATCATATTACAGAGAGAGAAAATATTTTCAAACGTGTAAGAGAAGTTAAAAAAGACAGAGGAAAAACTGTGAGACTCCCATTAGTGAGGCATCCAAGAGGAGAAACCTAAGGAAATGGGAGAGAATCACATGGCTTCTGAGAACATCTAGAATCAAAGAAAGATGCAAACCCTCTGCTTGAAAATGTGTAACAAGTGTCAGGCAAGATAATTCAATAAACTTGCACCCAGAGAAATCAAAGTGAATCTCCAACCAAGTAAAGACAAAAATTTCAAAATTCAGAAAGAGCACACCATCTACAATAGGATGATAATTACACTGAAAGTGGATTTGTCTTCAGCAGAAATACATGTTAGCAAAAAGTAAGCCGTGTCCTCAAATTGTATAGGAAAAACTATGACTCGAAACCGTTATACCATTCAATCACATGAAAGGGGAGATACATTTTTTCAGACACATGAAAACTAAGAGTTTACCCTAAAACCTCATTGAAAGATCTGCTAAAGGACATATTTCAGCAAGATAAAGACAAAGTGAAGCACTGGGATATAAGAGATAACTGACAGCATAGAAACTGGTGAAACTGGTGAAATAAATCAACTCTAGATTATAAACAATAACAACTATAACTAATGCTTGTGTTTACAAAGGGACCTAAAATTTTAGATAATAAGATGGGTGGGAGAAATTCAGGGAGTAATTCAAACATGCTAAGGGGCTTGCCTTAGTCTACTCATTCATTTAATTTAGAAAATCTTTATAGAGTGGTTAATATGTGCCAGAAACTGTCATAGGCTTTGGAAATAATGCATAAAGAGAAAAATGGCCTATTTTCGTGGAACTTACATTGTAGTGGGTAAACAAACAAACAAACAAATTATGTGAAATAATGTCAGGGGCTATGATTATTTAAGTAGGATGACCAACAATTCATTTTTGAGAGTGCAAGGGGGTGCTGGTACTATTATGTCAATTGTTACGTCTCCTTTTTCATTTCTAATTATATTGATTTGAGTCTTCTCCCTTTTTTTCTTGATGAGTCTGGCTAATGGTTTATCATTTTTTAATCTTCTCAAAGAACCAGCTTTTAGTTTTATTGATCTTTGCTATTGTTCCCTTCATTTCTTTTTCATTTACTTCTGATCTGATCTTTATGATTTCTTTCTTCTGCTAACTTTGGAGTTTTTTTTGTTCTTCTTTCTCTAATTGCTTTAGGTGCAAGGTTTGGTTGTTTATTTGAGATGCTTCCTGTTTCTTAAGGTAGGGTTGTATTGCTATAAACTCTCCTCTTAGAACTGCTTTTGCTGCCTCCCATAGGTTTTGGGTCATCGTGTCTCCATTGTCATTTGTTTCTAGGTATTTTTTAATTTCCTTTTTGATTTCTTCAGTGATCAATTGGTTATTAAGTAGTGTATTGTTTAGCCTCCATGTGTTTGTATTTGTTACAGATCTTTTCCCATAATTGGTATCTAGTCTCATAGCATTCTGGTCGGAAAATATACTTGATACGATTTCAATTTTCTTAAACTTACCAAGGCTAGATTTGTGACCCAAGATATGATCTATCCTGGAGAATGTTCCATGAGCACTTGAGAAAAATGTGTATTCTGTTGTTTTTGGATGGAATGTCCTATAAATATAAATTAAGTCCATCTTGTGTAATGTATCATTTAAAGCTTGTGTTTCTTTATTTATTTTCATTTTGGTTGATGTCAATTGGTGAAAGTGGGGTGTTAAAGTCCACTACTATGATTGTGTTACTGTCAGTTTCCCCTTTTATGGCTGTTAGTATTTGCCTATGTATTGAGGTGCTCCTATGTTGGGTGCATAAATATTTACAATTGTTATATCTTCTTCTTGAATCGATCCCTTGATCATTATGGAGTGTCCTTCTTTGTCTCTTGTAATAGTCTTTATTTTAAAGTCTATTTCGTCTGATATGAGAATTGCTACTCCAGCTTTCTTTTGATTTACATTTGCATGAAATATCTTTTTCCACTCTCTCACTTTCAGTCTGTATGTGTCCCTTGGTCTGAAATGGGTCTCTTGTAGACAACATATATATCGGTGTTCTTTTTGTATCCATTCTGTTTCTTTTGGTGGGAGCATTTAATCCATTTACATTTAAGGTAATTATCGATATGTATGTTCCTATTCCCATTTTCTTAATTGTTTTGGGTTTGTTATTGTAGGTCTTTTACTTCTCTTGTGTTTCTTACTTAGAGAAGTTCCTTTAGCATTTGTTGTAAAGCTGGTTTGGTGGTGCTGAACTTTCTCAGCTTTTGCTTGTCTGTAAAGGTTTTAATTTCTTCATCAAATCTGAATGAGATCCTTGCTGGGTAGAGTAATCTTGGTTGTAGGTTTTTCTCCTTTATCACTTTAAATATGTCCTGTCACTCCTTTCTGGCTTGCAGAGTTTCTGCTGAAAGATCAGCTGTTAATCTTATGGGGATTCCCTTGTGTGTTATTTGTTGTTTTTCCCTTCTGCTTTCAATATGTTTTCTTTGTATTTATTTTTTGATAGTTTGATTAATATATGTCTTGGCGTGTTTCTCCTTGGATATATCCTGTATGGGACTCTCTGTGCTTCCTGGACTTGATTAACTATTTCCTTTCCCATATTAACAAAGTTTTCAACTATAATCTCTTCAAATATTTTCTCAGTCCCTTCCTTTTTCTCTTCTTCTTCTGGGACCCCTATAATTCGAATGTTGGTGTGTTTAATGTTGTCTCAGAGGTCTCTGAGACTGTCCTCAGTTCTTTTCATTCTTTTTTCTTTCTTCTGCTCTGCAGTAGTTATTTCTACTATTTTATCTTCCAGGTCACTTATCCGTTCTTCTGCCTCAGTTATTCTGCTATTGATCCCTTCTAGAGTATTTTTAATTTCATTTATTGTGTTGTTCATTGTTGCTTGTTTCACCTTTAGTTCTTCTAGGTCATTGTTAAGTGTTTCTTGCATTTCCTCTATTCTATTTCCAAGATTTTGGATCATCTTTACTATCATTATTCTGAATTCTTTTTCAGGTAGACTGCCTATTTCCTCTTCAATTTTTATGTCTGGTGGCTTTTTACCTTGCTCCTTCATCTGCTGTGTGTTTTTCTGTCTTCTCATTTTTCTTATCTTATTGTGTTTGGGGTCTCCTTTTTGCAGGCTGCAGGTTTGTAGTTCCCATCGTTTTTGGTGTCTGCCCCTAGTGGCTAAGGTTGGTTCAGTGGGTTGTGTAGGCTTCCTGGTGGAGGGGACTAGTGTCTTTGTTCTGGTGGGTGAGGCTGGATCTTGTCTGTCTGGTGGACAGGTCCACGTCTGGTGGTGTGTTTTGGGGTGTGTGTGGCCTTATTATGATTTTAGGTAGCCTCCCTGCTAATGGGTGGTGTTGTGTTCCTGTCTTGCTGGTTGTTTGGCATAGGGTGTCCAGCACTGTAGCTTGCTGGTCATTGAGTGAAGCTCAGTGTTGGTGTTGAGATGGAGATCTCTGGAAGATTTTCACCTTTTGATATTACATGGAGGTCAGAGGTCTCTTGTGCACCAGTGCTCTGAAATTGGCTCTCCCACCTCAGAGGCACAGCACTGACTCCTGACTGCAGTACCAACAGCTTTTCATCCACACGGCTCAGAATAAAACAGAGAAAAAATAGAAAGGGTAAAGAAAGAGGATAAAATAAAATAAAGTAAGATAAAATAAAATAGTTATTAAAATAAAAAATGATTATTAAGGGAAAAATTTTTTAAAAGAGCAAAGGAACAAAAAACAAATAAAGGGCAGATAGAACCCTAGGACAAATGGTGAAAGCAAAGCTATACAGAGAAAATCTCACCCAGAAGCATACACATACACACTCACAAAAAGAGGAAAAGGGGAAAAAATTATCTTGCTCCCCAAGTCCACCTCCTCAATTTGGGAGGATTCGTTGTCTACTCAGGTATTCCGCAGATGCAGGTACATCACGTTGATTGTGGAGGTTTAATCCGCTGCTCCTGAGGCTGCAGGGAGAGACCTCCCCCTCTCCTCTTTGTTCACACAGCTCACGGGGCTCAGCTTTGGACTTGGCCCCGCCTCTGCGTGTAGGTCCCCCGAGGGTGTCTATTCTTCGCTCAGACAGGACAGGGTTAAAGGAGCAGCTGATTCGGGGGCTCTGACTCCCTCAGGCCAGGGGGAGGGAGGGGTACGGATGCTGGGCGAGCCTGGGGAGGCAGAGGCCGGCGTGACGCTGCACCGGCCCGAGGCGTGCCGTGCTTTCTCCCGGGGAAGCTGTCCCTGGATCACGGGACCCCGGCAGTGGCGGGCTGCACGGGCTTCCGGGAGGGGCCATGTGGAGAGTGACCTGTGCTCGCACACAGGCCTCTTGGTGGCGGTAGCAGCAGCCTTAGTGTCTCATGCGCGTCTCTGGGGTCTGCGCTGATAGCTGTGGCTCAAGCCCGTCTCTGGAGCTCCTTTAAGAAGCAATCTTAGTCCCCTTTCCTCGCGCACCAGGCAACAAAGAGGCAAGAAAGTTTCTTTTCTCTTCAGCAGCTCCAGACTTCTCCCGGACTCCCTCCCGGCCAGGCGTGGCTCACTAGCCCCTTCAGGCTGTGTTCACGCCGCCAACCCCAGTCCTCTCCCTGGGATCCGACCGAAGCCCGAGCATTGGCTCCCAGCCCCTGCCCGCCCCAGCGGGTGAGCAGACAAGCCTCTCGGGCTGGTGAGTGCTGGTCGGCACCGATCCTCTGTGAGGGAATCTCTCTGCTTTGCCCTCCGCACCCTGTGGCTGCGCTCTCCTCCGCGGCTCTGTAGCTCCCCCCTCCGCCACCTGCAGTCTCCGCCCGTGAAGGGGCTTCTAGAGTTGTGGAAACCTTTCCTCCTTCACGGCTCCCTCCCACTGGTGCGGGTCCCATCCCTATTCTTTTGTCTGTTTTTTCTTTTTTCTTTTGCCCTACTCAGGTGCATGGGGAGTTTCTTGCCTTTTGGGAGGTCTGAGGTCTTCTGCCAGCATTCAGTAGGTGTTCTGTAGGAATTGTTCCACGTGTAGATGTATTTCTGATGTATCTGTGGGGAGGAAGGTGATCTCCGCATCTTAGTCTTCCGCCATCTTCCTCAACCTTCCTGGAAGTTTCTTAAAAAACTACAAATAGAACTACCATATGACCCAGCAATCCCACTACTGGGCATATACCCTGAGAAAACCATAATTCAAAAAGAGACATGTACCACAATGTTCACTGCAGCATTATTTACAATAGTCAAGACATGGAAGCAAGCTAAATGTCCATCGACTGATGGATGGATAAAGAAGATGTGGCACATATATACAATGGAATATTACTCAGCCATAAAAAGAAACAAAATTGAGTTATTTGTAGTGAGGTGGGTGGACCTATAGTCTGTCATACAGAGTGAAGTAAGTCAAAGAGAAAAACAAATACCATATGCTAACACATATATATATGGAATCTTAAAAAAAGGAAAAAAATGGTACTGATTAATGCATTTGATGGCATGGGGTGGGAGGGTGAAGCTGGGGCGAAGTGAGAGTAGCATCGACATATATACACTACCAAATGTAAAGGAGTTAGCTTGTGGGAAGCAGTAGCATTGCACAGGGAGATCAGCTCAGTGCCTTGCAATGACCTAGAGGGGTGGGATAGGGAAGATGGGAGGGTGGCTCAAGAGGGAGGGGATATGGTGACATCTGTATGCATGTGGCTGATACGCTTTGTTGTGCAACAGAAACTAACACGGTATTGTGAAGCAATTATACTCCATAAAAATCTATTTAAAAATATATTGTGCCACTCCCTTCTATCCTGCAGAGTTTCTGCTGAGAAATCGGCGTATAACCTTATGGGAGATCTCTTGTATGTTATTTGTCATTGTTCCCTAGTTGTTTTTAGTATTTTTTGTCTTTAATTCTTGTCAATTTGATCACTATGTGCCTCGGCATGTTCCTCCTTGTCTTTATTCTGCCTGGGATTCTGTGCAATTCCTGGACTTGGGTGACTGTTTCTTTTCCCATGTTAGGGACGTTCTCAGCTAGTATCTCTTCAAAAATTTTCTCAGGTTCTTTCTCTCTCTCTTCTCCTTCTGGGACCCCAATAATGCAAATGTTGGTGCCTTTAATGTTGTCCCAGAGGTCTCCTAGGCTGTCTTCATTTCTTTTCATTCTTTTTTCTTTATTCTGTTCCATGGCAGCGAATCCCACCATTCTGTCTTCCAGGTCACTTATCCATTCTTCTGCCTCAGTTATTCTGCTATTGATTCCATCTAGTGTATTTTTCATTTCAGCTATTATATTGTTCTTTTTTTCTGTTTTTTGTTCTTTAGTTTTTCTAGGTCTTTGTTAAACATTTCTTACATCTTCTCAATCCTTGCCTCCATTCTTTTCCCAAAATTCTGGATCATCTTCACTATCATTGTTCTGAATTCGTTTTCTGGAAGGTTGTCTACCTCTGCTTCACTTAGATATTTTTCTGGCGTTTTACTTGTTCCGTCTTTTGGGACATAAACCTCTGCTGTTTCATTTCTTCTAAGTTTCTGTGATTGTGTTTTCCATTCTGCAGGCTTCAGGATTGCAGTTCTTCTTGCTTCTGCTGTCGGCCTTCTGGTGGATGAAGCTATCTAAGAGGTTTTTGAAAGCTTCCTGATGGGAGGGACTGGTGGTGGGTAGAGCTGGGTCTTGATCCTCTGGTGGGCAGGGCTGTGCTCAATAAAACCTTAGTCCTCTTGTCTGATGATGGGTGGGGCTGTGTTCCCACCCTATTGGTTTTTTGACCTGAGGCAACCCAGTACTGGAACCTACAGTCTGTTTGGTGCTGCTGATGGCCTCCGGGAGGGCTCATGCCAAAGAGTACTTCCCAGAACTTCTGCTACTGATGTCTTTGTCCCCACAGTGAGCCACAGCTTCCATCCACCTCTGCAGGAGACCCTCCAGTACTAGCAGGCAGGTCTGGCCCCGTCTCTTATAGGGTCACTTCTTTATTCCCTTGGGTTCTGGTGTGCACAAGACTTTGTTTGTGCCCTCCAGGAATGGAGTCTCTGTTTCCCCCAGTCTTGTGTAAGCCCTGCAGTCAAATCCCACTAGCCTTCAAAGGCAGATTCTCTGGGCACTCCTTCTCCCGTTGCTGGACCCCCAGTCTGGAAGCCTGACGTGGGGCTCAGAACTTTCACTCCAGTGGGAGAACTTCTGTAGTATAGCTTTTTTCCAGTTTGTGGGTTGCCCACCCGGCAGATGTGGGATTTGATTTTATCACGATTATGCCCCTCCTACTGTCTCGTTGTGGCTCCTCCTTTGTCTTTGGATGTAAGGTATCTTTTGTGGTAGGTTCTAGCATTTTTGTTGTTGTTGATGGTTGTTTAGCAGTTAGTTGTGATTTTGATGTTCTCGTAAGAAGGGGTGAGCACACATCTTTCTACTCTGCCATCTTGAGCTAATGGTTACTAAATCATTTAAATATTACTGTTGTTTGCATTTTAGAAGGTGAATTCACTGCAATTTATCACGTCAATTTATTCTTTCCTATTGACAATTTTCCTCACGTGCTTTGGGAAGTGTTTGTAGACTTGTCTTGAGAGGGCGCTCACACTCCTTCTCCCCTGACCTCTCTGTATCTAGTGATTTCCACCCATTCTTAGTCCAGAACCAGCCTTTTTGGTGGCACGGGGCTCCTGTGTGGCAATGATTTGGAGAAACTATATGTGTGGACATGGGCCAACAAGCTGGCTGGTCCAGTTTACTCTGCTGGGCTCTCTGCTTTCTCCTGCTCTGACACACATGCTGGCTGTATCCTGTGGCATACACTGCAGCTATTTTAAGTTGACTCTCCCTGGTAGGTAACCCCACTCTAGTCGCCCATCTCTGGTACTGAGCCAGGTTTAGTTTCTCTCCACCATTGAAGCATGGTTATTCCCCGTCATACTGTACAGATTCCTCCCTCCCTCCTACCCCCTTCACAAGCTCGGCTCTCTTCCCCTCCCACTCCCCCTCTCTCCCCTTACTGATTGGTTGTCTAGTTCCATTAGTTGGTAGGAAAAGAGTGTTAAAATCTCCAACTATGATTATGGAATTGTTATTTCTTCCTTAAGTCTGTCAATTTTTACTTCATATATTCTAAATTTATTATCAATACATACATACTTATGACTATATCTGTTTGAATTTTTCTAATTTAAGTGTTTTTTGGGGGGTGGAGTTAAGATGGCAGAGTGGGAGGACACAGAGTCCGCATCTCCTCATAACTAGGGTACCTACTAGGCACTGGTGTGGGATCTCAGACACCTAAGGGGATGGGAAGAATCCCCACATGACTGGGTAAGACATGGGAGAAAAAGAGGGGGGAAGAAAAGTGGAGGTGGGATGGGACCTGCACCCCTGTGTAGGTCTGTGGGAGGGGAGGGGTTTCCATGCTCAGAGGGGCCCACTCATGTTGAGCAGATCAGCAGGGATGGTGAGGGGACTTTGGGGGATTGGAGGGAAACGTGGCCATCATCTCCCCTGCCTACTCAGACCCTGGCAAGCCTGCTGGGGTCCCGGGCCTGAACCCCCACACCCAGGGGCCACCTCCATTCACAAAGGTCCCAGGCCTGAGCCCCTGCCTGCCAAGGCCTATTCTGGCTGCGTGGGTCCCCGGGTCTGAGCACCCCCCACCAAGGCCTCTTCCAGCCATGCAAGTCCTGGACCTGAGCCCCACCTCCTACCAAGGCCTCTTCTGGTAACATGAGTCCTCAGCCCAAGCTCCCTCCCTGCCCGCCTAGGCCTCTTCCCACTGTGCTGATCCTGTCAGACCTGAGTATGACCCCCACAAAGCCTCCACAGGCCACACAGGTCCCGACAGCCCATGTGCTGCCCCAACAAAGCCTCTTCCGGCCAAGTGGGTCCTGGGCCTGAGCCCAACCTCTGCCAAAGCCTCCTCTGACCACACAGGTCCTGGCAGCCCATATACAAAAACAAGACCCATATATATGTTGTCTACAAGAGACCCACTTCAGATCTAGAGACACATACAGACTGAAAGTGAGGGGATGGAAAAAGATATTCCATGTAAATAGAAATCAGAAGAAAGCTGGAGTAGCAATACTCATATCAGATAAACTAGACTTTAAAATAGACTGTTGGGCTTCCCTGGTGGCGCAGTGGTTGAGAATCCGCCTGCCAATGCAGGGGACACGGGTTCGTGCCCCGGTCCGGGAAGATCCCACATGCCGCGGAGCGGCTGGGCCCGTGAGCCATGGCCGCTGAGCCTGTGCTCCGCAACGGGAGAGGCCACAACAGTGAGAGGCCCGCATACCGCAAAAAAAAAAAAAAAAAAAAAAAAAATAGACTGTTACAAGAGACAAAGAAGGACACTACATAATGATCAAGAGATCTACCCAAGAAGACATAACAATTATAAATGTATGCACCCAACATAGGAACACCTCAATACATAAGGCAAATGCTAACAGTCATAAAAGGGGAAATAGACAGTAACACAATAATAGTGGAGGACTTTAACACCCCACTTACACCAATAAACAGATCATCCATTCAGAAAATCAATAAGGAAACACAAGCTTTAAATGACACAATAGAACAGATACACTTAATTGCTATTTATAGGACATTCCATCCAAAAGCAGCAGAAAACACTTTACTACACACGGAACATTCTCCAAGATAGATCACATATTGCATCACAAATCAAGCCTTGGTAAACTTAAGAAAATTGAAATTGTATCAAGCATTTTTTCCAGCCACAATGCTATGAGATTAGAAATCAATTACAGAAAAAAAAAATACTGCAGAAAACACAAACGCATGGAGGCTAAACAATACACTAGTAAATAACTAAGAGATCACTGACGAAATCAGAGGAAATAAAAATATATATAGAAACAAATGACAATGAAAACACGATGACCCAAAACCTATGGGATGCAGCAAAAGCAATTCTAAGAGTGAAGTTTATAGGAATACAACCCTACTTCAAGAAACAAGAAACACCTCAAATAAACAATGTAACCTTACAGCTAAAGCAACTAGAGAAAGAAGAAAAAATAAAACCCAAAGTTAGTAAAAGGAAAGAAATCATAAAAATCAGAACAGAAATAAATTTAAAAGAAACAAAGAAAACAGTAGCAAAAATCAATGAAACTAAAAGCTGGTTCTTTGAGAATATATAGAAAAGTGATCAACTTTTAGCCAGACTCATCAAGAAAAAAAAGAGAGGATTCAAATCAATAAAATTAGAAATGAAAAAAGAGAAATTACAACTGACACTGCAGAAATATAAAGAATCATAAGAGACTACTACAAGCAACTATATACCAATAAATTGGACAACCTGGAAGAAATGGACAAATTCTTAAGATGGTACAACCTTCTAAGACTGAACCAGGAAGAAATAGAAAATATAAACAGACCAATGACAAGTAATGAAATTGCAACTGCAATTAAAAATCTTCGAACAAACAAAAGTCCAGGACCAGATGGATTCACAGGTGAATTCTATCAAACATTTAGAGAAGAGCTAACACCCATCTTTCTCAAACTCTTCCAAAAAATTGCAGATGAAGGAACACTTCCAAGCTCATTCTACAAGACAACCATCACCCTGAAACCAAAACCAGACAAAGGTATCACACACACAAAAAATCAACCAATATTACTGATGAACATATATGCAAAAATCCTCAACAAAATACTAGCAAACAGAATCCAGCAACACATTGAAAGGATCATATACCATGATCAAATGAAATTTATCCCAGGGATGCAAGCATTCTTCAATATATGCAAATCAATAAATGTGATACATCATATTAACAGATTAAAGAATAAAAACCATATAATCATCTCAGTAAATGCAGAAAAACTTTTGACAAAATTCAACACCCATTTATGGTAAAAACTCTCCAGAAAGTGGGCATAGATGGAACCTAACCCATTACAAACCCACAGCAAACATTATTCTCAATGTTGAAAAACTGAAAGCGTTTCTGCTAAGACCAGGAACAAGACAAGAATGTCCACTCTTGCCACTATTATTCAGAGTAGTTTTGGAAATCCTAGCCACAGCAATCAGAGAAGAAAAAGAAATAAAAGGAAGCCAAATTGAAAAAGAAGTAGTAAAACTGTCACTGTTTGCAGATGACATGATACCAAACATAGAAAATCCTAAAGATGCCATCAGAAAACTACTAGAGCTAATCAATGAATTGGGTAAAGTTGCAGGACACAAAATTAATGCACAGATATCTCTTGCATTTCTATGCACTAACAATAAATGATCAGAAAGAGAAATTCAAGAAACAATCAAATTTCACAGAATTAGAACAACCCAGGCAGGTCACTTAGACTTTTCATGAGTCTCAGCATCCTCACCTGTAACATGTGGCTTCTGATGCCTCCCTCATAGGATAACTGTGAGGACAATCCATCCTGTGTGTAACGTGTCAGACATACAGTGTTGCTCCCAAACAGTAAATCGGATTGTTGTCTACTTCACCACAGAGCACAGAGCCACCTTTGTGGGTGTCTTAATCCATTGAACTGCTGTAACATAATACCATAGACGGGCATGATTATGAACAACAGAATTTTATTTCTCACAGTCCTGGAAAGTAGGCATCCAAGATCAAGTAGCCAGCAGATTCAATACATTCAAGTTTCAAGAAATTCAATACCATTGCAACAAAAGCATAAAATACCTAGGAATAAACCTACCTAAGAAGGTAAAAGACCTGTACTCAGGAAACTATAAGACACTGATGAAAGAAATCAAAGATGACACACAGGGCTTCCCTGGTGGCGCAGCGGTTGAGAGTCCGCCTGCCGATGCAGTAGACACGGGTTCGTGCCCTGGTCCGGGAAGATCCCACATGCCGCGGAGCAGCTAGGCCCGTGAGCCATGGCCGCTGGGCCTGCGCGTCCGGAGCCTGTGCTCCGCAATGGGAGAGGCCACAACAGTGAGAGGCCCGCATACCGCAAAAAAAAAAAAAAAAAAAAAAAAAAAAAAAAAAGATGACACACAGATGGATTACATATACCATGTTTTGGATAGGAAAAATCGATATTGTGAAAATGACTGTACTACCCAAAGCAATCTATAGATTCAGTGCTGTCCCTGTCAAATTACCAATACATTTTTCACAGAATTCAAACAAAAAATTTTACAATTTGTATGGAAATACAAAAGACCCCAAATAGCCAAAGCAATCTTAAGAAAGAAAAGCAGAGCTGGAGAAATCAGGCTCACTGACTTCAGACTATACTACAAAGCTACAGTAATCAAGACAGTATGGTATTGGCACAAAAACAGAAGTATTGATCAATGGAACGGGATAGAAAGCCCAGGGAGAAACCCACATACCTATGGTCAACTAATCTATGACAAAGGAGGCAAGAATATACAATGGAGAAAAGACAGTCTCTTCAATAAGTCATGCTGGGAAAACTGGACAGCTACATGTAAAAGAATGAAATTAGAACACTCCCTAACACCATACACAAAAATAAACTCAAAATGGATTAAAGGCCTAAATGTAAGACCAGACACTATAAAACTCTTAGAGGAAAACATAGGAAGAACACTCTTTGACATATATCACAGTAAAATCTTTTTTGACCCACCTCCTAGAGTGATGAAAATAAAAATAAACAAATGGGACCTAATTAAACTTAAAAGCTTTTGCACACCAAAGATAACCATAAATGAGATGAAAAGACAGCCTTTAGGATGGGAGAAAATATTTTCAAATGAAGCACCTGAGAAGGCATTAATCTCCAAAATATTTAAACAACTCATGTAGTTCAATATAAAAAAACAAACAAACAAACAACCCAGCGAAATATGGGCATAAGACCTAAATAGATATTTCTTCAAAGAAGATACACAGATGGCCAAGAGGCACATGAAAAGATGCTCAACATCACTAATTATTAGAGAAATGCAGATCAAAACTACAATGAGGTTTCACCTCTCACCGGTCAGAATGGCCATCATCAAAAAATCTATAAACAATAAATGCTGAGAGGGTGTGGAGAAAGGGGAACCCTCTTGCACTGTTGGTGGGAACGTAAAGTAATACAGCCACTCTGGAGAACAGTATGGAGGTTCCTCAAAAAACTGAAAATAGAACGACCATATGACCCAGCAATTCCATTACTGGGCATATACCCTGAGAAGACCATAACTGAAAAAGACGCATACACACCAATGTTCATTGCAGCACTATTTACAGTATCCAGAACATGGAAGCAACCTAATGTCAACTGACAGATGAACGGATAAAGAAGATGTGGTATATGTCTACAATGGAATATTACTCAGCCACAAAAAGGAATGAAATTGGGTCATTTGTAGAGACATGGATGGACCTAGTGAAGTCAGGAAGAGAAAAACAAATATTGTATATTAATACATATATGTGGAATCTAGAAACATGGTACAGATGAACCTATTTTCAGCGCAGGAATAGAGATGCAGACATAGAGAATGGATGTGTGGACATGGTGCAGGGGAGAAAGGGGTGAGTGGGATGAATTAGGAGATTGGGATTTACATATATACACTACCATGTGTAAAACACATAGCTAGTGGGAACCTGCTGTATAGCACAGAGAGCTCAGCTCCATGGTCTGTGGTGACCTAGATGGGTGGGATGGGGTGAGGATGGGAGAGAGGTCCAAGAGGGAGGGGATATATGTATACATATAGCTGATTCACTTCGCTGTAAAGCAACTATGTCTCAATTAAAAAACAACAACAATAAAACACCTCTAAGGAAGATGTAGTAAGAGAAAAGAAATAAGAGGGGCAACCTGGAGACTATAACAAAAGAATAAAGATACTTGGATAATTTTTTAAGTGTTTTTTTGTAGACAGTATAATGTTGTCTTTAAAAAATGTATAGTTGATAACCTTTACCTTTTATATAGTGTATCCAGTCCATATACATGTAATTATTTAACATTATATTGATATAATTATAGTTATATGCCATCTTGCTGTTTGACCTTTGTTTCTTCTAATTTTGTTGTCCCTGGGCCTTCTTTCCTGTATTCTTTTGAATTATTCAAATATATTTTGAATTCCATTTTAATGCATCCAATGGCTTTTTTGCTATATTCCTTTTATTAGCTGCACTGAGAGTAAAAATGCTTAACTTTGCAGTCTATTTAGAGTTAACGTTATACAGCTTCATCTAAAAATGTAGAAATCTTGTCACTTCTTCCCCCACCTTGTGCTATCCTTTATAATTGCCTTATATATTACATTTACATACATTATAAACTCTTCAAGACATTTTATATTTTTCACTTTAAACTGTCAGTGTTTAAAAGAAATGATCTCTTCCTATTATTTACCATTTCCAAAGCTTGTTATTCCTTCCTGAAGATGCATGTTTTCCTTTGGTATCATTTCCCTTCAACCTGAAGAGTATTTTTCACGTTCTTGTAGTACAGGTCTGTTGCCGACAGACACTCAAAAGTGTCTTTATTTGACCTTAATTCTCTTTTTTTTTTGGCTGTGTTGAACAGCTTCCATGACCAGGGATTGAACCCAGACCATGGTAGTGAAAGTACCGAGTCCTAACCACTGGACCACCAGGGAATTCCCTCACTTTAATTCTTGAAGTAGATTTTCATGGGATATGGCATTCTGGCTGACAGGGTCTCCCCTACCCCAGGACTTTAAAGATGTCATCCCCCTGCCTTCTGGCTGGTTTGGGAGATGGCAGTTGTGAATTCCACCCCACTACAGAATCTGTCCTCAGACCCCAGGCTGCTCGAGTCTTCAACCCCAGAGTCTGTCTCCCTTGTTTACTCTCCAGAGCCTCCAAGCGGTTGCTTTTACATTTTGTTCAGAGTTTACAGTTTCTGTCGGTGGGAGTGTTGGTCTCTTGGCTTACTCAGCAAGCCCAGGAGTGGAACTCAAGAACTCATGTTTTAAATCTCTTTTCTGCACTGCTTCCTTAAAGCAGAGTTTTAAATGGTATATTGAACAAGTTGATTCCTTACATATACTTTATCGTATTTGGTAATTACAGTAGTGGTATATTTGAAGGGCAATAGAATGTGTCAATTTCTTTTTCAAGTGCCATTTACTTTGACTCTGCAATACTAATATTTTGTGGTTCTCAGCTTTTAATTCCCTGATTAATCTTCCTGAGGTTCCTCTTGTGACCCCTCTATTTTTGTTTCTCTGTTAAATGCTGGTTCAACATGACCTCAGAGTTTTTTTAAAAATCTATCTATTTCCCACCATCTCCTAGAAACATCCAGCTGGTGCCCAGTGCACAGTATGGGTTTCTTATTTGCTTTCGCTCCCAAACACTCCCTTCTCTTTCTGTTATTTATTTACCCACTAAATCAATAAATCTTTATTGAGCGTCATGTCCTGCGTTTCATGTTACAGATTTAGTGCTGAGGGAAATGTATACTTCTGGATTTGAATTTGAGCAAGTGACTGACTACAGGCTAATAAGCACGTAATTATATTACCAAGCCCACGCTCCTTCTGCTCGCCACACGACAGGCCAATAAATCAGGAGATGAGTTGTTGGATCAAGGAATGACTTTAATCAGAAAGCTAGCTGACCGAGAACACGGCAGACTAGCATCTCGAAAAACCATCTTCTGTCAGTCTGAATTCGGGGTCCTTCTATACAAAAGAGGGGGAGAGGCCAATTGTGGCACCAACCAATGGCTGAGCGGGGCCTCTATAGCTCATGCCTGCCCCACCCCTGTTACAGACAGAGAGCCCACAATTCAACCCATATGGAGGTGGTCAGTTAATTTATGAAAAGGGGCCAAGGACACACCAAGGGAAGGACAAAAGTCCCCACAATAAACGGGGCTGGGAAACTTGGGCACCACATACCACATGTCATCTACACCACACATAAAACTGACTAAAAACCCAGTTTTCCATATCAAGCCTTCCTGGGTCCTCTGAAGACGGAACTCCCCCTCCCCCACCCCAAGCAGTCAATGGCACACAGAAAGCTACTCTCCACTTTTCCTCACTTCTCCTTCATTTTTCCTCACTTTTTCCTCCTGGCGTCACCTGTGTCCTCAGGAAACCAAGCTCCTGTCAGTGTGGATGCAGCCCTACTTTATCAGGAAGCCTAAGACCCACCTGGTCTTGAAGAACCAGACTCCCATCAGCGTGGACACAGCCCAGTGTTGTCCCGAAGCCAAAACCCCAGTGAATCCTAAGGAGACTGAGATCCTATCTGCAGAGACACTGACCCGGGCATCCCTGCCGAAGCCCTGGAGGTGCCTGAGGATATGGAACTCATTTCAGCTGCCTGAGGAGCCAAGTCCAAAGGTGGAGTGAACGTGCGCATTGGGTCAGAGAGGCGGGCTCAGCCCCCTGTGGGCAGTACGGGCACTGCAGGCCCTGCCTTCCTCACAGCTCACTGGACACTGGACTCCCTGACGGCAGAACTGCTGAATCTGTTCAACTTTGGGCAGTCGCACTGAGATGGAGACTGTATCCCATAAGTTTTCTAAAAATAGTTAAGGAACAGTTAATTGGAAACCATTCGGCGTGAAATCAATACAGAATGCAAAGTTTACAACTTGCACCAAATTCACTCAAAATTATTCATAGATACATTTTAAATACAAACTGAATCAAAATTACAGGAGAAAACATAGAAGAAAATCAACACGAGCTTGGTTTTGGTCATGTAGATCATGAGCTTTGAGGTTTAACACACAACACAAAAAAGCAATCCAGAAAGATAAACAAGGAATACGATGGACTTTATAAAGTTTAAGATTTCGACTCTGTGAAAGACCTTATTCAGAAAGTCAAAAGGCAAGTCACCAACTGGGAGAAAAACAGTTGCAAACACATATGTAGTAAAAATTTGTCTCAAAATATAAAACAGTAACACACAAAAAACATTAAAAATAGATGTAAGTCTATTAAAAATAGATTATACGTGACATGATATTCTGTATAGAAAATGCTGAAGGCAACACCCCCCAAAAATTGAATTTATTGGGAAATTTAGTTAAGTTGCAGGACACAAAATTAACCTACAGAAGTCAGTTGAGGCCTCAGAGAGATGGAGAGGGAGGAAGGGGAAGAGGGCCAGTTATGCTTACACCTAACTCTCACCCTGACTACACTCGCCACTTCCATTCAACATGGTCTAGGAAGTCCTGGCCATAATAATTAAATTTTTTAAAAAAAGAGGAATCCGATGGCAGAGGAAAAAGTTAAACTGTCACGCTTTGTAGATGCCCTGATACTCTGTATAGGAAATGCTGAAGGTGACACCTAAAAACAAATAGAACTCATCAGAAAACTCAGTTTAAGTTGCAGCATACAAAATTAATCTACAGAAATCGGTTGCATTTCTATACACTCACAAAAAACTATCAGAATGAGAAATTAAGTAAGCAACCCCATTGACAATGACATTAACAAAAATGAAATACCTAGGAGTACATCTAACCCAGGAGGTAAAAGAGCCATACTCAGAAAACTGGAAGACATTGATGAAAGAACATGGAGACGACACAAACAAATGGAAAGATATACTGTGCTCATGGATCAGAAGAATTTGTATTGGTAAAACGATTCCACACCCCCAAGGCAATCCAGAGATTCAATGTCATTCCTCTCAAAATATCAGTGGATTTTTCTCAGAGGACTACAAAAAAGAATTCCAAAATGTGTATGGAAACACAAAAGAACCTAAATAGTCAATACAATCTTAAGAAAGAAGGACAAACTTGGACATACCATGCTTCCTGATTTCAAAATATACTAGAAACCTAGACTCATCAAGACAGTATTACTTACTTACCTACAAGTAAGTATTACTTACTTTTATTCACACAAAAGTAAGTAATACACATAGATCTATGGAATAAAACTGAGAGCCCAGAAAGAAACCCATGCTTATATGGTCAATTCATCTATGACAAAGGAGGTGAGAAGACACAATGGGGAAAAGATAGCCTCTTTAATAAATGGTGTTGGGAAAACCTGACAGCTACATGCACAAGAATCACACTGGATTCCTTTCTCATACCATCTACAAAAACAACCTTAAAATAAATCATATACTTCAATGTAAAACCTGAAGCCATAAAACTCCTAGAAGAAAACATAGACAGTATGCTCTTTGACATCAGTCTTAGCAATATTTTTTTTATTGTTCTTCTCAAACAAGGGAAAGAAAAGTAAAATAAACCAATGGGACTCCATCCAACTGAAAAGCTTTTCAACGGCAAAGGTAACCATCCACAAAACAAAAAGGCAGCATACTGAATGTGAGAAAATATTTGCAAACAATGTATCTGGTAAGGGGTTCATATCCAAAATAGACCAAGAACTCACAGAACTCAACCTCCAAGAAACAAAAACCCTAACCCTAACCCTGACCCCTAACCCTAAACCAAACCCTGACTCTAACCCTAACTATATATATACATGCATACATTCATACACATACATACACACATGAGAGACAGAGAGACAGAGGAAGAGAGACAGAAACATAGAAAGGCAGCAAGAGAGCGAGAGAACACAGGAGAGAGGAAATGAGTAGAAGACACAGACTTTCCCTAAATCCATCTATAGGCTAGAACCAATCACAATGTCCATTCATACTGGAAAGGTGGGGATTTATACAAGGATATGTGACCAGGAGGCAAGACTGCAGGGAGCCATTGTAGGGGCAGCGCACCCCGGAGGCCGAGAGGAGACACCTGAACCAGGAGGACCTGGAAGATTGTAAGCCAGAGGGGGCGATGTGTGAATTTTGTTTACTTTCAATCCTCCCACAGGGGGAATGGGAAGTAGGCAGGAAGGGGAGTGACTTTCTCTAGATCCCAGAGCAGACCCAGGCCTGTTTCAGTTGTATTCTGTGCTACACCAGCCCTTTATGGAATCCTTCCTTTGTTCAGTCTGTGCATGAGCTCCATGTGATACCAGACCATGGTTTGTTCAGGCACTGTTAAGTGTTTCTAGGTCTATACACCTGATGGCTTCCCTAGAATGTTGCCAGAATGGCTGCCACTGTGCAGATGGGGAGACTGGGGGGGGGGGGGCCTGAGAGGCCCATGGCATTTGTCCAGGGCCCACATCATGGGTGAGGAGGAAAAACTGGGTTGGAACCCAGCTGTGTCCACAGAGCTGGACCCTGGCCACACCCAAGCTGCCCCACGGCTGTAGGGCAGGCTAGGTTGATGTCACAGTGTGTGGACATGGCATGGGGTGCAGAGGTGCCCTTGGGGAGCTTTGTATAAGGAAGAAGCCTGGGCAAGGGGACCCCAGGAAATGACCTCACATCCCTGGCAATAGAGCCCAACAGAACGTGAAACCTGGGTAACCAGGCATCCACATTCTAGAGGAACCCCATAACCAGCTCACGTGGTTGGAAACATGATCTGCTGTGTCCCAATATCCCAAGGCCGTGGCCTCAGAAAGGTCGCAGTGCCAGCGTCTTCCAATGCTGTCAACATTGGGTCAGGTCCCACCCCAGATGCCGTTGGCTCTTTGCCCGGAGGGACCCAAAGGTAAGGCAGGGAGGTCCCGAGCAGGCCACCCAAGCCAGGCCACAACTCTGATTCCACTCGGGTAACCCTCTGTCCCTTCCCTGGGTGTATGGAGGTGGGGGCTTCTGTGGGGTGGGTCTGCCTCAAGCAAGAACAGGCTGATGAGGGGTCAGAAGCCTGGTGGGCTGCTCATGTTCACACCCCAGGTCCAAGCTGGCTGGACAGGATGGGAAGAGAGAGCCCAGACAGCGCCTTTCTGCCTGAGGGTTGTTCGAAGCCCTCTAGGTGGATCTCTTTCCTCCCGGGTAGATATGTGAGCAGACACAGGTCTGAGCCTGATCTGGGAGCAGAAGGTCGCGTGGGCGGAGGAAGCAGCAATAATGGCCGGGCAATGCCCTGATCCCTCCAGGCTGGGCTGGCTGCTGGTCACTGTCACTGCAAAGCCCCCCATAGGAGATCGACAAGGAGCTCCAATTAGGACACCCGATCCATCTCCCCAAGTGAGGCGCTGAGGCACGCCTCACTGCCAGTGAGGGCCCACACAGGCTCCAGGTGAGTGTGGCCATGGAAGGTCCTCCAGAACCACAGCCCAGAGGTCAACGGGGACGGCCTCCTGTCCAGACACCTCCCGCGATGTCCTGAAGCCCCAGGCTTCCACAGGGCTGGAGCACCGTGTCAGCCTTCCCCTGAGTCAGTTGGAGTATCTGGAGCCCACCGAGGCAGAGCACAAAGGTGAGAAGGCTGGGGGTGGGTGCATGAGAATTCTGGGCCACACAGAGAGGAATGTCCAGAGGCTGGTGTTTGGCCCAGAACAAGGGCTGGCCTCAGACCACCCATCTGGTGGTGGACTGCAGTCAGAGAAGACCTCCTGTGTGAGTTCCTGGGCTGGGAATTCTCTGGAAAGCTCTGGGAAGAGTTCTGTCCTTGGAAGGGCACATGGAAAGACAGGCATGTGGGTAATCTTTACTTCTCTCACAGGTCCCGCTGGAGACCCAGCGCCAGATGATGATTTGCCGACTGGGCGGGGAGAACCTGTACCTGCTTTTGCAGGAGACCGAGATCCAGATGGTGGTTTACCGCCTCTGTAGAGAGGACCTTCAACTGCTTTTGCAGGAGACCCAGAGCCTTGTCAAAATTCACCACCCCTGCAGAGCCTGCACTGGTTCCTGCAGGAAACCCAGACCTATTTCAGAAATCATCATCCCCACAAGCAAAGCCGCCTCTGCCACCACCATTGCTGTCAGCTCCCAATCTACACCATCAACCTGCTCCCCCACCTGAAATTTACTTTCCTTCCCTGTATTTATTTGTGTTTGGGTCTTTTTAAATTTTAATGTTATCTTTAGTTTTATCTATTCTTCCACATTTTTTTATGGCATACTCTACTTAAGTGTAAAGCAATAAAATTTAAATATCAACATTTTCTATTTTCAGTTTCAGTTCAGGAGCATTAAGTACATTCACAATGCAGTATAACCATCACCACTTTCTATTTGAAGACTGTTTCATTCCCCAAAGTAAAACCCTGTATCCCAAGCATGAACTCCCCATTCTTCCCTCCTGCAGCCTCTCACACCCCTCATCCTTTCTCTGCTTCTTTACTTCTTCTGGATGTTTCCTATTCCTATAAATGAAACCATACAAAAGTTGGCTTTTTGTGTCTGTGCACTTATTTTAAGAGGGAACTGGTGAATATTTTTGTTTTTATTTGAAATAGCATTTTGGTTATTTGAGAGGGAAATCCAGGTAGATTAAAGAGGAGATGTATGAAACGAAGACCTTTTAGTAAATATGTGCATAATCTCAGGGTAGACACTGCTAAGTGTGACACCAGAGCCAGAAGTCAGAAGGGAAATGCTTAGCTCTTCTTGTGGCAAAAACAAGCCAAGAAAAACTGGAAAAGCATTCCTCATAACCCAAGGCCAGAGAAAGGTGGATAAGACTTGTACACTGAAAACACAATAGCTTTTTTAAAGAAATTAAGAAAGGCCTAAATTCATGAGAAATAATCCCATATTCATGGATCAGAAGGCTTAATTCTGTGAGGATGGCAGTATTCCACAAATAGATCTAAAGATGCAAAGAATCCCTACCCAAATCCCAGGTAGTGTTTTACAGAAATTGACAACCAATCTAAACTTCATGTGGAAAATGCAAGGGGCTCAGAATGGATAGATCAGGGAATCTTGAAAAAGAACAAAGTTGGAGGTACGGAGAGCCAGGCAGAACCCCAAGGTTTGTAGAAAGACAACTGAAGCTGAAGATACTTGAGATTCAACAGATGCAGAACAAAAGCCTTCTTGGAGCTCCCCTCATCTGAGTAAAAGCTGAAACTTCTGAGAAATGACCACAGCCAATATATTCCCTTTTCAGGGTGGCTTCTATTCCAGGAGAAGGACCAAGAGTTACCCTACCATAAATCCCTTCTGTGGGGTGTTTTATGGTGCTGAAGAAGATGCGAAGATCACTCATCCGTGGACAAACATTATAACAAACTTTCTTACATCTCATTGTTTTGCAAATAGCCCATTAGTCTTTCCTGAAGAAACCTAACTGTTCTTCCCATAGAAGCCAATTCTCCCCTCTCCTTTTCCCCTAGTAAGTTAGGTTGATAAGCCTTTAACTTTCACAATTTAACATGTGACTTTTTGGATTGGCTCCTGTGTGCATAGAAATAAACCTTTTCTCTTGTTCATATTTTCTTTATTTATTTTGGCTGTTTTGGGGAGTGACACTGGATCATGGGGGATGCTCTTTTTTCATCTTCTTTAGTGACAACATTTTGTCCATGTTTAAGCTATAGAAAAGGCTTCTTGGTTTTGAGTCATATTTGGAATAGGTATACCTTTGGAAACCCACTGGCAGGAAGAAACATCTTCAGTACTGCCAGGAGAATTTACTGGTTGTCTTGACCGAACACCTGATAATATGATATTTGCAAGGATTTTATTTTAAAGGCTTTCACCCTAGAACAAAATCCTATTCAAACCTCTTTGATGATCAAACTGAAAGAAAGATGAAGGAGTATCATGGCTAGCCTAAGATCACTTCCTTAACAGAACAAGAGAATGGAAATCAGATTTAGAGCAAACATTAAAATCCACCATCAACCCTCCCACCCATATATACACTGTGCTCATGCAGTCTTCCAGATGGCCCCCTGGAGAAAATCTTCACCAAGAGCTCAAATGGACAGATCCTGGTCCAGAACCGCCTGCTAATTTTCAGAACTTAGCCCAGTTGGAGGCTGCTATTCCGGCCTGAGAGGAGCTATTTGTGAGTTCTCCTCTGCTAAGACCACCTGGCTAAAGTAGAACCACACGCTCTGAGGTAGACAGAGCACATGAAGCCTTTGCAGAAGGATCCATGAAAACATCCAAAGGCACAGAGCTCTAAATGTGGACACAGGAATCTTCTGATTTACATCTTAGTGAAAAATAACATATGTAATGGGAAAAAATGTTTGCAAATGATGAGACAAATGAGGGATTAGTTTCCAAAATATACAAACAGCTTAATATCAAAAAAACAAACAATCAAAAAATGCATGGGGGGGCTTCCCTGGTGGCTCAGTGGTTGAGAGTCTGCCTGCCGATGCAGGGAACACGGGTTCGTGCCCCAGTCTGGGAGGATCCCACATGCCGCGGAGTGGCTGGGCCCGTGAGCCATGGCCGCTGAGCCTGCGCGTCTGGAGCCTGTGCTCCGCACAGGGAGAGGCCACACTAGTGAGAGGCCTGCATACTGCAAAAAAAAAAAAAAAAAAAAAAAAAAATGCATGGGACACAGATTCGAGCCCTGGTTCGGGAAGATCCCACATGCTGTGGAGCAACTAAGCCTGTGCACCACAACTACTGAGCCCGTGTGCCACAGCTACTGAAGCCTGTGGGCCTAGAGCCTGTGTTTCGCAACAAGAGAAGCCACCGCAATGAGAAGCCCGCGCACCGCAACGAAGAGTAGCCCCCGCTCGCCACAACTAGAGAAAGACCTCGTGCAGCAACAAAGAACCAAAGCAGGCAAAAATAAAATAAATAAAAATTTTAAAAATGCGTGGGAGACCTAACTAGACATTTCTCCAAAGAAGACATAGAGATGGCCAACAGGCACATAAAAACATCACTAATTATTAAAGAAATGCAAATCAAAACTACAATGAGGTATCACCTCACACTAGTCAGAATGGCCATCATCAAAAAGTCTACAAATCATAAATTCTGGAGAGGGTGTGGAGAAAAGAGAACCCTCCTACAGTGTTGGTGGGATTGTAAGTTGGTGCAGCCACTATGGAGAACAGTATGGACTGGAGGTTCCTTAAAAGACTAAATATAGAGTTATCATATGACCCGGCAATCCCACTCCTAGGCATATATCCTGAAAAAACTATAATTGAAAAAGATACATGTACCCCAATGTTCACAGAAGAACTATTTACAATAGTCAGGATATGGAAGCAACCTAAATGTCCATCGACAGAGGAATGAATAAAAAAGATGTGGTACATATACACAATGGGATACTCTTCAGCCATTAAAAAAAGAATGAAATAATGCCATTTGCAGCAACATGGATGGACCTAGAGATTATTATACTAAGTGAAGTAAGTCAGACAGAGAAGGACAAATAACATATGATATCACTTATATGTGGAATCGAAAAAATGATACAGATGAGCTTATTTACAAAACAGAAATAGACTCACAGATATAGAAAAAAAACTTATGGTAACCAAAGGGGAAAGGAGGGGGAGGGATAAATTAGGAGTTTAGGAATAAAGTATACACACTATATATAAAATAGATGTATAGCACAGGGAACTATACTCAATATCTTGTAATAACCTATAATGGAAGAAAATCCAAATATATATATTTATTTATAAATATGTAATATTTACAAATACATAAATATTTTAACTTAATCACTTTGCTGTATACCTGAAACTAACACAACATTGTAAATCAACTACATTTCAATAAATTTTTAAAATAAATAAATAAAAATAAAAATTGAATCTGAGATTCCCTATTAACAGTTCCAGCAATACAAACTGCTCTGTTCTGAGAAATACCACGACAGTGACACGAATGTACGTGCTGTCACTGAATTTACTCAAGCTGCAAATACATTGATTGATTTGCAGATTTTTTAAAAACAATAACTTTTTTTTTTTTTTTTTAGTTTTTAATTTTGGCTGTGCCCGGTCTTAGTTGTGGGATCTTCGTTGCAGCATGTGGGATCTTTAGTTGCAGCATGAGGGATCTTTAGTTGTGGCATGCAGGCTCATAGTTACAGCATGCGAACTCTTAGTTGTGATATGTATGCAGGACCTAGTTCCCCAACTAGGAACCAAACCCGGGCCCCCTGCATTGAGAGTGCAGAGTCTTACCCACTGGACCAGCAGGGAAGTCCCGATTTGCAGATATTAAATCATTCTTGCATCCCTAGAATAAATCCCACTTGATCATGGTGTATGATTCTTTTAATGTATTCTTGAATTTGGTTTGCTAATATTTTGTTGAGGATTTTTGCATCTATGTACATCAAGGTCCTTCTTGATATTCTTAAAATCCAAATTTAAAATATCATCTGAGTGCAAAATTATAGGTAAATGCAAAAATATCAAGAAAGTGAAAGAGTCCTTAGAAATAAATGATAAGAAGGAATAACAGATGAAAGGAACAAGGACTCAAAATAACTTACTTTCCATAAGAATTTTAGCTCTTCAGAGGAATTCTCATTAAAATAAATGTAAAAGGCAAGCTTTAGATTAAAATTTAAAACTTTTTGGGGCACTATATTTCCATGGTGAAATGGAAACGTAATTTATGTATAAGATATTAAAGAATACTGTTTTCAAAAACTTTTAATGACTTGGATAAGTACTAATATTAAGTGAAAAGGTAACTAGGAATATAGGATGATCCCATCTAATTTAGATGAAATATAGATATGCTGAGTGTTAGCTCTCAAATTTTTAAAAAGGTTTTAGTGTTCATACAATGGGAAGGATTCCATAAACATGCTTTGGTTTGATATTCTGTTTTCTTTCAACCAGAAACACAGAGCTGCGATGCAGACCATGTGTGACCAACACTTTCCCACCCCACCCCCTGTGTGTCCTGGGAGGCATTGACTTTCTGTCCTGGAGCCCAGTGCCTGACTCAGGGGCTCCATAAATGTTCCCTGACATACTGCACTTGGGAAGAAGCCTATTTTTCCATAGTTTGAAATAATAGGAGAATTACTTCCACTAGAAGATTCCCCCCTAAACATTGAATCTTACAAATTTGGTTTTGATCTACCTGCAATCCTGTGAAGATATCTGAGTTTAGATGTGGCTTCTTTTGCAACAGAACCAGGGAACCCTGAGCACTCCTGTCATTTCTCATGTGACCACCAGAGGGCAGTGCGTGGCTGCTTGTGACAATCACACTGCCCCCCCCACCCCCGTCAAACCTTTTAGTCTTCCTCAGAACATGTTGTATATCCTTTGAGGATTATTTAATTTCCTTTTATTCTTCAAGCCTTTGGAATCTAATGAAAACTCCTTACAAATAACAACTAAATGTAATGCACTGGATGGGAGATGCCCCTCCTTACACAGGCAGACACCTGAAATTATGGGTGTCTGAATGAGATGGGCCCTTGCCTAACATAAAATTTAAAAACTCATCCAAAATTGATCAAAGACCTAAATTTAGGAGCTAAATTTATAAACTTATAGAAGACAACATAGGAGTAAATCTTCATGACTTTGGATTTGGAGTCGGTTTCTTGAAGGTGACACCTCTCATAAAGGGTCACCAACATGACTGCTTTCCATTTGGCTCTTTGTGTGCCTCAGGCCCCAGGCAAGAATTATTCAGGTCATTTCTCCAGTAATTCTCCCAAAACCCATTCAGCAGTGCCAGTTATTTTCTCCATTTTAGAGATGGGACCACTGAGGCTCACAGCCTTGCTTGATCACCCACCTAAGAAGAGGCTGAGCAGGGACCAGACTGCAGTCTCTCTGCCCTTGGACCCTGTGCTCTTTCCACACTGCTCGTCCCTGGATTCCTCCAAAGGTCCGATCCCCAGACCTTGAGAACTCACGGAGATCTGGGGCAGGATCACCACCTATGCCTGGGGCTAGGTTTGTGCGCCAGGGACGGCCCACTCTGGCCACTGGGGGCCCTCCTCGTGCCAGGATCAGCCGATATCTGGGCAGGCGGAGGTCTCTCTATGGGCACCAAGAGTAAAGGTTCTTGTATTCTCAGAGCTGAGAAGTCCCCCTGCAGCATCTGGTCCTAGCCTGCTTGTCAGGTGGGCCCTGCAGGCGTCTGCTGAACACTGGGCTCAAATCCTGCCTTGGCCGGTCTGTGGGGCAGAAAAGAGGGCAGTTTCTTTCAGCTCCATTTCCTCATCAGTCAAACAAGGACAGTGTTTCTACCTTCTTCCTGGGGTTGTTAAGAGATTCAATGAGATGATTCATGTCTGGGAAAGAGACCCGGGTAAGGACTGTATCATGCTTAGCCGTACCTGCTGATATGACCTCCCTGCAAGCCCCACTGCTGCCCTGGGCTCCCCGCCTCTGCCCACTCTGTCCCCTCTGCTGAGGGCCCAGCTCCCTCAGACTCAGATGATTCTTCAGGAAGCCTTTTCACACTCCCACGGGCTGGGGTGTCCCTGGGTCGGCGGTGGGGAACAGCACTGGGGCTCACGCCATCAGACCCGGGCATCCCTGGAGCCGGACGCGAGCCCCTGCCTGAGGACGGTGAGGTTCCGAGCCTGCAGAGCTGACCCTGGAGCGCCAGGCACGGTGCCGTCTCCTCCTCGGACCACGGGCCGGGGCGCCGGGAAAGGGGCGCCCTCCTTCCAAGCAGCCACGGTGAGCTGCGCTGAGCTCCCTGGGGCGCCCCCCAGCTCCCCTGTGCCTCGCCCCCAGACCGCATCTCAGGGCCCCGCAGCCACGGGGGGCGGGGGCAGTGTCTTCTCGCGGGTTGATATTGAAAGTCAGTTTCTGGAGAAGTTAGTTTTTAAAGGAAACGACATTGGGAAGGATCCGGGCCCCTTCGTACAAACCAGCACCGAGCCCGAGCCGGTCACCGTGACGGCACTGCCCGCGCCGTGGGGTCCTGCCCCGCGGTCCTCACTGCTCTCCACCCTGGTTCCATCACGGGCGTCCCACTCTTACCCTTAGGGGAGCCCTGAGTGTCCTCCCTGTGAAGGTCTATGTTCTGCGCATGCGGACCCGTCTCCTGGCCGAGGAGAGGGAGGTCGCTGACCCGCAGCCGTAGATAGAGTGCCCTCTGTCCTCACCTTGAGGGAGGTGAGGGCGCCCCCCTTCTCCTCACCTGGGGTCTCGGGCGGGAAGCAGAGCCCCTCCCCATGCAGAAGCTGAATGTGAGGGGTGCCGGGGCTGGAGGCTGGCGCAGGGCCAAGCCAGGGGTCACTGCTGGGGGAGCCCGAGGGGTGCTCAGGGGCGGTGCCTCCTCCAGGGCTCCCAGCCCGAGGCTCTGACCTTCCCGCAGCTCCCAGGGCGACCACGTGCTTTGCTAAGGCCTCTCCTGCTCACACAAGCTGCAGCGGGTCTTGCTGTCGCGGCTCAGAACTTCGTCTGGCCTGAGCACAGTCAAGGCCACGTCTGTAAGTCGCCCACCTCTGAGAGGTGCTCTCTTGGGAAAAAGGAGCCCCGCCTTGGAGGGGGAGGGAGAGGCCCGGCCTGAAGCCTCCTCTGGCCGGGAAGCAGGGCCTGCGTTCTTGGCTCGGAAGCGGATTTAGGAGCTGAGGGCTGGGTGGCTTCCGGGTGGGGCCGGTGCCGGCCGGGCTGAGATGCGCTCCGGGGAAGGGGGCGGGGGGGTGGGGGTGGGGCGGGAAACCTGGGCCAGGGGACTGGGGTGGCCCCTCCCTGCTCCGCGGGTCACTCTTAGACACCCTGAGGGCCTCCACCGCCCACTCGGACACCTCCCTGCCTCAGGTGGAGCTCCGGGCTCTCGGGAGCCCCTGCTTTCCCAAACGAGGCCCAAACTTGACGCAGAGACACAGACAGTGGAAACCGCAGCCAACACTTAAAAATGCTCCCAGATTGTGTTCCCCAAATTCCACTTATAGGGACCAGTCCTTAAAAAAATAAAAGAGATTGATGGATGCAGATGTGCAGTACAATTAGGAGAGAGAAAAACTGGGAATGGCCCAATTGTACACAGCCGGGGCTGCTGAGTAACCTGGAATGTGTGGCCACCGATAAAGGACAAGGGACGTGGGACTGACCTGCGTGTCCACCTGTGGGGACATCAGTTTACAGAACACAGCCCTGGGGCCTCACCACCGTTACCCTCTTGTGCGCACACACACACACACACACACACACACACACACACCCCACTGCACTGTCCAATGGAAAAGACTGGAAAAATGGAAACCCCTTGTTAAGGACAATTATTTCTTTTTTTCAGAATTTTATTTTATTTTCTCCCAGTTGTTTGTTTGTTTTTCTTTTTGCAGTACGCGGGCCTCTCACTGTTGTGGCCTCTCCCATTGCGGAGCTCAGGCTCCGGACGCGCAGGCTCAGTGGCCATGGCTCACGGGCCCAGCCGCTCCTCGGCATGTGGGATCTTCCCAGACCGGGGCACGAACCCGTGTCCCCTGCATCGGCAGGCGGATTCTCAACCACTGCACCACCAGGGAAGCCCATATATATCTTTTTGAATTAGTGTTTTTGTTTTCTCTCGATAAATACCTAAAAGTGGAACTGCTGGGTTGTATGGTAGTTCTATTTTTAGTTTATTTAGGAACCTCGATACTGTTTTCCACAGTGGCTGCACCAATTTACATTCCCACAAACAGTATATAAGGGTTCCCTTTTCACCACATCCTCTCCAACATTTGTTATTTGTGTTCTTTTTGCCATCCTGACAAGAATGAAGTGATATCTCATTGTGGTTTTGATTTGCATTTCTCTGATGATTGATGATGTTGAGCATCTTTTCATGTGTCTGTTGGTCATCTGTATGTTCTTGGGGAAATGTCTGTTCAGGTCTTCAGCCCATTTGGGTTTTTGTTTTTTGGGGGTTGAGCTGAATGAGCTCTTTTTATATTTTGGGTGTTAAGCCCTTATCAGAGACATTGTGTGCAAACATCTTCTCCCATTCAGCAGGCAGATTTTTCCCTTTGTTGATAGTTTCCTTCATTGTGCAAAAGATTTGAGTTTGATGGAATCCCATCTGTTTGTTTTTGCTTTGTTTTCATGGCCTGAGGAACATATCCGAGAAAATATTCTAAGACTGCTATCAAAGTGCATACTGCCTATGTGTTCTTCTAGAAGTTTTATGGTGTCAGGTCTTACATTTAAGTCTTTAATCCATTTTGAACTTATTGTGTATCTGGTTTGAAAAGGAAGACAATTATTTCTTGGTAGAAGGAATGTATCTTCGTTTCTTATTTTTATTTATTTTTAATTAATTTATTTTATATTTGGCTGCATTGGGTCTTTGTTGTTGCACTCGGGCTTTTCTCTAGTTGTGGCGAGCAGGGCCTACTCTTCATTGCGGTGCACAGGCTTCTCATTGTGGTGGCTTCTCTTGTTGTGGAGCATGGGATCTAGGTTCACAGGCTTCAGTAGTTGTAGCTCGTGGGCTCTAGAGCGCAGGCTCAGTACTTGTGGCGCAGGGGCTTAGTTGCTCCATGGCATGTGGGATCTTCCCGGACCAGGACTTGAACCAATGTCCCCTGCATTGGCAGGCGGATTCTTAACCATTGCACCACCAGGGAAATCCCTCACAGGTCTTTTTTAATTTACAAAATTTTTATTTTATTTATTTATTTTTTTAAAAAAAATAAATTTTATTTATTTATTTATGGCTGTGTTGGGTCTTCGTTTCTGTGCGAGGGCTTTGTCTAGTTGTGGCAAGCAGGGGTCACTCTTCATCGCTGTGTGCAGGCCTCTCACAATCGCGGCCTCTCTTGTTGTGGAGCACAGGCTCCAGATGCGCAGGCTCAGTAATTGTGGCTCACGGGCCCAGTTGCTCCGTGGCATGTGGGATCGTCCCGGACCAGGGCTCGAACCCATGTCACCTGCATTGGCAGGCGGATTCTCAACCACTGCACCACCAGGGAAGCCCCCAAATTTTTATTTTTTAAGGAAGTTTCTGGCAAAGATAAAATCAAGCAAAATCTGCTCTTCATAGCCTACCCTCCCCAAATTTGGGGCCAAAACATACATATGCAGATATGCATAGAATAAGTAAACACCTTGGAATTATTATAACTTGATAAAGAGCATAAAGAATTAAAGAACCTGCTCTAGACAGTGAACGTTTAGCATTTTCTGTTGTATTGTAAAGGGGGTGAAAACTATTAGAGGAACAATTTAAGCTCTGAAGCTCGGAGCTGCAAGTGTGGATATCCAGTGGCACTCACCCAGGGTAATTGTTGAAAAGATTCTGGGAAGGCACTGAGAACCTTACAAAATATCCATAGTAATAACACCTTCCCTTTATGTATTGAAGATAGTATTATCTGTTAGAATATAGAAACTTCTCCTTGGAATTAGATTACTATGATGCTCACATACAAAAACTAGATTGGAACATTCATTTTCATACAAGGAAAAATGTTTTCCAGACATTTATTAAAGTGATATTTTATTTCTTATTAAAGTGATATTTTTCCTGATCTATCACAGACCAAAAACTTCCAGTGTACAGAGCTTGCTAGCATGGATTAAATTTCTATAATTATCCTGGAAATCATATTAGCAAGGACCAAAAATCTGTGGGGCAACTGTGTGCAATTTTGCTCAAGACATCCCTCGTGGTGCAGTGGCAAAGAATCTGCCTGCCAATTCAGGGGACACAGATTTGAGCCCTGGTCCAGGAAGATCCCACATGCCACAGAGCAACTAAGCCCGTGCGCCACAACTACTGAGCCTGCACTCTAGAGCCCACGAGCCACAACTACTGAGCCTGTGTGTCACAACTACTGAAGTCCGCACACCTAGAGCCCCCGCTCTGCAAACAGAGAAGCCACCACAATGAGAAGCCTGCGCACTACAACAGAGTAACCCCCGCTCGCTGCAACTAGAGGAAGCCCACGTGCAGCAACGAAGACCCAACACAGCTAAAAATAAATAAATTAAATAAATAAATTTACTGAAAAAACAAAAAGAGAGTCGGTGTCCATTCTACTCACTCAAGTGACAAACAAACCTGGGTTTGAACACTGAAGGGTAGAAATGCCTCTTCAGCACCAGAGTTCTGGAAAATTCTCATACCTTTTTTGTAACATTCCAAGAATTGGCTAAGTGGCAATGTGGGTTATGAGACTGCAATGATACCATTGGAATTCAATGAATAACTTAAAAATAAAGCCTCACATACTTTCTTTTTCTTAAACAGCTTTATTGAGGCATAATTTACAAATTATATAATTCACCCATTTAAAGTGTACAATTCAATGGGTTTTAGTATATATTCACTGAGTTGTGCAACTATCATCACAGTCAATTTTAGAACATTTTCATCACATTCCCCCAAATCCATACCCATTAGCAGTCATTCCCCACTTCCCCCCAACCTCCCCCAGCCCCTGGCAACCACTGATCTGATTTCTGTCTCTATGGATTTGCCTGCTCTGTACATTTTTTATCAATGGGATCATATAAGATGTGGGAACTTTTTTTTTTTGAGGGAAGGGGTAGGGAAAGAACAATGGTCTGCTTTTCTATTATTATAAATTTCTTGTCATATAATATTTATAATCCTTCTGTCCCTAAATATTATCTTCCTAATTTCCATCCCAGGTGGTAATGGAAGGGAGGATGGTAATTTGCTGGTTATGGCGTTGTGTTCTGCTGCACAAAGTGCGTGCTCCACTTGGGCACTGCGGGAAGGGGACGGTATGGCAGACGCCTCTGCTCTTGTCCCCAGTGCTGCCCGTGGGTCCCCAGCCTCCTACATCACCTAACCAGGTAATAGGAGAAGCCAGATGTATAAGGATAAGCTGGACGTCTGTGAGAAAGACTTGAGAGTCAAACACCAGAGAAATTAGCTCAAACATCAAGTAGAAGGGACAACAGCAAGATTGGAGAGGTGATGTAGTGTCTAGTGTTTAGACAGAAATCAGATCAGATTAACAGCAGGTAAGAAACAAGCAATCAGTGTCCACAGTGTTTGCCCAGGTGCTCTGATAGCCTTAGTCTAGAACACAGCTATTCCACTGGGAAGCACTGAAGAGCCAACGGTCCCTTGTCATTGAGTTAAGTCTTTGTGTTCTGGGAGAATGGGTAGGCATCCTTGGTTGCCTTCAAAATAGTCATTTGCCCCATCCCACTTCCACAACCCACATCCCCACCTCCATTCCAGCTACGTATAGGTCTGACAATGCCAGATACTATAGAGTCAAGCATGAGATCCAAACGTGGCCAAGTGGGAGACTGCTGGAAGACTTCTCAGAATAGATTTCCTCCCTAATAAAAAACAGATTCATGAAAAAAAAAAAAAATACCAGTGGCAAATTTGGCAAGACATTGTCTTCGTTTGATCCCTGGAAGTGTAATAACCACCTTGAGACCATGAAGGGGTAAGTGAGAGCATGGCAACTTGGGAATACAGAATCCATCAAGGCCTTGATGGCAATGTTGTACTTTTTTTTTTAAGTAAAAGTATAATTTATTTATTTTTAATTTTAATTTTAATTTTTAACATCTATTGGATTATAATTGCTTTACAATGGTGTGTTAGTTTCTGCTTTATAACAAAGTGAATTGCTGTACTTCTGATGTAAGTAATCCCACGGTGCCTTTCTCAGCTTTTTGTTATGTGAGTTTATCAACATTTAATTGGGCTTTCTGATTTTTTTATTTTACTTTTATTTTTTTAACATCTTTATTGGAGTGTAATTACTTTAATACAAAGTGAATCAGCTATACATATACATATATCCCCATATCTCTTCCCTCTTGCACCTCCCTGCCTCCCACCCTCCCTATCCCACCCCTCTAGGTGGTCACAAAACACCAAGCTGATCTCCCTGTGCTTTGCAGCTGCTTCCCACTAGCTATCTATTTTACATCTGACAGTGTAGATATGTCCATGCCACTCTCTCACTTTGTCCCAGCTTACCCTTCCCCCTCCCCGTGTCCTCAAGTCGATTCTCTAGTAGGTCTGCGTCTTTATTCCCATCTTGCCTCTAGGTTCTTCATGACTTTTTTTTTTTAGCTTCCATATATATGTGTTAACATACGGTATTTGTTTTTCTCTTTCTGACTTACTTCACTCTGTATGACAGACTCTAGATCCATCCACCTCACTACAAATAACTCAATTTCGTTTCTTTTTATGGCTGAGTAATATTCCATTGCATATATGTGCCATATCTTCTTTATCCATTCATCTGTCGATGGACACTTAGGTTGCTTCCATGTCCTGGCATTGTAAATAGAGCTGCAATGAACATTGTGGTACATGACTCTTTTAATTATGGTTTTCTCAGTGTATATGACAATAGTGGAATTGCTGGGTCATATGTTACTTCTATTTTTAGGTTTTTTTTAATTTATTTATTGTTTTTATTTATTTATTTAGGGCTGCATTGGGTCTTCATTGCTGGGCATGGGCTTTCTCTAGTTGTAGCAAGCGGGGGCTACACGGGCTTCTCATTGCGGTGGCTTCTCTTTTTGCAGAGCACATACTCTAGGCGCACGGGCTTCAGTAGTTGTGGCATGTGGGCTTGGTGGTTGTGGTTTACAGGCTCTAGAGAGCAGGCTCAGCAGTTGTGGCACACAAGCTTAGTTGCTCTGTAGCATGTGGGATCTTCCCGGACAAGGGCTCGAACTTGTGTCCCCTGCATTGGCAGGCAGATTATTAAACACTGCACCACCAGGGAAGCCCCTATTTTTAGTTTTTGAAGGAACCTCCATACTGTTCTCCATAGTGGCTGTATCAATTTACATTCCCACCAACAGTGAAAGAAGGTTCTCTTTTTTCCACACCCTCTCCAGCATTTATTGTTTGTATACTTTTTGATTATGGCCATTCTGACCAGTGTGAGATGATATCTCATTGCAGTTTTGATTTGCATTTCTCTAATGATTAATGATGGTGATCATTCTTTCATATGTTTGTTACCAATCTGTATATCTTCTTTGGAGAAATGTCTATTTAGGTCTTATGCCCATTTTTGGATTGGGTTTGTTTTTTGATATTGAACTGCATGAGATGCTTGTAAATTTAGGAGACTAATCCTTTGCCAGTTGCTTCATTTGCAAATATTTTCTCCTATTCTGAGGATTGTCTTTTTGTCTTGTTTATGGTTTCCTTTGCAGTGCAAAAGCTTTTAAGTTTCATTAATTCCCATTTGTTTATTTTTGGTTTTATTTCCATTTCTCTAGGAGATAGGTCAAACAGGATCTTGTTGTGATTTATGTCATAGAGTGTTCTGTCTATGTTTTCCTCTAAGAGTTTTATAGTGTCTGACCTTACATTTAGATCTTTAATCCATTTTGAGTTTATTTTTGTGTATGGTGTTAGGGAGTGTTCTAATTTCATTCTTTTACATGTAGTTGTCTAGTTTTCACAGCAAAAATTATTGAAGAGGCTGTCTTTTCTCCATTGTATATCCTTGCCTCCTTTATCAAAGATAAGGTGACCATATCTGCATGGGTTTCTCTCTGGGCTTTCTATCCTGTTCCATTGATCTATATTTCTGTTTTTGTGCCAGTACCATGCTGTCTTGGTTACTGTAGCTTTGTACTATAGTCTGAAGTCAGGGAGATTGATTCCTCCAGCTCCATTTTTCTTTCTCAAGATTGCTTTGGCTATTCGGGGCCTTCTGTGTTTCCATTCAAATTGTGAAATTTTTTGTTCTAGTTCTGTGAAAAATGCCAGTGGTCGTTTGATAGGGATTGCATTGAATCTGTAGATTGCTTTGGGTAGTAGAGTCATTTTCACAATGTTGATTCTTCCAATCCAAGAACATGGTATATCTCTCCATCTATCTGTATCAACTTTAATTTCTATCACCAGTGTCTTATAATTTTCTGCATACAGGTCTTTTGTCTCCTTACGTAGGTTTATTCCTAGGTATTTTATTATTTTTGTTGCAATGGTAAATGGGAGAGTTTTCTTAATTTCAATTTCAGATTTTTCATCATTAATGTATAGGAATGCAAGAGATTTCTGTGCATAAATTTTGTATCCTGCTACCCTACCAAATTCATTGATTAGCTCTAGTAGTTTTCTAGTAGCATCTTTAGGAATCTCTATGTATAGTATCATCTCATCTGCAAACAGTGACAGTTTTACCTCTTCTTTTCCGATTTGGAATCCTTTTATTTCTTTTTTTTCTCTTATTGCTGTGGTTTAAACTTCCCAAACAGGGCTTCCCTCGTTGCGCAGTGGTTGAGAGTCGGTCTGCCAATGCAGGGGACACGGGTTCGTGTCCCAGTCCAGGAAGATCCCATATGACGCAGAGCTGCTAGGCCTGTGAGCCATGGCTACTGAGCCTGCGTGCCTGGAGCCTTTGCTCTGCAATGGGAGAGGCCACAACAGTGAGAGGCCCGTGTAACACACACACACAAAAACAAAAACCTTCCCAAACAATGTTGAATAACAGTGGTGAGAGTGGACAACCTTGTCTTGTTCCTGATCTTAGTGGAAATGGTATCAGTTTTTCAGCATTGAGGATGATGTTGGCTTTGGGTTTGTCATATATGGCCTTTATTATGTCGAGGTAAGTTCACTCTGTGCCTACTTTCTGGAGGGTTTTTAGCATAAATGGGTGTTGAATTTTGTTGAAAGCTTTCTCTAAATCTAGTGAAATGATCATATGGTTTTTCTCCTTCAATTTGTTAATGTGGTGTATCACATTTATTGATTTGCATATATTGAAGAATCCTTGCATTCCTGGAATAAACCCCACTTGATCATGATGTATGATCCTTTTAATGTGGTGTTGGATTCTGTTTGCTAGCATTTTGTTGAGGATTTTTGCATCTATATTCATCAGTGATATTGGCCTGTAGTATTCTTTCTGTGTGACATCTTTGTCTGGTTTGTGTATCAGGGTGATGGTGGCTTCATAGAATTAGCTTGGGAGTGTTCCTCCCTCTACTATATCTTGGAACAGTTTGAGAAAGATAGTTGTTAACTCTTCTCTAAATATTTGATAGAATTCGCCTGTGAAGCCATCTGGCCCTGTGCTTTTGTTTATTAAGAGATTTTTAATCACAGTTTCAATTTCAGTGATTGTGATTTGTCTATTCATATTTTCTATTTCTTCCTGGTTCAGTCTCGGCAGGTTGTGCATTTCTAAGAATTTGTCCATTTCTTCCAGGTTGTCCATTTTATTGGCGTATAGTTGCTTGTAGTAATCTCTCATGATCCTTTGTATTTCTGCAGTGTCAGTTGTTACTTATCCTTTTTCATTTCTAATTCTATTGATTTGAGTCTTCTCCCTTCTTTTCTTGATGTGTGTGGATAATGGTTTATCAATTTTGTTTATCTTCTCAAAGAACCAGCTTTTAGTGTTATTGATCTTTGCTGTTGTTTCCTTAATTTCTTTTTCATTTATTTCTGATCTGATCTTTATGATTTCTTTCCTTCTGCTAACTTTGATGTTTTTCTGTTCTTCTTTCTCTAATTGTGTTAGGTGTAAGGTTAGGTTATTTGAGATGTTTCTTGTGTCTTAAGGTAGGATTTTATTGCTATAGACTCCCCTCATAGAACTTCTTTTGCTGCATCCCATAGGTTTTGGGTCGTTGTGTTTTCCTTGTTATTTGTTTCTAGGTATTTTTTTATTTCCTCTTTGATTTCTTCAATGATCTCTTAGTTATTAAGTAGTGTATTGTTTCGCCTCCATGTGTTTGCAATTTTTACAGATTTTTACTGTAACTGATATCTAGTCTCACAGTGTTGTGGTCAGAAAATATACTTGATACAATTTCAGTTTTCTTAAATTTACCAAGGCTTGATTTGTGACCCAAGATATGATCTATCCTGGAGAATGTTCCATGAGCACTTGAGATAAATGTGTATTCTGGTTTTTTTTTTTTTTGGATGGAATGTTCTGTAAATGTCAATTAAGTCCATCTTGTTTAATGTATCATTTAAAGCTTGTGTTTTCTCATTTATTTTCATTTTGGATGATCTGTCCATTGGTGAAAGTGGGGTGTTAAAGTCCCCTACAATGAATGTGTTACTGTCGATTTCCCCTTTCATGGCTGTTAGCATTTGCCTTATGTATTGAGGTGCTCCTATGTTGGGTGCATAAATATTTACAATTGTTATATCTTCTTCTTGGATCGACCCCTTGATCATTATGTAGTGTCCTTCTTTATCTCTTATAATAGTCTTTACTTTAAAGTCTATTTTGTCTGATATGAGAATTGCTACTCCAGCTTTCTTTTGATTTTCATTTGCATGGGATATTTTTTCCAACCCCTCACTTTCAGGCTGGATGTGTCCCTAGGTCTAAAGTATGTCTCTTGTAAACAGCATATATAAGGGTCTTGTTTTTGTATCCATTTAGCCAATCTATGTCTTTCGGTTGGAGTATTTAATCCATTTACATTTAAGGTAATTATCAATATGTATGTTCCTATTCCCATTTTCTTAATTGTTTTGGGTTTGTTATTGTAGGTGTTTTCCTTCTCTTGTGTTTCTTGCCTAGAGAAGTTCCTTTAGCATTTGTTGTAAAGCTGGTTTGGTGGTGCTGAACTCTCTCAGCTTTTGCTTGTCTGTAAAGGTTTTAATTTCTTCATCAAATCTGAATGAGATCCTTGCTGGATAGAGTAATCTTGGTTGTAGGTTTTTCCCTTTCATCACTTTAAATATGTTCTGTCACTCCTTTCTGGCTTGCAGAGTTTCTGCTGAAAGATCAGCTGTTAATCTTATGGGGATTTCCTTGTATGTTATTTGTTGTTTTTCTCTTGCTGCTTTTAATATTTTTTCTTTGTATTTAATTTTTGATAGTTTGATTAATATGTGTCTTGGTGTGTTTCTCCTTGGATTTATCCTGTATGGGACTCTCTATGCTTTCTGGACCTGATTAACTATTTCATTTCCTATATTAGGAAAGTTTTCCACTATAATTTCCTCAAATACTTTCTCAGTCCCTTTCTTTTTCTCTTCTTCTTCTGGGACCCCTATAATTCGAATACTGGTACATTTAATGTTGTCCCACAGATCTCTGAGAGTGTCATAAATTCTTTTCAGTCCTTTTTCTTCATTCTGCTCTGCAGTAGTTATTTCCACTATTTTATCTTCCAGGTCACTTATCCGTTCTTCTGCTTCAGTTATTCTGCTACTGATCCCCTCTAGAGAATGTTTAATTTCATTTATTGTATTGTTCATCATTGTTTGTTTGTTCTTTATTTCTTCTATGTCCTTGTTAAACGTTTCTTGCATTTTCTCTATTCTATTTCCAATATTTTGGATCATCTTTACTATCATTATTCTGAATTCTTTTTCAGGTAGACTGCCTATTTCCTCTTCATTTCTGAGGTCTGGTGGGTTTTTACCTTGTTCCTTCATCTGCTGTGTGTTTCTCTTTCTTCTCATTTTGCTTATTTTACTGTTTGGGGTCTCCTTTTCACAGGCTGCAGGTTCGTAGTTCCCATTGTTTTTGGTGTCTGCCCCTAGTGGCTAAGGTTGGTTCAGTGGGTTGTATTGGCTTCCTGGTGGAGGGGACTAGTGCCTGTGTTCTGGTGGATGAGGCTGGATCTTGTCTTTCTGTTGGGCAGGTCCACATCTGGTGATGTGTTTTGCAGCATCTGGGACCTTATTATGATTTTAGGCAGCCTCTCTGCTAATGGCTTGGGTTGTGTTCCTATCTTGCTAGTTGTTTGGCATAGGGTGTCCAGCACTGTAACTTGCTGGTCATTGAGTGGAGCTGTGTCTTAACGTTGAGATGGAGATCTCTGGGAGATTTTTGTCATTTGATATTACATGTAGCTGGGAGGTCTCTGGTGGGCCCATGTCGTGAACTTGGCTCTCCCACCTCAGAGGCACAGCCCTGACACCTGGCTGGAGCACCAAGAGCCTGTTTTCCACATGGCTCAGAATAAAAGGGAGAAAAAAATAAATAAAGAAAGAAAAAGATAAAATAAAATAATATAAAGTTATTAAAAATAATTTAAATATAATAGGAAGAAAGAAAGAAGAGAACAACTAGACCAAAAAACAAGTCCACTAATGATAACAAGTGCTAAAAACTATGCTAATAAAAAAAAAAGGACCAACAGAACCCTAGGACAAATGGTAAAAGCAAAGCTATACAGACAAAATCACACACAGAAGCATACACATACACACTCACAAAAAGAGAAAAAGGGGGGAAAATATATCATTGCTCCCGAAGTCCACCTCCTCAATTTGGGAGGATTCGTTGTCTATTCAGGTATTCCACAGATGCAGGTACATCAAGTTGATTGTGGAGCTTTAATCCGCTGCTTCTGAGGCTGCTGGGAGAGATTTCCCTTTCTCTTCTTTGTTCGCACAGTTCACGGGGCTCAGCTTTGGATTTGGACCCGCCTCTTCATGTAGGTCCCCTGAAGGCGTCTGTTCTTCTCTCAGATAGGACAGGGTTAAAGGAGCAGCTGATTTGGGGGTTCTGGCTCAAGGCCGGGGGGTGGAAAGGATATGGAGTGCAAGGCGAGCCTGCAGCTGCAGAGCCCAAGTTGACGTTGATGTTGCAACAGCCTGAGTCACGCCGTGTGTTCTCCCGGGGAAGTTGTCCCTGGATCCCGGGACCCCGGCAGTGGCGGGCTGCACAGGCTCCCGGGAGGGGAGGTGTGGAGAGTGACCTGTGATCGCACACAGGCTTCTTAGTGGCGGCAGCAGCAGCCTTAGAGTCTCATGCCCGTCTCTGGGGTCCGCGCTGACAGCCACGGCTCGCACCCGTCTCTGGGAGCAGCTTGTTTACGCGGTGCTCTGAATCCCCTCTCCTCTCGCGCCAGGAAACAAAGAGGGAAGAAAAGGTCTCTTGCCTCCTGGGCAGCTGCAGACTTCAACCAGACTCCCTCCCGGCCAGCCGTGGCGCACTAACCCCTTCAGGCTGTGTTCACACCGCCAACCCCAGTCCTCTCCCTGGGATCCGACCGAAGCCCGAGCCTCAGCTCCCAGCCCCGCCCACCCCGTTGGGTGAGCAGACGAGCCTCTCGGGCTGGTGAGTGCTGGGCGGTACCGAACCTCTGTGCAGGAATCTCTCCGCTTTGCCCTCTGCACCCTGTTACTGCGCTCTCCTCCGCAGCTCCGAAGCTTCCCCGCTCCGCCACCCGTAGTCTCCTCCGGTGAAGGGGCTTCTAGTGTGTGGAAACCTTTCCTCCTTCCCGGCTCCCTCCCACTTGTGCGGGTCCCGTCCCTATTCTTTTGTCTCTGTTTTTTCTTTTTTCTTTTGCCCTACCCAGGTATGTGGGGAGTTCCTTGCCTTTTGGGAGGTCTGAGGTCTTCTGCCAGCATTCAGTAGGTGTTCTGTAGGGGTTGTTCCATATGTAGATGTATTTTGAAGTATTTGTGGGGAGGAAGGTGATCTCCATGTCTTACTGTTCTGCCATCTTGAATCCCCTCCTTCTGGGCTTTCTGATATTTTTTATTGGAAGTATCCTAGAATGATATACTATAATGAGTATACAACTTTCAGAGGATCATTGGTTATAATCTTGTTTACAAGACAAGTATGCAGTTGTACTTCCTTTGTGATTTTTCCTTTGATTTGTCCTTGGAAAAATCCTCCCAGTGGATGCCATACTTGGTCAGTATTCCAACAACTGGGGTGTCTTTGTGGACTAGGAGATCCTAAGAACCAAGGGGAGAACTTATAGTATTACATGGCAGTGAATGTCCCCTCAGAAACAGTGGGATCATGGAAACACCAAGTTCAATGCCATAAATCAGCAGTATGTGGTGGAGTATATCAGCCTCATGAAGTTGGGGGTGGATGGGAGAACAGGTGGGGAGGCTGATTTTCTTTGTGATGTGGGTCCTAAACACCAGGTTTCCACAGGTACTGCTTCAGATCAAATTATATCTGGGCCCACTGACCAGGGCCTTGTCAACAACAACATTTCAATTTTCCATGATACACTTCCGTGAAGATTTTTAAGGCAATTCTTGGCTGGAAACCAGAACATATCATTTTTTTTCTTTTTTTTAAACTAATTTTTATTGGAGTCTAGTTGATTTACAATGTTGTGTTAGTTTCAGGTGTACAGCAATGTGAATCAGTTATACATATACATATATCCAGTCGTTTTTAGATTCTTTTCCCATTTAGGTCATTACAGGGTATTGAGTAGAGTTCCCTGTGCTGTACAGTATATATACAATGGAATATTACTCAGCCATGAAAAAGAGCGAAATAATGCTACTTGCAGAACATATCATTTTCATTGAGATTTTAGATTTAGCAGAGGTCAAAAGCAGGGCCCAAAGTCCCCAAGATCAACACAGTGTGACACTGCCCGAAAGTAGTTCTGATAGCTCTTGAACCGGAAATATATGTTCCTTTTTAAGTTGAAATGATACAGTGCTGCCTGGTGGCGCTAACCCTTCTGGAAAGTGACAGGCTCTTATGCCAAGCAACTCTGCTCTACCCCATCTTAATCCCCATCCCCACATTAGGGAAAGTCAAGAACCAGAAAGTGTGTGCACACTCCCTTCAAGCAAGTACCTCCATCTTCAAGCAAGGCTGTGTTCTGCAAAAGCCTCTTTGGACCACCCCAGCTCAATGTAGGGCTCTCCTGCCTGTGCCCAAAACAAACTTCTATGCTGTCAGTGGTTGGATCCAGCTCTGCATCTGCAAAACCAGTGAGACAATGGGAACACCACGTTTTGAGGCTTCCACATAAGTCATGGGCTCTGTGTGTTTATTTTTTTAAATGCACATACAAACAACATGAAACAAAAAACTAGACATGGGTGGTTTGCTGGATTTCTTGTGAACTTTTGGTTGTGGAGAATAGGAATGAAATTGGGGTCTTACAGCACCTGCGAACAGCAGTCACAAGGCTCCACCCCATTATCTAATAGGTCGAACAACACATTAGACTGCAGATATTAGGAATTTGTATTCTTTACTCTGTGCCATACGTCCCAAAGTTTACTCTGTGCCATACGTCCCAAAGTCAGGGACTGGTACATCACAACAGACTTATCCCTGTTGTCAAGGACATGTGGAAGGGTTCCTGAACCAGGAGCTTAGAGAGGAATGTCCGCTCCCCCTATATTGGTGGGTCAAGCTAGCTGGACTAAAGTGCTCAGCTAGCAGTGGTGCTTGTCTCAAACTTTCAGAGGAGGGGTTTCCTATCAGAGTTAATCTGGAGCAGAAGAAGCTACCTGGAAGTGGAAGAAAGCCAGATCCTGAGGTCAAAGAGGCAAATAACATAGTTTTGGGGGTGCTATTGGGGCAGGCTGGGTAGATAAATAGCCAGATTACCACAAGGCAGGTTGCTATGTGCTGTAACAGAAGATCCAGGAGGAGAAAGTGAGGAACACTTGAGAGGATGGAAATGGGCTGATTCGAGAAGTCTTCACTTAAGAAGTGATACTGGAATACTACTCAGCCCTAAACAAAGAATGAAATAACGCCATTTGCAGCAACACAGATGGACCTAGACATGATCATACTAAGTGAAGTCAATAAGACAGAGAAAGACAAATGTAAGATATCATGTACACAAGGAATATTTTTTTAAATGATGCAAATGAAACATATTTACAAAACAGAAATAGACTGACAGACATAGAAAACAAGCTTATGATTACCAAAGGGGAAAGGGGGGGAGGCATAAATCAGGAGTTTGGAGTCAACAGATACAAACTACTGTATGTAAAATCGATAGTCATCCGCACCCTCAGCCTGGGCCTCGACCTGGACCCGGATGGGGCAGAGCCAGAGAAGGCCAGTCGCCTCCCAGCGCTGCTTGCTCTAGGTTCTGCAGACACAGTGGGATTTGCCTTGGTCCAAATTTCTAAACATGTATATGGATCCTGAGACACAAAGGCCTGAAGGAGACCCACTTCACCAGGAACATGAGGCAGTAGGACACCAACAACAGCAGGATTGTGCTGATCTGCGCCCAGCGGTCCCTGTGTGCAGCCTTCTTGGTCCAGCCCTGTGGAGAAGGCCTGTGGGCCACTGGCCTGAGGGTGGACAGCCAGAAGCAGAGGATCCATCCGGCGGTGTGTGTCCATGTCTTCCGAGATCGTCTTCCCGCTGGAAGGCGTTGAGTTGGGGGCGGATGGCAAGGTCGCGTCTTACGCCAAGTTCCTGTACCCACCAACGCCCTGGTCAAGCTCAAGCCGGACGGCCCGGCCCAGCGGCCCCGCCCTCTGCTGGGGTCCAGATGTAACCCTGTCCCACCTAGGGCGGCGCCGGCCGGCTCGGGACCTTCAGGATGACTGGATTGCTGGCTGGCTAAGCAATACTGTGGAGAAACTGTGTTTACTGTCGTGTAGGATTTGGTTCTGTGGGTCTTTGTTTCCTAAGGGAACAGAAACTGGTTAAACTGCGGCGTCTGCTGAAGTTGTGACTTGAACCACACTTGACCCTCCAACAGGGAGGAGACTGACCACTTCACAGCCCTGCCTTCCCGCAAGGGTGAGGCAGCCTTCTTCCTCCCGGCAGCAAGTGGGAACCGCCACACCAAGCCGACCCCAAGGGCTGGTCGCCGTCCTTCTGGGCAGGTCTGTGCCCAGCACACCAGCTTCCCCATGCACGTGTGGCCCAGTTCCTCAGCTTGCTGCCCCACTGGAAACACTGAAATCCACGGGCTGGAGCATCTTCACGGCTCAGCTGCTCTCAAAATGGATCATGTTGGGGCTTCCCTGGTGGCGCAGTGGTTGAGAGTCCGCCTGCCGATGCAGGGGACGCGGGTTTGTGACCCGGTCCGGGAGGATCCCACGTGCCTCGGAGCGGCTGGGCCCGTGAGCCATGGCCGCTGAGCCTGCACGTCCGGAGCCTGTGCTCCGCGACGGGAGAGGCCGCGGCGGTGAGAGGCCTGCGTACCACAAAAAAAAAAAAAAAAAGGACCAGGTTGGCTGGTCCATTAAGCTGCCTCCCTACTGCTGCCCCAGGAACTGTCACCGGAGGGGCTCTGGGACAGCCCCACCCTGCATCCTACCCATGTGCACTGGTGCTTTTGCAGAACGGAGACACCGGCCCTCGTCAGCGTGCTCAACCAGCAGCGACTCGGGGAGACCCAGCAGTGGAGCAGGATGGCCACTCCCGCCCTGCTGGCTGCTGTTCCTTCTTTCTCATCACTCACTTGGGCTAAGGGATGGGAGGACTGCAGGATGGAGCGCGAAGCCCAAGTCTGTACCCGGCCTTATTTATCGTGGAGTGCCTCTGCCCTGTCCTCCCCAAGATGACCCCCAAAGCCCACGTGCACCAAGAGGGGATTGAAGGATGAAGCTGCTAGATCCTGGTAGCTCTTCCGGAAAGCGACCTGTCCTGCCACCATAGCGTCTCAAGGACACTCCTGTTGCAGGCACTGCAAGGGACCAACTTCCAAAATGTATGTCCTGGTTTACAATTAGCCTTGAGGAACACATCTTCCTGGGAATTTCTATACAGATGTTAGCATGGTTGACAGTAACTTAAGTTTGTGTGTTTATTAGTGAGAATTAGTCATTCACCAAACCCGTCTGTAACCTTCCCTTTAGTGCACTGTGTCTTTTTTTATTTCTTAACATCTTTATTGGAGTATAATTGCTTTACAATGGTGTGTTAGTTTCTGCTGTATAAAAAAAGTGAATCAGCTATACATATACATATGTCCCCATATCTCTCTATGTGTCCTTTTTAATAACGTTAAGAGCTGCCACTGTGTGGTACTCAAGTGAAACCAGTATTTATGGCACTAAACTTCAGCCTGAACTGTCACCCCTAGAACCAGCCCAGACGTCTGTGTCCAAGGGCCTGGGGCCCCTCCCTCATCACTTGTGAGGCCCTGTGGACTTAAACGTGAGCTATGTGGCTATCTGACCTCACTGTCTAGTTATGTGTCATGGATCTCTTTGCAAAAAGTAATGTATTTGTAGTTTAAGTAAAATTTAGTTTTGCAAAACATAAAATCAATAAACGACAAGACCTACCATGTAGCACAGAGAACTGCATTCAATATCTTGTAATAACCTATAATGGAAAAAAATATGAAAAACAATATATATGTTTGTATATGTAAATATATATATGTATACTGAATTACTTTGCTATACACCTGAAACATTGTAAATCAACTGTACTTCAATTTTTAAAAAAAAAAGTATCAGAACTGATAGGAAAGTATGTAGAAAGTTGCCCCGGAGAATAGGGATAGTATAGAGAAAGCCGTTTGGACAAGGTAAATCAGTAGCATGTGTACAATCATGAATATCAACATGTACACATTGTATTTAGGGCACGATGAGTATTTTAGGTAGAGAATAATGTACTTTATACTCAGGGAAAGGGAGTAGTTGGAATGGAAACAAGGGGAGCAGAGAAAGATAAATGGAGAAAGATGAGATGATAAGAAAGATGAAATGAAAGGACCATACCTCGTAAAGAGTCTGGCAGCTCAGGAAAATGGCCTTGGAACTACTGAAGTTTCTAATCTGGTGACGCGACTAGAACCCCTCCACAGCAAGCTTCTCTAATTCACGTGCCTGCAGGGCCAGGCTCTTCATGTAAAGGATGAACTACGCCATCTGAACGGGGCCGTGCTCCCCAGCTCCAGGGGATTTTTATCATTTCAGACTATAGGCCAACGTCCTCAACTCGTTAGGAAAATGTTTATTGAAATATACTTGACATGTATCATTGTGCAAATTTAAAGTGTACACGTCAATGTAATACATTTCATATTGTAGTATGACTGTCATTGTAGCGATAATTAGCACCTCTATCAGGTTACATAACTATCATCTCCTTTCAGTGGTTGGTATAATTAAGTTCCCGTCTCTTAGCAACTTTGATGACTCTAATACTATTGTTTTCTATATTCACTATACTGTACATTAGATCAGTTCTTTAAAATTTTTAAAAGCCAGAAAGCCAGCTACAAGAAACTTCTAATTTTTCAATGTTGGCAACTAATTTAAAATCAAAGATTTCAACAGTTTGTTGGCCAAAAAAAGAACTTCTAAAGGTACATTTGTCTGGATCTGAGGGCGTCTAGATTTTTACTCAGCATTAAGCAATGCTGCAAAGTACGTAATTGCACGTGTGTTATCTGTATTCATGGTTTACACATTGAATTTTTAAATCAGATTTGAAAACCCACAGTATCTAATGAGTCTATTAATGGTAACTCAGCTCAGGAGAGAGGCTACATGTAAGGACTCTGAGATTAGAATCCCAGCCCTAGGACTGAAACAGATTTATTCGGTGACCTTGAACAGGTCATTAACCAGGAGTTCACATTAGCATCTGGGTCTGGGAACATATGCATATGTATAACTGATTCACTTTGTTGTAAAGCAGAAAGTAACACACCATTGTAAAGCAATTATACTCCAATAAAGATGTTAAAAAAAAAATTTAGCTCCCTCCCAATGAGTGCTTCGAGAATTCATGATATTCTCCTTGTCTGTAAGTTTAAAGTCTGTCTCATTTGGACAGTTCCCATGAATTTTGCCAAGATTGTCAGCATACTATGAAACCCCAAAATGAGAGTTATGCACTATAAGCTGAATGCAAACTTCCACAATATTGTAAAAACAAAAACAAAAACAAAACCACCCCAGATATTCCTTTTACAAATCACACCATATATTTTCCAGGAAAGAATAGTTCTGTTTAAGTCAATTTTTTTTTTCAGTCCCTTAGGCTCTGCAACTAACTTCCTTATAAAGCACAGTAGAAAAGTGAAAATTTATTCAATATTTTAAACCTCAGAAGCAAATAAGTTGGTGGAAGAAGCTAATATTTACTTCTCTGCTTATCCACTCGTATCTGTGTATGACCCTTGAGTCGAGGCTGTGAAAAGTTTTCATTTACACTGTTCCTTATTAGGAGAATGCATTCAGTCAAGTATAGTGGACTCTTTTTTACTTTGATGGTAAAGTATATTTAATATTCTTATGCTGTATTTTATATACCTAGACGTGTACTGCACAGGTATGCACAATTATTATTTTAACAGTCCAATTAATAAATTTTATATACTCCAAAATTATTGTGTGGTATATGGAACCATACTTTCCCTATTCATCAGTATGAAATTCTCTTTCCCTTTGATATGGTTTGGTGTGGGTCTTTAGTAATGCCCCCAATCTCATCCAACCTATTAATGGCATTAAAAATTAATGCTTATGTTTCTCATTTGTGAACTTTGTGGGTTTTCTTCAGCATGAAAAATGAGTTGGTCGCCCTTCTGGAACCCCTATAGCTACTTTCTCTAAAGAACATACAGCATCGATCTTACGAAATCACTGCGCACGCTTCACTTTCGTGCATGGTCAGTATCGTGATGTTTTCCCTCCCTCACCTCAATGCTCGCCTCTGCCCCTTCCTCTCCAGCCACACATCACCCGCTCTGACGGTTCTGCCCTTGTTTGCTTCATTCCTATCCGCTGCCTTTTCTTGGCCTTCCCAGCTTCATGCAGACCTGACTCCTGTGGCATCTGTGCGCATTCAGGCCCTCCAGCCTCCTACACATGGCTCATGCACTGCTCTGCCCAAGCCCATCCTCTGACTGCAGGCTTTGTCTCCCTCGCCCACTCCACAAAACCCAACCCTGTGCTCTATTGCCCTTTATGTTCAGAACGGCCTCCCACGAACATTCATACACCTCCTTACGATGCTGCCCCAGATCATTTCTCCAGAAGGGCTTCCTAGTCTGCAAGCGTCCCCGCTCCTGTGTCTGCAAGTCACTCTCGGCTGTTCCTGCCCTATTTGTAGCTATTCCCTTTTGTCCCTGGAGGATTTTATTTGGAGCCTTAATTTTTTTCTGGATACTTTCTTTACAGAAATAATCAGGGAAACTGCAGCAGTGTGTGTGAAATAAACATGCATAATATTTATTTGTAAGTAAGTTATGCAAACACATGGGCAGGAGTACTTCTATTACTTGATGGTCACATGGACCAGTGAGAGCAGAACCAAACTGCTTCTCACACAGGAGAAACTTACATCTTTTCTATACGGTATTTTAACAACCACTACTCTCAGGAAATTTAAACTTTTTAATAAAAATGCCAGGTCAACATTTAGAATATTTGTTAATTTTTTTTTTTTTTTTTTTTTTCTGTACGCGGGCCTCTCACATCTGTGGCCTTTCCCGTTGCGGAGCACAGCCTCCGGACGCGCAGGCTCAGCGGCCATGGCTCACGGGCCCAGCCGCTCCGCGGCATGTGGGATCTTCCTGGACCGGGGCACGAACCCGCGTCCCCTGCATCGGCAGGCAGACTCTCAACCACTGCGCCACCAGGGAAGCCCTGTTAAATTTTTTTTTAAACATCAACTTTTAAAAAAAATCTCTTTATATAGTTGCACCGGGTCTATTTGCGGCTTGCCAGCTCCTTAGCTGTGGCATGTGGGCTCCTTAGCTGCGGCATGCATGTGGGATCTAGTTCCCTGACAAGGGATCGAACCTGGGCCCCCTGCATTGGGTGGATGGAGTCATCCACTGCGCCACCAAGGAAGTCCCTGTTAAAATTTAATGTTTGTTAAAAAGGTTTTTTAAAACTGCCTTTGTCATAGATGTAAGAATGCATGATTCTTAGAATCTTTGAGTACTTTCACTCTGTATAGTATATAAGACTTGAATTGAATGAAAATGTGTGCCTTTAAATATTCTTGAAAGAAAACACTATCATTATGTCTTTTTCAACTACAGCAGTTTACTAAACTAGCTTTTGGAGGAACCATTTGTCACCTCTTTGCTGCAATAAAACTCCATGCAGTTTCCAAAAACTGAAATTGTGTATCTGTCTATATTCCCTTGGACCAGATGTGAACTGATGCAAAAATAATAATAATCAATAGAAGTTACAAGCTTTGAACTCACTGCACCAAGCTCTTAGGGCAGGCTGCCCAGCCTCTCTTCATATGATAGCTCCCAGTCTCGGAAAAGATTGATTCTAAATAAATAGCTCACTGCCTTGCCCAAAGGCTCACAAAAGGCCGTTTGTCCTCAACTAGAAAAGTCATGAAAAGAAAATGTGGAGATTCAGGGTGTTCATTTGGTCTCCTCCAAACAATCCATCATGGACGATCTCCCTTCTTTTGAAACTTCTGTTGCACTTACACTCTGTGTCACTCACTCTCACAGTAAACCATACCGTCTTCTCTTTCTCTGTGTTTGTCTTCCTGCCACCGTCTTCTGTGGAAATGCTAGCGGCAGGGACCATGACTCTATTCTCTGCTCATTTCAGCATTGGTGCCATGCGAACGGGAGGAACATGAATTCATTCAACAAACATCTGTGGCATATCTACTATGCTCCAGCACTGTAACCAGAGATACAGTGGTAAACAAGACAAGGTCCTGCCCCCAGAGAACTGAAATCCGGAGGGAGAGAGACAGGCAAGCAAACAGGCAAGTACCATCAAATGTGATGTGTGATCCTTGAAGCCATCAGTGGGGCCATGAGAGCACATCTGGCGGGATTCGAGCTGGTTGTAAAGAGTCCAGGAAGAGCTCTGGATGAAGTGACTTCTAACAATCAATCTGGAGGCGAGTAGGACTCAGCCCAGTGAACAAGGGTTGGGGGAGCGGAGGAGTTTTCCCCAGAGTTTAAATTGCATCCCAGAGATGAGAGATAGCAGAGCACATGAAAGGAACAAGAAATTCTCCAGTAGACTTGGAGTTTACAGTGGCAGTGAGATGAGCCGAGACCCAGAGACACAGGAGGATATTTGGTCTTGCGTCTTCAGGGCCACGGAGGGTTAGGGAAGGTTCTGAGAAAGCATGTGACTAATTGTGGCTGGACTTCGGGAAGGTCTTTCAGGCTGCGTTACGCAGAGATGGCGGGAGGGGGGCTGCGGCGGGGATCCAGGTGAGGGCGGGGCTGCGCTGGACCAGGGCGGGGGATGGGGAGGGGCGGTTGCGCTCGCTTCCTATTTGCCGGTGGAGTAAATGGGAAAGACTAGGTGGTGATCGTTTGGGAGGCTGTGGGAGGAGGATACTGTGTTTCCAGGTTAGTCAACTGCACGTAGGCTAGTAATTAATTCTAGAGCAGGACTGCGGTCCTCAGGGTGTGGGCCTGCACCGTTCGCACCACCTGGGACCTGATGAAAAATGCAAATTCCCCAGCTCCACTCCAGACCCAACGAGTGAGAAATGTGTCCGCGGAGGGGACCGGCGACCTGCGTTTTAACCATCCTCCAGGGATCCTGGTGCGTGCTTAAGCTTGAAAACCAATGTTTCAGCTCATGGCTCTTCAAACTGTTTTGCTCAGTACCCTTAAAAATGTTTGAAAAAATATGTACAATTCACACATTTTAAATTTGACAACCGAACATTTTCTTTTTAAGTGTGAACAGTTGCAAAGGATGTAATTTCTAGCATATCAAAAAATATTATATCTTTTAAATACCGTCAATCAATTCAAAATACTCTAGCAGTTTGGTATCCACCAGTGCACATTGAGAAGATAAACACGCTAAAAAAAAAATAAACAGGCTCTTTTTAAAAACAATTTCAAAATGTACCTTCATTCCTTGAACATTCATGTTCTTTTAATTTCCATAACTGAATTTTATACTATATTCTATTAATCAACCTACCATATTTATCTGCAACAAAATATCAGTGTAATAAAATATTCATCCTCAATTTAGATACAGTTATTTTAGCACATAAGATAGTATAACTTTTTATAATTTTGATAATAACTATTAACATAAAACATAAAATATTATTGAAGTATATCTCCTGATGAGATGAGTAGGGCCTTTAAAATTTAATTCATATATCTGTGGATAAATATTACATGTTAATAAAATAAAACAAGCTTAGCATCAGTTCTATTCATATTTTTCTTTTTATAAAGCAAATTTTAAAAAAAGTAACGAAACACCCTGTTTGTATAATAAGCACATAGAAGGAGTGAAAGGAGTTTTATTATAGCAATTTTACCTAATTCTCTGAACTCCTTCTAGGATATATGCCAAAATATTACAGAATCACCTATCATCAAATATGTCTGGTCGAGCTTCGCTGGTCGTCCAGCGGTTAAGACTCTGAGCTTCCACTGCAGGGGTTGCGGGTTCAATACCTAGTCAGGGAAGTTCCGCTTGCCATACGGTGCGACTAAAAAAAAAAAATTCTGGTGGACTGTAACTTCTCTCTGAAATGGGAGGCCAAGTCACCCCTGGAGAGGAAAGGTGAAATGTGGGGTGAGCAGTGGAAGAGAAAGGATTTCGAGGGAGGGAGTGAGAGTGGAAGAGAGTGAGGACAAAGAACTTAAGTGAAGTGTTGGGCAGCCTTTAGGCCCTCAAACACTAAGGATACAAATGACTGAATCAACGAACTAATGCAAGCATGTCATTGAGTTGCAGCTGTTTTGAAATAGATTTCCGATCAATTGAGCAAAGCTTAGTCACACGGAATATGTTATAGACAGAACAATGGCCCCTCAGAGATGCCATGTCCTAATCCCCCTGTGACTATGTTACTTTATATGACAAAAGGGACTTTTGTAGAAGGGATTAAAGTTTAAGAACTTGAGGAGGGAAGGGTATCCTGGGTTATCCGGTGGCCCACTGCCATCACAAAGGCCCTGTTAGTGAAAGAGGGAGGCCGGGGAGTCAGAGTCAGAGAGGAAGGTTGAAGCCAGAGGCAGTGGTCAGAGCGACGGGGGGAGGGGCCACGAGCCCAGGATGCAGCACCTCCAGGAGCTGGAAAGTCAAGGAGATGAAACTCCCCTGGAACCTGAGAAGGAACCAGCCCTGCCCACACCTTGAGTTCAGGACTTCTGCCTCCAGAACTGTAAGATCATACACTCTTCTTGTTTCAAGCATTCAGTTTGTTTTGACTTATTACCGCAGCGATAAGAAAGGAACACACTCACCCCTTCAGCTCTGTGTAGACAGTGCTTCTCAAGCTGTAATGTGCAGTCATCTGGTACCTTGTCAACATGCAGCCTCTGATCCGGTAGGGCTGGGGGGTGAGACTGCGATTCTGCACATCCAGCAAGCTCCAGGTGAAGCTGGTGCTGCTGGGCCACGGGCCACACTCTGAGTAGGAAGGACCTAGAAGGCAATGTCAAGACAGAGAGAGAAACAGTTCTTCTGAGCATATAGCATGAGTCTTCTATTTTTATAGTTGCCCTGAATTTATACATTATGATTGCATTTTTAAAATAAATTTATTTATTTATGGCTGCATTGGGTCTTTGTTGCTGCATGCGTGCTTTCTCTAGTTGCAGCAAGCGGGGGCTACTCTTTGTTGTGGTGCGCAGGCTTCTCATTGTGGTGTCTTCTTTTGTTGTGGAGCACGGGCTCTAGGGTGCACGGGCTTCAGTAGTTGTGGCACGCGGGCTCAGTAGTTGTGGCTCATGGGCTCCAGAGCACAGGCTCAGTAGATGTGGTGCACGGGCTTAGATGCTCCACGGCATGTGGGATCTTCCTGGACCAGGGCTCGAACCCGTGTCCCCTATATTGGCAGGAGGATTCTTAAACACTATGATTACATTTTATAAACAGGGTTTCTATGAGATAGATGCTGATATCATTTTCTTTTACTGACAAGAAAAGCGATACTCAGAGAGGGTAAGCAACTGACCCAGGCTGTACAGTTGCTCTGTTGTATTTGGCTTGTGACAGGATCAGGACTTGAGTGCAGGTTCCTTCTTTCCAAGTTCTTTTCATTACCGCAAAGTCAATGTTTAAGTCAAGATCCAGAAACATTCAATGAATTCAGAAGCCTCAGTGTTATTCAAGGACAAGATGCACAAAGTTAAAGACCAACAACAATTCCTGTGGATTTAATTGACACAAGAATGGATGGGAAGAGAGATGAGCTATTACACAATTTTTTCCCTTTGAGATTTGACCAAAATGTTAATCATGCTTCAAGTCACCTCGGATACACTTGTACTGCTTTGGTACACGTATCTTGACAATGAATAAATGTAAATTTGAGCCATTTTGTCACACTCTGCCATCTTTTCCAGAACCTTTGTATTGTGTTCAGCATTTATTGAGCACTTACTGTGTACCAAAGCCTTATGCGAGACACTGCAGAACCAAATATAAATGAGACATTGTCCCTGTGCTCTGGAATTTCACTGCAGGAGAGCAAAGAGATAAATACAAAAAACAAACAAAACAACAACAACAACAAAAAAAAACACTTTAGGGACTTTCCTGGTGGTCCAGTGGCTGACTCCATGCTTCCAATGCAAGGGACCCAAGTTAGATCCCTGGTCGGGGAACTAGATCCCACACGCATGCCACAGCTAAGGCCCAGCACAGCCAAATAAATAAATAATTTTTAAAAAACACTTTACTTTGATTGATACAATTATAGAAGTTTGAAAGATTAAAGGAAGGGTTGATTTACTCTGGATAAGCTAAATATGAAAGTTTGTTTTGTTTTCCTCATGAAAATGCATCTATTCCAAAAAATCTACTGAGATGTTTAAAATAAGTCACAGATTCAAAATCCTAGCTCTTCCCAAAGTTTTAAAGTTCATATTACAATAATCTTATTTTTTTGAGCAATCATTAACTGTCACTTGTAGGGGAGCTGTTACTAATGCTTTGTCTGGCCTATTTAAACACTTTATATTTTTAAATTGCATTTGAAAATTTAATACATCCCATTTCGTTTACAAATATTTTGACCTAGTAAACAAAACCTAAGTTTTATACAATTCTTATAAATGTAATAAACTGAACTTTTATAAATATAGTGAAGTTTAGTAAAGGTCACATAAATGTTCCAATTCAGGAAGATTTCAACTTAAAATTACAAGTCTAAATCAATTTCTTGATCTGACATTTTAGTTATAAAGCTAAAGTTCTAATATGACAAATTATTTTATACATGAAAAATATGTAAGAAATTCATGCATGTTCCTTAACATGATATTATTGCTATGGTTTTGATTTTCCTAAACATTTAGAACCTTCCTGACACTAATAAGAGGCTTACCCACTAGGAAAGACAAACACACGTTGCAGTGCAGGGCAGGGTCCTCGACTGTAACAGAAGGGCCATGGGGGGCAGGATGCCCATCGTGGGGGAAGCCGCATGTATTCGGACAAGGAGTATGTGGGAAAACTCTGTACTTTCTGCCCAATTTTGCTGTGAATCTAAACAGCTCTAAAAAATATAATCTATTAACTGATTAAAAAAATAAATTAAAAAGGGACTTCCCTGGTGGTCCAGTGGGTAAGGCTCCGTGCTCCCAGAGCAGGGGGCCCTGGTTCGATCCATGGTCGGGGAACTAGATCCCGCATGCATGCCACAACTAAGAGCCTGCATGCCGCAACTAAGACCCGGTGCAGCCAAAATAAATAAATAAATATTTTACAAAATAAAAGAAAGACAGTTACCATCTCTGTTAATGGGAGATTTTGGCTGGGATGCTACATTCTGGTTCACAGTCCTCAAGCCCGTGTCCTTGGATCCAGGTCCTACTCGTCCCCTAACTCCTGAGGCCCTCCCAGAAATCCACAGCCCACGGATGTTGATTACTTGATTACATTTTGCATGGCTTTGGCTTTTAAGATATGTTAAAGTTTCTTCTTTCCATGTAAAAATCTCTGAACCTTACTAAAAACCTGCATTATTTTTATTTTGTATGTTTTACAGACCCACACAAAACAGGCATTAAAAGTGTATTTCTTTGAACCCTGAGTGTTTCACGAGGTTTTCACTGACTGGTGGTTGTAATTTGCAAAGTCATTTTAATAACAGCGCTCCCCCAACTCTAAGAGCTTATAGAAGAGATGTAGCTAAATAACGATTCATATGATGAAATATTCAATTATAGAAGAAGCTCAGGTAAGAGAAGAGGATGAACTAACTGTTGCAGGGGAGAGGCATTATGTATGTATTTTCAGAGCACTTGATGACTGGAAGAGCTTAGAATATTAAATAGGCAAATGCTAGGCTACTAACGGAGAAAGAAATTCTAGTAAGGGAGGAAGTAAGTCCAAATGTATATAGAGTATTCTAGCCTTGGACATGCATAACATATTGTATAGTGCCTGATAATCACTTCTTGAGGAAATGATGAATGAATACAGCATAAAGTGCTCACAGACGACATTAGTCCTAGAGTATAAAGTACAGGTAGAGTAATGGATTTGCACTTATAGTGAGAGAAAACCCATTCCTTCCCCCCAAAATCCCCTGTGTCCCTCCTATTTCTTCGTTCCTCCCCTCTCAGAAAGCCTGGCAACCACTGATCATTTTACTGTCCATGTCATTTTGTATTTTCCAGAATGGCCTGTTTTTGGACTAGGCAATACAGCTTTTCCACGTGGGCTTCTTTCATCCAGCAATATTCACTTAAGAGTGCTCCATGTCTTTTCACATTGCTTCTCTGTCACACTGAATCCATTCCATTGTCTGGATGCATCACAGACTGTTCAACCATACCCCTATGGAAGGACATCTCGGTTGCTTCCAGTTTAGGCAATTATAAGTTGGTATAGACAACTGTTTGCAGGATTTTGTGTGAATTTAGGTTTTCAAATAAATTGGACAAATAAGGTTATTGCATTAGCTTTGTAAGAGACAGCCAAGCTGTTTGCCCAAAGGCCTGTACTACTTGCATTCCCAGCCAGCATGAGGGAGATTGCCTGTCATTTTGCATGCTCACCAGCATCCAGTGTTTTCAGCCATTCTGAGAGATGTGAATGGTATCTTACTGTTGTTTCATGAAATTCCCGATGACAAGTGACAATGAGCATCTTGATTTATTTGCCGTCTTCCTTAGTGAGGTGTCTGTTCAGATCTTTTGCCCATCATTTTTTATTTGAAATAAATGTATTTATTGTGCAATCTAAGGCATGCCTAGAATGCCTTCTGAGCAATAATAATACAGCTGATTATGGAGAACTCCGCACTGGTGGCCATTCCCCTAGCATTTTAAAAAAAATCTTTATTGGAGTAGAATTGTTTTATAATGGTGTGTTAGTTTCTGCTTTTAAAAAAAGTGAATCAGTTATACATATACATATGTCCCCATATCTCTGCCCTCTTGCATCTCCCTCCCTCCCACCCTCCCTATCCCACCCCTCTAGGTGGTCACAAAACACCGAGCTGATCTCCCTGTGCTATGCAGCTGCTTCCCACTAGCTATCTATTTTACGTTTGGTAGTGTATATATGTCCATGCCACGCTCTCACTTCGTCCAAGCTTACCCTTTCCCACTCCCCGTGTCCTCAAGTCCACTCTCTACGTCTGCGTCTTTATCCCTGTCCTGCCCCTAGGTTCTTCAGAACCTTTTTAATTTTTTTAGATTCCACATGTGTGTGTTAGCATACAGTATTTGTTTTTCTCTTTCTGACTTACTTCACTCTGTATGACAGACTCTAGGTCCATCCACCTCACTACAAATACTTCAATTTCATTTCTTTTTATGGCTGAGTAATATTCCATTGCATATATGTGCCACATCTTCTTTATCCATTCATCTGTTGATGGACACTTAGGTTGCTTCCACGTCCTGCCCATTGTAAATAGAGCTTGAATGAACATTGTGGTACATGACTCTTTGAATTATGGTTTTCTCAGGGTATATGCCCAGTAGTGGGATTGCTGGGTTGTATGGTAGTTCTATTTGTAGTTTTTAAAGGAACCTCCATACTGTTCTCCAAAGTGGCTGTATCCATTTACATTCCCACCAACAGTGTAAGAGGGTTCCCATTTCTCCACACTCTCTCCTGCATTTATTGTTTGTAGATTTTTTGATGATGGCCATTCTGACCAGTGTGAGATGATATCTCATTGTAGTTTTGATTTGCATTTCTCTAATAATTAATGATGTTGAGCATTCTTTCATGTGTCTGTTGGCAATCTGTATATCTTCTTTGGAGAAATGTCTATTTAGGTCTTCTGCCCATTTTTGGATTTGTTTGTTTGTTTTTTTAATGTTGAGCTGCATGAGCTGCATGTAAATTTTGGAGATTAATCCTTTGTCAGTTGCTGCATTTGCAAATATTTTCTCCCATTCTGAGGGTTGTCTTTTCTTGTTGTTTATGGTTTCCTTGGCTGTGCAAAAGCTTTTAAGTTTAATTAGGTCCCATTTATTTTTGTTTTCATTTCCATTTCGCTAGGAGGTGGGTCAAAAAGGATCTTGCTGTGATTTATGTCATAGAGTGTTATGCCTATGTTTTCCTCTAAGAGTTTGATGGTGTCTGGCCTTACATTTAGGTCTTTAATCCATTTTGAGTTTATTTTTGTGTATGCTGTTAGCGAGTGTTCTAATTTCATTTATTTACATGTAGGGAGTGTTCTAATTTCATTTATTTACATGTAGCTGTCCCGTTTTCCCAGCACCACTTATTGAAGAGGTTGTCTTTTCCATTGTATATTCTTGCCTCCTTTATCAAAGATAAGGTGACCATATCTGCATGGGTTTATCTCTGGGCTTTCTATCCTGTTCCATTGATCTATATTTCTGTTTTTGTGCCAGTATCATACTGTCTTGATTACTGTAGCTTTGTAGTATATTCTGAAGTCAGGGAGCCTCATTCCTCCAGGTTCACTTTTCGTTCTAAAGATTGCTTGGGCTAATCGGGATCTTTTGTGTTTCCATACAAATTGTGAAATTTTTGGCTCCAGTTCTGTGAAAAATGCCAGTGGTAGTTTAATAGGGATTGCATTGAATCTGTAGATTGCTTTGGGTAGTAGAGTCATTTTCACAATGTTGATGCTTCCAATCCAAGAACATGGTATATCTCTCCATTTATTTGTATAATCTTTAATTTCTTTCATCAGCATCTTATAATTCTCTTCTCTTATAAGGTCTTTTGTCTCCTTAGGTAGGTTTACTCTATCTCTCCATCTATTTGTATCATCTTTAATTTCTTTCATCAGCATCTTATAATTCTCTTCTCTTATAAGGTCTTTTGTCTCCTTAGGTAGGTTTACTCCTAGATATTTTATTCTTTTTGTTGCAAAGGTAAATGGGAGTTTTTCCTTAATTTCACTTTCAGATTTTTCATCATTAGTGTATAGGAATGTAAGAGATTTCTGTGCATTCATTTTGTATCCTGCTACTTTAGAAAATTCATTGATTAGCTCTAGTAGTTTTCTGGTAGCATCTTTAGGCATTGCTATGTAGAGTATCATGTCATCTGCAGAGTGACAGATTTACTTCTTGTTTTCCAATTTGGATTCCTTTTATTTCTTTTTCTTCTCTGATTGCTGTGGCTAAAACTTCCAAAACTATGTTGAATACGAGTGGTGAGAGTTGGCAACCTTGTCTTCTTCCTGATCATAATGGAAATGGTTTCAGTTTTTCCTCATTGAAGATGATGTTGACTGGGGGTTTGTCATATATGGCCTTTATTACGTTGAGGGAAGTTCCCTCTATGCCTACTTTCTGGAGGTTTTTATCATAAATGGGTGTTGAATTTTGTCAAAAGCTTTCTCTGAATCTATTGAGATGATCATATGGTTTTTCTCCTTCAGTTTGTTAATATGGTGTATCACATTGATTTATTTGCATATATTGAAGAATCCTTGCATTCCTGGGATAAACCCCACTTGATCATAGTGTACGATCCTTTTAATGTGCTGTTGGATTCTGTCTGCTAGTATTTTGTTGAGGATTTTTGCATCTATGTTCATCAGTGATATTGGCCTGTAGTTTTCTTTCTTTGTGACATCTTTGTCTGGTTTTGGTATCAGAGTGATGGTGGCCTTGTAGAATGAGTCTGGGAGTGTTCATCCCTCTGCTATATTTTGGAAGAGTTTGAGAAGGATAGGTGTTAGCTCTTCTCTAAATATTTGATAGAATTCGCCTGTGAAGCCATCTGGTCCTGGGCTTTTGTTTTTGGGAGATTTTAAATCACAGTTTCAATTTCAGTGCTTGTGATTGGTCTGTTCATATTTTCTATTTCTTCCTGGTTCAGTCTCAGAATGTTGTACACTTCCAAGAATTTGTCCACTTCTTCCAAGTTGTCTATTTTATTGGCATAGAGTTGCTTGCAGTAATCTCTCATGATCCTTTGTATTTCTGCAGTGTCAGTTGTTACTTCTCCTTTTTCATTTCTAATTCAATTGATTTGAGTCTTCTCCCTTTTTTTCTTGATGAGTCTGGCTAATGGTTTATCAATTTTGTTTATCTTCTCAAAGAACCAGCTTTTAGTTTTATTGATCTTTGCTATCGTTTCCTTCATTTCTTTTTCATTTATTTCTGATCTGATCTTTATGATTTCTTTCCTTCTGCCAACTTTGATGTTTTTCTGTTCTTCTTTCTCTAATTGCTTTAGGTATAAGGTTAGGTTGTTTATTTGAGATGTTTCTTGTTTCTTAAGGTAGGATTGTATTGCTATAAACTTCCCTCTTAGAACTGCTTTTGCTGTATCCCATAGGTTTGGGGTCATCATGTTTTCATTGTCATTTGTCTCTAGGTATTTTTTTATTTCCTCTTTGATTTCTTCAGTGATCTCTTGGTTATTAGGTAGTGTGTTATTTAGCCTCCATGTGTTTGTATTTCTTACAGATTTTTTTCCTGTAATTGATATCTAGTCTCATAGTGTTGTGGTCAGAAAAGACACTTGATACTATTTCAATTTTCTTAAATTTACCAAGGCTTGATTTGTGACCCAAGATATGATCTATCCTGGAGAATGTTCCATGAGCACTTGAGAAGAATGTGCATTCTGTTGTTTTTGGATGGAATGTCCTATAAAATGTTAATTAAGTCCACCTTGTTTAATGTATCATTTAAAGCTTGTGTTTCCTTATTTATTTTCATTTTGGATGATCTGTCTATTGGTGAAAGTGGGGTGTTAAAGTCCCCTACAATGATTGTGTTACTGTCGATGTCCCCTTTTATGGCTGTTAGTAGTTGCCTTATGTATAAAGGTGCTCGTATTTGGGGTGCATAAATATTTACAATTGTTATATCTTCTTCTTGGATTGATCCCTTGATCATTATGTAGTGTCCTTTGTCTCTTGTAATAATCTTTTTTTTTTTAAGTCTATTTTGTCTGATATGAGAATTGCTACTCCAGCTTTCTTTTGATTTCCATTTGCATGGAATATCTTTTTCCATCTCCTCACTTTCAGTCTGTATGTGTCCCTAGGTCTGAAGTGGGTCTCTTGTAGACAGCGTATATACAGGTCTTGTTTTTGTATCCATTCAGCCAGTCTCTGTCTTTTGGTTGGAGCATTTAATCCATTTACATTTAAGGTAATTATCGATATGTATGTTCCAATTACCATTTTCTTAATTGCTTAATTAATTGGGTTTATTATTATAGGTCTTTTAGGTCTTGTAGGTCTTCCTCTTGTGTTTCCTGCTTTGAGAATTTCGTTTAGCATTTGTTGTAAAGCTGGTTTCGTAGTGCTGAATTCTCTTAGCTTTTGCTTGTCTGTAAAGGTTTTAATTTCTCGATCAAATCTGAACCAGATCCTTGCTGGGTAGAGTAATCTTGGTTGTAGGTTTTTCTCCTTCATCACTTTAAATATGTCCTGCCACTCCCTTCGGGCTTGCAGAGTTTCTGCTGAAAGATCAGCTCTTAACCTTATGGGGATTCCCTTATATGTTATTTGTTGTTTTCCATTGCTGCTTTTAATATTATTTCTTTGGATTTAATTTTTGATAGTTTGATGAATATGTGTCTTGGAGTGTTTCTCCTTGGATTTATCCTGTATGGGACTCTCTGTGCTTCCTGGACTTGATTACCTATTTCCTTTCTTATATTAGGGAAGTTTTCCACTATAATCTCTTCAATTATTTTCTCAGTCCCTTTCTTTTTCTCTTCTTCTTCTGGGACACGTATAATTCTAATGTTGGTGCATTTAATGTTGTCCCAGATGTCTCTGTGACTGTCCTCAATTCTTTTCATTCTTTTTTCTTTATTCTGCTCTGCAGTACTTATTTCCACTATTTTATCTTCCAGGTCACTTATCCGTTCCTCTGCCTCAGTTATTCTGCTATTGATCCCTTCTAGAGAATGTAAAATTCCATTTATTGTGTTGTTCAACATTGTTTGTTTGCTCTTTAGTTCTTTTATGTCCTTGTTAAACGTTTCTTGTATTTTCTCCATGCTATTTCCAAGATTCTGGATTATCTTTACTATCATTTTTCTGAATTCTTTTTCAGGTAGACTGCCTATTTCCTCTTCATTTGTTAGGTCTGGTGGATTTTTGCCCTGTTCCTTCATCTGCTGTGTGTTTCTCTGTCTTCTCATTTTGCTTAACTTACTGTGTTTGAGGTCTCCTTTTTGCAGGCTGCAGGTTCGTAGTTCCCGTTGTTTCTGGTGTCTGCCCCCAACGGCTAAGATTGGTTCAGTAGGTTGTGTAGGCTTTCTTTAGGAGGGGACTAGTGCCTGTGTTCTGGTGGCTGAGGCTGAATCTTGTCTTTCTGTTGGGCAGGTCCACATCTGGTGGTGTGTTTTGTGCTGTGTGTGGCCTTATTATGATTTTAGGCAGCCTCTGTGCTAATGGATGGGGTTTTGTTCCTGTCTTGCTAGTTGTTTGACATACGGTGTCCAGCACTGTAGCTTGCTGGTCGTTGAATGGAGCTGGGTCTTGGCGTTGAGATGGAGATCTCTGGGAGATTTTTGACGTTTGATATTACATGGAGCTGGGAGGTCTCTTGTGGACCAGTGTCCTGAACTTGGCTCTCCCACCTCAGAGACTCAGCCGTGACACCTGGCTGGAGCACCAGGAGCCTGTCCTCCACACGGCTAAGAGTAAAAGAGAGGAAAAAAGAAAGAAAGAAAGAAGAATATAAAGTAAAATAAAATAATTATTAAGAAAAAAAATTTTAAGTAAAAAAAAACACATACAAAAAACCGGACAGACAGAACCCTAGGACAAATGGTAAAACCAAAGCTATACAGATAAAATCACACACAGAAGCATAGACATGCACACTCACAAAAAGAGATAAAGGGAAAAAACAAAATATATCATTGCACCCAAAGTCCACCGGAGATTTAATCCGCTGCTCCTGAGGCTGCTGGGAGAGATTTCCCTTTCTCTCCTGTGTTCGCACAGCTCCCGCAGCTCAGCTTTGGATTTGTACCCGCCTCTGCGTATAGGTCGCCCGAGGGCATCTGCCCTTCGCTCAGACAGGACGGGGTTAAAGGAGCAGCTGATTCATGCGCTCTGGCACAGGGCGGGGGGGGGGGGTGGGGGGGTGGGGGGGTGGGGGGGGGTGGGGGGGTGGGGGGGTGGGGGGGTGGGGGGGTGGGGGGGTGGGAGGGGCACGGATGCGGGGCGAGCCTGCGGCGGCAGAGGCCGGCGTGACGCTGCACCGGCCCGAGGCGCGCCGTGCATTCTCCCGGGGAAGCTGTCCCTGGATCACGTGACCCCGGCAGTGGCGGGCTGCACAGGCTCCCGGGAGGGGCGGTGTGGAGAGTGACCTGTGCTCGCACACAGGTTTCTTCGTGGCTGCAGCAGAGGCGTTAGCGTCTCATGCCCGTCTCTGGGGTCTGCGCTGACAGCCGCGGCTCACGCACATCTCTGGGGCTCCTTTAAGCGGTGCTCTGAATCCCCTCTCCTCGCACTACAGGAAGCAAAGAGGGAAGAAAAGGTCTCTTGCCTCCTGGGCAGCTGCAGACTTCTCCCGGACTCCCTCCCGGCCAGCCGTGGTGCACTAACCCCTTCAGGCTGTGTACATGCCGCCAAACACAGTCCTCTCCCCGCTTCCGACCGAACCCCAAGCCTCAGCTCCCAGCCCCACCCGTCCGCCGGTGAGCAGACGAGCCTCTCGGGCTGGTGAGTGTTGGGCGGCACCGATCCTCTGTGCAGGAATCTCTCCGCTTTGCCCTCTGCACCCCTGTGGCTGCATTCTCCACCGTGGCTCCGAAGCTTCCCCCTCCGCCACCCGCAGTCTCCGCCCGCAAAGGGGCGTCTAGTGTGTGGAAACCTTTCCTCCTTCCCGGCTCCCTCCCGCTGGTGCAGGTCCCGTCCCTATTCTTTTGTCTCTGTTTTTTCTTTTTTCTTTTGCCCTACCCAGGTACGTGAGGAGTTTCTTGCCTTTTGGGAGGTCTGAGGCCTTCTGCCAGCGGTCAGGAGGTGTTCTGTAGGAATTGTTCCACGTGTAGATGTATTTCTGATGTATTTGTGGGGAGGAAGGTGATCTCCCCGTCTTACTCTTCCACCTTCTTGAAGCTTTCTTCTTTTGCCCATTTTTAAGTGGGCTATCTTTTTTCTTATAGTTGAGTTTTAAGAGCTCTTTGTATTTTTTGATGAAAGTCAAATGTAGTTTTTGCAAGCATTTTCTGGCTGTGGCATGTCTTTTAATTTCTTAACAGTCTTTCACAGACATAGAGTAGAGTTTTGAAAAATTTGAATTCAATTTGTTTGAACTAATAAAACCCAACAAAAACAGTTTACTCATTTCTCCCTCCCTCCATCCCCACCTTTGACAACAAATCTGTTCTCTGTATCTATGACCCTTTTTGTTTTTAGATTCCACATATAAGTGAGATCATATGGCATTTGTCTTTCTCTTTCTGACTTATTTCACTTTGCATAATGCCCTTGAGGTCCATCCATGTTTCTTTTCTTTTTTCTCTTTTTTTTTTTTGCGGTACGCGGGCCTCTCGCTGCCGTGGCCTCTCCCGCTGCGGAGCACAGGCTCCGGACCGCAGGCTCAGTGGCCATGGCTCACGGGCCCAGCCGCTCCGCGGCACGTGGGATCTTCCCGGACCGGGGCACGAACCCGCGTCCCCTGCATCGGCAGGCAGACTCTCAACCACTGCACCACCAGGGAAGCCCTCATTATTTTTTATGAATGAATAATATTCCATTGTGTATATATATACACCACAGTTTCTTTATCCATTCATCCATTAATGGGTACTTAGGTTGTTTCCATATCTTGTCTATCACAAATTATGCTGTAATGAACATGGGGGTGCCTGCATCTTTTCCAGTTTTTAAAATTTCCTTCAGGTAAATACCCAGAAGTGGAATTGCTAGATCGTATGGTTCTTCCATTTTTAATTTTTTAAGAAACATTCATACTGTTTTCCATAGTGGCTGTACAAATTTACATTACCATGCAGAAGGGTTCCCTTTTGTTCACATTCTCGCCAACAGTTAGTTTCTAGTCTTTTTGATAATAGCCATTCTAATAGGTGTGAGATGATATCTCATCATAGTTTTGATTTGCATTCCCCTGATGATTAATGATGTAGAGCACTTTTTCATGTACCTGTATGTCTTCTTGGGGAAAATGTCTGTTCATATCTTCTGCTCATTTTTTAATCAGATTGTTTGGTTTTTTGCTATTGAGTTGTATGAATTCTTTATATATCTCAGATATTAGCACTGTACCAGATATTCGATTTGCAAATATTTCTCCCATTCAGTAGTTTGCTTTTTCATTTTGTTGATGGTTTCCTTCACTGTGCAGAATCTTTTTTCTTTGATGTAGTCCCACTTGTTTATTTTGCTTTTGTTGGTTTTGCTTTTGGTGTCAGATTCAAAACATCATTGCCAAGACCCATGTCAAGGAGTTTACCACCTGTGTTTTCTTCTAGGAGTTTTATGGTTTCAGGTCTTGCATTCAAGTCTTCAATCTATTTTGAGTTTTTTTTGTTTGTTTTTTGTGTATGGTGTTAAATAGTCATCCAGTTTCATCCTGTTGCATGTGGCTGTCCAATTTTTCCAACACCATTTATTAGACTATCCTTTCCCCATTGCATATTCTTGGTTCCTTAGTCCTAAATTAAGAAGTTTTTAATTTTAATAAAATCTAATTTATCATTTTTTCTTTCATGGAATGTACTTTGGAGGTTATACCTAAAAACTAATGGCCAAATCCAAGTTCACACAAATTTCATCCTGTATTTTCTTATAGAAGTTTTATAGCGTAGTGGTTCATATTTAGGTCTATAATTGTTAAATAATAGTATATATATCCCCCCAGTTTCTGGCACAGAGTTCCTGAGACCTTTGTAATTTCCTGGATGATAGGAACATCTTTTCTTCTGATGAGAGAACTCTTGCTGGGCTCCTGGGCGGGGAGGCTGATTATCAGGAAGAGTAAGCAGGATGAGAAGCTTGAACTTGCAGCCCACCCCCCTTCCCTGGAGACACGAGACAGGAGACAGGGGAGGGCTGGGGATGAAGTTGATGTATCATGCCTACATGATGACGTCTCCAAAGAATCCCGAAAGTGTGAGGTTTGAAGAGCTTCCAGGTCAGTGAACATACCCACATGCCTGGAGGGGGGTGCACCCCAATTCTAAGGGGACAAAAGCTCCTGTGCTCAGGACCCTTCTGGACCTCACCCCCATATCACTTCCTCTGGTTATTCACCTGTGTCCTTTATTACGGAACAAACCTGTAAACATAACTGTTTCCTCGAGTTCTCTGAGCTGTTCTAGAAAGTGTTTGAACCTCAGGAGGGGGTTGTGGAAACTCTGGTTTATAGCCAGTAGGTCAGAAGCACAGGGGACATCTTGGACTTGGAGCTGGCATCTGAAGCGTGGGCAGGCCACCTCATGGGGTCTGTGTTGGGTCTGGCTGGTGTCAGAATTGAATTGTAGGACATCCAGGAGGTGTCAGAGAATTGCCTGGTGTGGAAAACCCACATATGTGGTTGCAGAAGTATTCTGTGTGTGAGTAGAGGGAAACTTTTTTCTTTACAATCATCCATTTTGAGTTGATTTGTGTAACTGGTGTAAGGTCTCTGTCTAGATTTTTTTTTTTTTACATATGGAATTTCAATTGTTCTAGCACCATTTTTTGAAAAGACTACTTTTTTTCTCCATGGAATTTTCTTTTCTTTGTACAAGATCAGTTGCCTGTATTAAGGTGCATCTAATTTCTGGACTCTGTTCCATTAATCCATATCTTTATTTTTTTTTAACCAATACTACACTGTATTAATTGCCATAGTTTATAATAAGTCTTGCAATTTGGTACTGTCAGTCTCCCAACTTTATTCTTTTTCAGCATTATGTTGGCTGTTTTGGATCTTTTGCCTTTTCACACAAACTTTGGAATTAGTTTGTTAATATCCACAAAATAGCTTGCTGGATTTTGACTGGGGTGTGTTGCATCTATAGATCAAGGTGGGAAGAATTGACATTTTAACAATATTTAGTCTTCCAATGCATGAACACAGGATATCTCTCCATTATATAAATCTCAATTTAAATACATTAAATAACGAAGGGATTTATTTACTGACATAATGGAAACATTTCAAGGTAACATAGCCCTCAGGCATAATTTCATGCAGAGGTTCATGATTTTATCCCAGGACTCATGTTTGCCCCACAGAGGCCATATTTGCCGCCTTCCTGGTGCTAAATTGACTTCTAGCATCCCTGGCCTCTGGTGCATCTAGTCCATTGTCCAGAGACTTTGTGCAAGAAATTCCAGCCATAGTCCCAGATCTACTCTGATTCAACTAGCAGAGGTCCTGTGCACATTCTAAAATAGTATTTCTGTATTAAGCCACATATTCCATTCCAGAAACTAAATACCAAGCAGGGCAGGAGTCAGCTTCCCCAGAAGCCTGTGGATTTCCAAATGGAAACCAGGAGCTGTTTAAGGTGTTGGGGGGGGGGCGGGAAGCAGTCACATATACAACTCTAGCATGAAACTTAAGAGTTAGGGTCCAGATCATTTAGGGCCTTCAGTTAAAGCTGGTGAGTAAGGAGTGGGTTTTACTTAGAGGTGGTATATGATTAGATTTGCATGTTAGATTTTTTTTCTGTGGTCTGCTTGGAATGGATTGACCTTTACGTGCATTGAGGTAGATGAGTGAGGAAGCAGTGAGAGTGGTCCTGGAGAGAGAGCCTGATGGCTTAGAGCTGAACCATGACTGGGGCAGGGGGGAGAGAAGATGTAAGGAATGTTTAGGAATAAAAAAAAATTAACCAGCATTTAGAGTGACTATCTGGTTTCTCTAACTGACAACCTCATAAGTCAGGGACTAAAGGATGCTAGAGCATGAGATGGGAGGTGGGGTGGAGTAGAGTCGGATTTGGAATGTAGGCTAGTGGATTTGGGATGTGTTATAGTTAGGCTGAGGGCAGAGAGAGAGTTATCATCCTATAGGGAGAAACTGAAACCAAAGACAGCAGGATTAAAATATACTAAACTTTTAATAAAGAATGGGGAGCTAACTTTAACAAAGCCTATATATTATTTATTCTCTAAGTTAATTTTTAAATTAATTTTTATTGCAGTATAGTTGATTTACAATGTTGTGTTAGTTTCTGCTGTACAGCAAAGTGAATCAGTTATACATACACATATAACCACTCTTTTTAGATTCTATTTCCATATAGGTCATTAGAGAGTACTGAGTAGAGTTCCCTGTGTTAAACAGTAGGTTCTTATTAGTTATCTATTTTATATATAGTAGTGTGTATATGTCAATCCCAATCTCTCAATTTATCCTCCCCCCTCCCCGTTTTAATTGTTAAGTAAACTAAGGTTCTTATTCTTTAGTGTAGCTAAATCTGTCTTAATAAATCCTTATTATCATTTTAATGTCGCAAATTGATTTTGTATGACGTCTGAATCAGCTGTGCTCCAAATTAACAATTGCAGTCAAGATTCTGGTACCCAACACAGGAAGACAACGGAAGCAGCACCTTTTCCTAATAGTCCTTTAGTAAGTCTTCCCCTGTATTTATAGAAATAAAATTTGCGAATGAGTAAGGCCTAAAGGCTAAATTTTAAGTCCTTCTGAGGATAATCCATGCAGTGTGGGAATTCATCTTTTTTAAAATTTTATTTATTTATTTATTTTTGGCTGCGTTGGGTCTTCATTGCTGGGCGAGGGCTTTTCTCTAGTTGCGGCGAGCGGGGGCTACACTTCATTGCAGTGCATGGACTTCTCATTGCGGTGGCCTCTCTTGTTGCAGAGCATAGGCCCTAGGCTCATGGGCTTCAGTAGTTGTGGCACGCAGGCTCAGTAGTTGTGGCGCACAGGCTTAGTTGCTCCGCGGCATGTGGGATCTCCCCGGAACAGGGCTCGAACCCGTGTCTCCTGCATTGGAAGGCGGATTCTTAACCACTGCACCACCAGGGAAGCCCGGGAATTCTTTTTTTTTTTTTTTTTTTTTTTGTGGTACGCGGGCCTCTCACTGTTGCGGCCTCTCCCATTGCGGAGCACAGGCTCCGGATGCGCAGGCTCAGCGGCCATGGCCCACGGGCCCAGCCGCTCCGCGGCATGTGGGATCTTCCCGGACCGAGGCACGAACCCGTGTCCCCTGCATTGGCAGGCGGATTCTCAACCACTGCGCCACCAGGGAAGCCCCCGGGAATTCTTTTAAAAACTGCATCAGTTTGCTAATGCTGCTGTAACAAATGGCCACAAATTTCGTGACTTAAAATAGCACCAGTGTATTGCCTTACAGTTCTAGAGATCAGAAGTCCTAAAACCAGCGTGTCAGCAGGGCCCCTCCCGAAGGCTCTTGGAGGGAGTTCATCCCCTGGCCTCTCCCAGCTTCAGGACTTGGGAGCATTCATCTCTGGAGCCACTGTGAGGCTCCCTTGGGCCTGAGAGGGGAGCTGAATTTGGGCACCCAGGCAGAGGCTGCAGGGAAATGGGACACAGGCCACTTCTTGTCTGGAAATTACAGCCTTCAAGCTGAGGCCCAAAGTGAGAACTACTCACTTTTGAAATTAATTTTTTATTAATGGTTTTGTGGAGGTGTCATTTATGTACCATAAATTCACCTAGTTTAATTCAATGACTCCTTAGCTTATTCACAGAATTGTGTAACGACCACCACAATCTCATTTTACAACATTTTTTATCCCCCACAAAATGAAACTCATGTCCATTTACAGTCACTCCCCCTTTCTACCCCCAGCCCCAGGCAACCACTAATCTACTGTCTGTCTCTATAAATTTGCTTTTTCTGGACAGTTCATATAAACAGGATTGTTAAAGATGTGGTCTTTTTGTCTGGCTCTTTCACTTAGTATAATATTTTTAGGTTCATTCAAATGCTAACATGTATCAGTACTTCTTTACTTTTTATTGACAAATAGTGTTCCATTAATGGATAGACCACTTTTGTCTACCTGTTGATTAATGCTATTAATTTCTACTATTAGATCATAAAAATGTACTCTAGCTCAGAAAATGTATTCTAAGGAACCTTCCAGATGCAGTCAGACCTGGGGTACTGGGTAGATTCCTGTCTGCTTGGGAATTCTGTCCTGAAGTGGACTCAAAGCTCGGCTCAGACAGCATCTTCTGGTCAGAGTCCTGGGTACACTGACTCAGGGGTCAGGCTCCCGTAACCCACGCCTCTGAGGCTGTGGTGGATAAAATCCAGCATCTGGGGCAGGAAAACCCTGGGTCAATCAGAAAAACACTCAGCCCTTGGCACTCATCTGAGGGTGGCATAAGTGAAATGTCTTTGTTGACAAGATGACGACAGCTCAGAACACCTAGCAACAGAACTTGAGAATGTCCAGCTTCTCATAACTGGCAGGCTTCCTCAGTCTTGGTGAATTAGCAATTCTGCTTTCTTGCGTTTCTAGGAGGCCTGGAAGAGGTTGTAAGACATCTGGATGTATTTGGACTACAAAACTGACCCGTTTCCTTTGTTCTGCATTTATTGAGCACCGACTATATGGTAGGCCACTTGTATTCATTATCTAAATCCTAGCAATGTTCTTATAAAATAGCTGCTGTTATATTTATTTTATAGATGGGGAAGTATAACCTCAGAGAGATTATTTGTCCCAAATCACTCAGGATAAATGGTAAAGTCAAGATTCAAACCCATTTTCTCTAAGGCCAATGCTCCCTACGGACTGAAGCTACTTTGAACAAGTAGCATTAAAAAAAGGAGTGGGGGTGGTTAATTTATTATGGTAGAATGGTGAGGGCGGAAGTAGGAGATGGTTAAAATAGGTTTTTTCCAGTGGTTTTAGGGACAGAAAAAGGACAGAGGCTGGATACCTATCGGAATGGTGAGAGAGTCAGTTTGCAGGTGCCCCCAAGGTGGGTCCACTTGTCTCTGCTCCCCCATTTCGTATGGTCGCTTGCCTCATACCCTAGCGACATAAATAATTGCAGGGATCAGATGGTTCTTAAAATGATTTATGATTTAAATTAAATGATTTGTACTCCATTCTGTTATACTGAAAACAGGCGGTATATGGAAATTAAATGTCCAGAGACGTCCAGGAGCTCAGATGCCCTGAAAGTAGGGTCATAGATTCTGAGGCGCGTTAACACCTCCCCAGTTGCTGTTACCAGTAAACTGCGTGGCCTCCTCACCCTGATCCACACTCTTTCCTCTGACCAAATACTTTTCTCACACGTTTTGCCTGCCTGAATCCTTCTCCGACTCCATCTCTCATCATGGGTATCAGGCCCCTGGAGAGGCCTTCCCGGACTTATTCCCATTCGTAGACAAAGCACCTGTTCCTAACCTCCAAGTCCGCAGGCATCACAATTTGTAATTAGGTAGCTGATTGGCTCGTGGTGTCTGTCTCGCCTCACCCTGTTACACTGGAAGTTCCTTGAGGGCAGGGAGCAAGTCTGTTAAAATCAGCAGTAAGGCAGACAGGTCAGGCTTCAAGGAGTGCCTTCCCCACCGCTCACAAGCTCCTTGAATATCGGAGGAGCTGCCGCTTTGCGGGGTTAATCCATTTTGGAGACCAGCAGGCTGGGGGTGCCCGGGAGCCGAGCTGCACTCCGCCGGCTTCCATCCGCAGCTGAGCTTGGCCCGGGAGGACGCGCTCCATCCAACCTCCCTGAGGCCAGTAAAGCTGGGGGCTGTATGGGGACAAGCCGGCACACATCCTGGCCTTTCTCCCTGGGCTCCTCAGATGCAACAGCCCCACAGAGTCCCAAGAAGGGCCGCCGTAAATTGTGAAAGGAACCACTCAACTCTTCAACTGCTATTTGAATTTTTGTAGTCATTTTCAATACTGTATATATGCATCTGCCTTAAACGAAGTCCCAGGAGCTTTCCTGGGCCTGAGGAAGAAACGCCTAGAAAATGTTTCCCAGGCTGGGAAGCTTCTAGAAGATAAGAAGAGACACATGTACGGAAGAGCTCCGGCGGTCTTTAATATAGCATCGCGGGCAAGGAAAGGCAGACTTCCCAATCCCTTTTCTTTTCCTGCCTCTCTAATCGCTGAGGTAGGAAGGGTTTAGAGTGTTGAGATAGATACTCATAAATTAATTCCCAGTAAGCTAGTAATGCAGTCACTTCGCCCTGAAACTCTGATGACAGTCATTTCTGGACTATTACAAGAAAAACGAGGTATGTTGTCAAGGGTAAAAATTTCCCGTTCCCCTGAGAGCACTGTGAGGTCAAGTTTGTATAGCTAAGACTCTAACGCAGGTGAAAGGAATCAAATCTCACGCCAGCCTTTACCCACTCCCCTGAGGAAAAGGAAGCTGATGCAAAGCTCCTAGAAGAAACCTCTACTTTGTGTTGAAAAAAAAAGAAAAAAGACAAGTAGCCACATCCTAGTGAATGTAAATTACCTGAGCGAGGTCAGTTTCAAACTTGCTTTGGATTCATTTCTTTTCAGAACAAGTGCCCTGAGTTTCTGTGTGGAAGTGCAAAGTTTTGTAATGAACAGTCAAGCCATTGCCCGGAAATGGAAACATTTTCTCTTTACTCTTTTTGGCTTTTTCCTATAATAATTAACCAGATTGACTCAAATTCTAGGAGAAAATTCTGTCACATAGAATTCAACGTAAAAACATCTTTAAAAGGATACATATATATAAATAGTGAAGATTTTAGGAAGCAGTGTGATTTAAATCAACATTAAGCTCATCTTCTGGACTAGGGAAAAAACATGTATGCATGCTATTTGTAGAGTCTTGACTTAATGAACATTCATGGTTTGGCCTAATATTTGTGGGCAGCTCCTATTTTAGTAGTTAAGGCAGAGAAAAGATTATTAAAACTGGAGTGCTCTCTGGAATATTATTTCCTCTCTTGTCTGTTGACTGAAAAAAACGCACAACACGAGAACAGTGGGTTTCGGTTTTATTCGGGGGGCCTTACTGAGGACTTGAGCCTGGGAGACTCTTCTCAGTAGCTCTGAAGAGCTGATCTGAAGAGGTGGAGAAGGGGCCAGTTTAGATATGAATTTTGTTGGTGAGGAAGTACATGTAGTCAAGCATTAGTTAAAGACTGGCTTGACTAATCACAAATATCTCAGGTTAATGATTTTAGTGCTTTTCTATGTATGGGAAGATGCGAGAATCTGGGACCATTGAAATTCTTCCTTGGACATGCATCTTCACTACCTAGGGGCCCATATATCCAAAAGCACAGGATGCTTCCTGTTTTTTCCATCCTGAATTCCCCTTAGGGCACACCGTCTGCCATGCATTAGGACTTAACCCTTGTGAAAGGGGCTCATGAGCAACATTCTTTGTTCTGTTTGTTTCCATGTCCACATTTATACTGGAATCTCTTCCCACGGGCCTTCCTGTTCTATGAATTCTTTAGTGTCCTGATAGCTGTATCAAGAGCAAGGACTTAACTGCTTTTAAATCCCCAATAAATTGAATGCTTAAAAAAAGATGGTAAATTTTTTTCCTACAGTGTGTTAAATAAGAAATATTATGCTTACATATGAAAACATATAGAGCTTTAATACCTACAGGACATTTTAAGTCTATCCAAATACCTAATACTGTTCTGAACAACCAAGTAACACAGTTTGGATCAGCCTTCCCAGCTTCTCAGCATTGCTCCAGAAGCTCTGAGAAATCAAAGGTAAGGCCTTGTCCAGAAAGAGCAGCCATTCACTGCACGTGGCTGTTGTACAAGTGAGTCCGGCTGGTCTGAACTCAGATGTGGCTGTTAGTGAAAAATTGGTGCTAGGTCTTTTTTTTTTTTTAAGTCAGCAAAAGAAAACCAAACCAAACATTATCAGGATTGGTGATTAATAGCACAGGGGTTTGAAAAAAACTTGACTGCACCTGTGCTGCAGAAGCACCTCTGTTCTAAAATACGGTCTTGAACAAAAGCTATAAGGGCAGAGAATCAATGAATCTTCAAGCAGAAGCCAACACAGTTTTACTAACAAGGTGTCAGTGTAAATCTCCACAAACATTTCCACTCGCAAACTTGATTCTGTGGAAACTGCCAATGTCTTTTTTTGCCTTCAAAGCGTCTTTCCTCATCCGGTGTCACTCAGGGAAGTACTTTCCTGTATAGGAAACAAAATGCCTCTCCCCTTGAGGCTCACAGATGCTGGCAGTCTTGGGGTCCAGGTTGGATCTTTCTTTAGATTCTAGAACTTTGAACCCTCCACCAGATAAAGAATGTGGTCAAGCATTAATTTGCACCACTTGTCAGACACCGACATACTTAACAGTAAAAATTTCCAGATTATGGAATAAGTATAATACACATAAAGGCAGTATTTTACCTCCCTTGGTTCACAGGTCTTGGAAAGTTACTTTTGGAATGCCACTCCAGATTCTCATGATGAATTTACCCAACGGGCTATCGTGTTTATTTTTGGCCCAGAAAGAAAATCCAATATCTACTGGACACATGGTTTGTACTGGAGAGCTAGGCTGGATTTCATGAGAACAGAGATGGCAACATAGGTAAGTGGTTACTTACTGCAATAGATCATTTGTAGTCCAGGTGGGAGCTTCCACAATGGCATCTAAGATATTAAAGGAGATACATTTAAGGACACATGGAACATTCTCCAGGACAGAGCATATGTTGGGCCTTAAAAGAAAGGATAGAAATACAAAAAGTATGTCCTCCAACCACAATGCAATTTAATTAGAAATCAATACATTCTGCAAAGTCAAATATATGGACACACTCCCTAGAGGCCTTTCACGTTAGGAATTCTTAGGCAATTTGCTCATTGCGTCTTCATGGTGCTGCTGGTGTGGTATGGGCTGGACAAAATGATACCAGAGTCAGATGTAGACCCTCAAGTCCAGTCTCTAGGCTGTGCTTCAGGACTGGGGGTTTGCCTCAAATTGGAATTGATGCTGGGACTTAAAGACTTAGTGTGAAAAAAAATACGTAAAATATCTCCTTAGTAATTTTTATTGATTTTTTTCCTGAACTATTTTGGATATTTTGTGTTAAATAAAATATATTATTAAAGTTAATTTCATCCATTTCTTTTTACCTTTCTTTCTTTTTTCTTTTTTTGGCCATGCCACATGGCTTGTGGGATCTTAGTTCTTGGAACAGGGATTGAACCCAGGCCACACACAGTGAAAGCGCTGAATCTTAAGCACTGGGCCACCAGGGAAGTCCCTCTTTTTACCTTCTTAATGTGGCTACTAGAAAATTAAAGATTACCCACAAGGCTCGCATTATGTTTCTACTGAAGAATGCTACTCCAAGGCTAAGGATTGGCTTTCTCAACCATAATTTCTCCTGGGCTCTGTCTTTAGAATGCTTTTTGTCGCTTCTTGCCCCTGAACTAGGTATATTTTGGGCTAAGACATTCAGGGTGGGCTTTCTATAGTTCATTCTGAATGGTTGATGACAGCTTACTTAAGAGTCCCTGAATGATCCCTTTCAGGTAGAAAGGCCAATATCCTTCACAAACCTCTTTAGCTTTGTAGGAGATCCCTTATGACAGAAGAACAAAAGCAGTGTTTTCATTTCTTCCAGTCCCTGGAAACATAAATTATGTAGTGTTGCTTGTTATAAAGAATTTGGGATCTAAATTTGTAGGTTCAAGTATTGCCTTTGCTTCTATGTGACCTAGGAAAAATCTCATAGTCTGAGCTTGTTTATTAATTAAATTGGATTGAAAGTACCTACCTACCTACTGAGCACACTTGTGAGTTTCCAATAAGCTTTTGCATGTAATAGAGCTTTGTCATCTGTGACCTGCTACACAACTGTCATCTGTTGTTTCACATTCAAAGGATGTGAAAAAATCAGCAGTCTTCTCTCTCAATTTCCCTCTCTTTCTTCTTCCCTCTTTGCCTTCCTCTCTCCTCTTTTTTTGTCTTCAGAACTTGTAGAACATATCTCAGAAAAAATAATAAGGAAACAAATAGTTCAGAATCAAAGATGTCTTGTTAAAGAAAAAGCAAAAATAAAGATCCGTATACCTCAGTCCTCAGAGAAGCAGAAAATTCTTACAGCCTCAGGCAAATTGTGCCCTCTGAGGAGCCTGGATTCTGGGAGAGAGCGGTCTTGTGAAAGACCTGAAACAAAGGCTTTTCAAGTACTCGGGAATTGCTCAGAGACTGGGACAGTACCCTGGCAAAGTTATTAGAGTTGATTTCTCAGAGTTATTTGCTCAAAAGGGCCACCTGAGGATAACTGACCACTTGTCCTGAAGTTATCTATTTTTAAGAGACCAATTAGAAAGAAGTTAGTAATTATTGCTATGTGAAGCTTTTACATCAAAGAATTATAGGACCTTAAAAAAGTTTTTTTGATAAAATGGTTAAGGAGGGAGGTTTAAAATATTGGTTCACAATATGCAAAGGAACGTTTGCTTGTGGTATTTAATGCTTGTGGCATTTAAAATCCATCATGTAATATGTAGTACTTTTTCCTCCTTTGGGCTTACTTTAGAAATACTAACATGTTAGCTAGGTATACCTATTTTCAAAGAGATTAACAATTAACTTCTAATTTAAGTATTTGTAACGTTATTGATTAATGCCACTTAACTCTTATTTTAATTTACTGCTTGGAGCTTCTTTAGATACCAATGATGTTTAAAAATCTCTTTAAAATATAGGTAACTAAATTTCCTAAGTAATTAAAATAATGATGATTTACAGTGAGGAAAATTTTTATATTAATATTGAAGCAGAATATTAAGAAACTCTGTAACAGTTATCAGGGAGAAAGAAGTTTTTCTCTACCCTTCTAGGTTCTTCTGGCTGTCTAAGAATTAAATGGACATGAGACAGATTAGCAGGAGAAAATCACACAAAAGTTTAATAACATGTCTACATGGGAGAGACCCAGGAAAACAGAATTGTGGCCAAAATGGCCAAAACCCTCACCTTAAATACTGTCTTCAGTTAAAGGCAACAGAGGATGTTGTGGGTAATGGTTTGGGACTTCAAAGGGGAGGAAGGCAACTCATATGGAGGTAGGAAAGGAACTGTTTTGTAAAGTAGCATTTGCTGGACCAGCAGAGACAAGGGACAGTGGATCAGATCTCTGGGCCCAGTGCTTTTTCCTGGCGGGTATCTCTGACGATAACTCTTTTCAGCTCTAATATGTGAATTCTTTAGGCAGCTAAGTGGAAGTAAAAAGAAAGACTTCCTTAGTCTTCTGTTTCTTAAAAATAATCAGCCTAACTTAATCCTAATGCCAAAGAGACACATTTTGGGGCAGCAAATTTTTCTCCCTCAGACAGTGAACTGTTGCAAACTTTTATAGTCAAGGCAAGGACAAAGTTTGTCTTGGGAGAGTGGTGGTTTTCCGCATAACATGTGATTTCTTGTGTTTGTGCCAAGGGTGTTTCTTTTTTGTCTTTTTCTTTTTTGTAGGCGGCAACAATAGGCACATGTTAAATATTGATGAGTTTGACCTCCTGGAAGTTAACGTATATGCACCATTTTTGAATGTAAATGCTATTTGGTTTATATGGTAAGCGCATAGAAATTTAGAGATTAGCATTTTAATGAAGTCTAATCTCAGTATTTTCTGATCCCCCGCCCCCACCTCGCCATTTTGTCCAAAAAAAAGTTTGAAAAATGAAATTTTGAGATGACTGCTGATGTTCTCTCATGGAGATGCAAGGTCTTTATGAACCTAAAAGAAGCACTGTGTGTAGTAACCTTTCCTAAACCATATGTCAAGCACATTAACGTTGTTTAAGATGATCAGTTATTGAAGAAAAGACCCATCCATTCGACCAGTATTTATTAAAGAGCCAAGCTTCTGCAGGCAGGTTGGAGGGGGTAGTGTATGTGGCCTTGAGATAACCGCACCTCTAAACTGGAATGTGGCTTTCCTTTTTCCCCTTTAAATTTTTTCTTTTTTTGTTCAGCGTGCATCTTCCAGCTGCCAAGCCTGTCAGCAGGGACCAGGCATTGGATTCCGGTGGCGGATACTGAGGTCCTCAGACCCAGGGGCGCTCCTGGCGCTTCAGCGGTGGGGGGGCGGGGCCGAAGGGCCGGGGGCGGGGCCTAGGGCCGGTGGGGGCGGAGCCTTGTGCGTTCCGCGCGGCCATTGGCGGCGCTGCGTGAGCGCGTTCGGCCCCGCGCGGGCGGGCGCAGCCGCGGCGCGTTCTGCGAAGCGCGGCAGGTGCGCGGCCGGCCTCCCTCTTCTCAGCAGCTTGCTCGCCACCCGAATCCTCGGGATCCCAGCGCGGCCGGGCCGAGGAGCTGGCATGGCCTGAGCGCCCGCGGTGACGGCAGCAGCAGCATGGGGAACCAGGACGCGAAGCCGAAGAGGAGTGCGGGCGATGCCCCGCATGGAGGCGGCGGCGGCGGCAGCGAGGACGCCACCGGGCCCCGCGAGGCCGAGGGCACAAAGAAGGCGGGCGGGGGCAAGAAGGCGCCGGGCCGGCACGGCAAGGGGGGCGGCGGTGGGGAGCCGGGCAGGAAGAAGAGCCGGTCGGATCCCAGGGCCTCGGTCTTTTCCAACCTGCGCATCCGGAAGACCCTGTCCAAGGGCAGAGGTGCCGGCGGCTCCCGTGAGGATGTGCTGGACCCCCAAGCTCTGCAGGCCGGCGAGCTGGACAGCGCCCACTCCCTGGTCACCAAAACCCCGGACCTCAGCCTCTCGGCCGACGAGACGGGCCTGTCCGATACGGAGTGTGCCGACCCTTCCGAGGTGACGCGGCCCCGGGGTCTTGGCTCCGCCGGGGTCGGGGGCCCGGCGGTGGCCGAGGATTCAGAGACTGCGGCGGGGGTGCAGGATGGACAAAGGACCAGCTCGGGCTCAGACACAGACCTCTACAGCTTTCATTCGGCCGCGGAGCAGGAGGACTTGCTCTCGGACATCCAGCAGGCTATCCGTCTCCAGCAGATGCAGCAGCAGCAGCAGTCCCAGAGCCCCGAGTCGCCCCCGGCCTCACTCCCCTCCGCCGCCCCCCCTCCCGGGGCCCTGCCGGGCCTGGACCGACCCCCGCCGGGCCCAGGCGCCGAGGCGGCGCCGTCCGCGCGCCCCGACCGGCCCCCGGCTGCAGATCAGCCCGCGGCTGCCGCCTTGCCGTCTCCCGGGTCGGCTCCCGGGGAGCGAGGGGCCGCGGACACGGACGAGGAAGGCGAGGAGGACGCTTTCGAGGACGCGCCCCGAGGCTCTCCGGGGGCGGAGTGCGGCCCGGCGGCGGGAGAGGCCCCGCGCAGGCCGGGGGTGACGCGCGAGGAGGGCGCGCCGAGGCCCAGCGTCCCCGCGGCCGCCTCCCCGCCCCGGAGCCCGGCGCGCAGCCCGCGCTGCTCCCGGGCCCGCCCGCTCCTGGCGCCCTGCTACGTCAGGACCACCACCCGGCAGCTCAGCTCGCCCGGGCCCTCCCCCGCCCCGTCCCCCAGCCACAGCCCCCGGGTCCAGAGACGGCCGGAGTCCTCCCTGGACCGGGGGTCCGGAGCCGCCCCGGCCCCCCCCGCCGCCGCCCCGGCCAGGAAGCCCCGCGCGGGCCGCAGCCGCTCGGCCGACTGGACCGCGGAGCTGGCCCGCGCGCCCGGGGCGGGGGTCTCGGCGCACCTGGCGCAGCGCGGGGCGGGCGGTCTTCAGGACGTGTTCGCAGGTGAGCGCCGGGCTCGGGGCCCAGGGCGCCTGCCCCTCGGAGACGTTTCCGTTTGCACACAGGGTCTTAAAGGGAGCAGCTTAGGCGCCTCTGTCCTAAGGCATCTGGAGCAAGGGCTGCTCTGTCCACTTCTCCAAAATATCCCGGGTCACGCCAGGCAGATCGGCTCCTTTTTTGGCACCGTTTGCAAAGCCATCGTTCTCTTTCCTTCCTCCTCCCACAGCATTAAAAATAACGAGATTGTTCACGGTTCTCCGACACATCATCTATTCTAGGGCTGCTCTGACGTACACGCCCATGTGCACGCATGTGACACGTAGTTTCTCTCTCAGCGATCGGCGTGGACGCCGTAGTGAACTTAGGTGGTCACTCCTGGTTGCTGACGCAACCAAATCTGATGCATGCTTTCAGGAAATTAATGCATAGTGATCTAGAATATTAGGCATCATTTACATTTGGTTTCATGGCCCATCCTGGAGACAGTGATGGTGAGCAGGCCAAAAGCACCTGGGATGCTACTACTGGTACTTTTCCAGCGTCCGTATGGACTTGGCTAAGCCGGCTGAACGGTCGGCTCACAGCGGAAAATGTGGAGCAGTGCGATGAGTTTATCCTTGCGTAGGTCCCACGCCTTTCCTTAAGTGCCCGCTGTTAGAGTGTCAGCTTGTTTGATGTTTACTAACTTCTCTTAATTTTTAAATGAAATAATTGAGTGTAAGAATTTAAGGAGCAGGGGAAAATGAGAATTTATGCAAGTCCCGGTAGGTAGTGATAAGTATTGGAATGATTAAAAATTTCAAATGTAATTTGAACAGCTTAAAATCTTAGGTTCTGTGGCTTTAATAAATAGGTTATCTATGAAACAGTAGATGATGTTTCTCCAGAGCATGGATGCTTGTTAGTTAGCTAAATGCTGTTCATGTTTGGTACTTACTTGTATAGGCCACATTTTAAATTTCATCCATTGGGCTATCTTTTATTTTACGTTTATAGATTCTTACACTTCAGAGTAGCCTCTTTGATTCATTTTACATGCTTGCTGTCCCTCTTTTACTTCTCCCTTCCCGATATCGTGTAGGTTAAGTTAAAGGAATGTTTCTAGTAAATTGTAAATAAAACAAAACAAAAAAGAAACATAAAAACGTCCAAAAGACTGATTTTTAAGGAAGAGGATCGGAAAGTTCTTTAGTTAACTTGTGAATTTAATGTTGTTGAGAAATTCAGTATTTCCTCCTTATCTAGGTAACACTCATTTTATATATTATTTTTCTAGAAATGAAAATATCACCAAAATTAAGATGATCATTCATTAATATTAATGGTTGTTCTGCTTTAGAATTTCAAATATATTCATTTCCTTCATTTAACAAATATATGTATCTATGCATACTGGACAACCATGTTATGCCCGGCAGTGTGTTAGATGCTAGGTGATATAAAGATCATTAAATCATGTCTCTGCCTTTCCAAGGCTCACTGACAAGTGCACGTAGAGATGTAGTGCTCTGGGTGCATCAAGTGTGCAGTGACTTACCTCCTGGCAAGGGATGGGGAGACAGGAATTTATAGGAGGATTGGTCAGAGTCCTGAAGATCGTAGGACCCTAAATAGGTTGAAGTTTTGTTTCCATTAAGGAAAAAAAGAAAAGGGTATTCTTGGAGCTAGCATTTCATTTAAATTTGCTAAGTATTTCCAAGCTTGAAATATGGGACTCTTTACAGGATTCCTGTTCAAGAGGTACCTAGGTGTTTTTGATGACATCTCCAAGCAGGATTTTTTACTGTGCAGAGTTAGTTGCTTTAATATGGGCATCACCCACTTTATTTATTTATTTATATATACATTTTTATTGAAGTACACTTGATTTTCAATGTTATGTTAATTTCTGCTGTACAGCAATGTGACTCAGTTATACACATATATACATTCTTTATTTTTAATATTCTTTTCCATTATGGTTTATCACAGGATATTGAATAGAGGTCCCTGTGCTATACGGTAGGATCTTGTTATTTTTCCATTTTATTTGTAATAGCTTACATTTGCTAACCCCAACCTCCCACTCCATCCCTCCCCCAACATGCTCCCCCATGACAACCAGAGAACCATGTTCTCTATGTCTGTGAGTCTTTCTGTTTTGTAGATAAGTTCATTTGTGTCATATTTTAGATTCCACACATAAGTGATACATATGAGGCATCCCCTACTTTATACGTGATGCTTGGATATAGTTGGGCAGTGACCAGTGGATATTTTTGTAGCAGTTTCTATATATTTATCTCAGTCACTTTCTTAAAAAAAAAAAAAAAAAAAAAACGGTAGGTTTAACCGAATCTTGTAACTGGTGGGCAAATGGAGGTAAACAAAGAGATGAAAGGCTTGAGCCAAAAGTAGGACCTGAGTCTACTGATTTGAGTCTGACTGTTTTTGCTTATTCCTCATTTTTGGATGTTCAACACTGTAAGACTTCATATGGAATAAAAACTTTAAAAAATATTATAGAATTTAAGGCCTTCACTTATGAGATTTCCACGTTTCTGTTATTAATAAGATGAATTCCTTTCATTGTTGAACTTGTGGCCTTCTTGGGCTGGATGGAGGGTGATTGCCGGCCAGAGTGAAGCAGGTTTTCTCCAGGCATCTCTCATGGAAGCTTTCCTGTGGTCATCGAGTGAATCCAGGGTGACACAGGCCTCTGTTCCTCAGCTGTAGTCTGTTTTCTGTCATTTGGCTTTACATTTGGTTCTTTACCTTCCTCTCCTATTTTATGGGTGTCTTGGAAATTACTAGAGCCCTGGGGAGCCCTTAGCATTGTCCTCAGGGAAGTTGTTGTTTTCTGGCCTTAATTTGCATGTCTTTGGATCAATTAATTGCCAGCTGCCTTTGAAGCAGATGATAGTTATATCTCTGAGCTTCCATGGACAGCTTTTATTTTTAAACCATAGAATGAGGGTTATCAGCTCTGCAGGAAGGAACAGATGTTTTTCGCTTTTTACTGCCTTCCAAATGTAGGGAGAAAATTCGAGTGAAAAGAGATCTCCATGGCACATGTTTGTGTTTCTTTGGCAGATATAATAACATTTACCAATAATGGGGACCAAGACTTTATCTTGTTTTAGCTGTTAAGGAGCTGATGACGTTTTAGGCCACTGCACTGAAATTTCACAGTTCATTTGCTTGAAAAAACATCTTTTTCAGTGTTTAGTGCAAAAATTGCTATGAAATTTAAGAGACTTCTTTGCACATGTTTTCCCTACAGCAGAAGCTTGTGAATAGAATTTTGCAGTTAATTAAAGTATAGACATGTGAAATGTTAAATTTGTGATGCTGAATCACTTTTGGTAGAAATCTTTCTAAAGTCAATTATGTGCTTATCCGTCTTTTTCTTAAACACTTGGCCTAAATGGTTCGTCTGTTTTAACTGGCTTAATGTCATCTTTAGACCCATCATGGTTGCATCCCGTGAAAACACTGCTGTTGCCCTCAACTGCTGTTGAAGTGTAATAGGCTGGTGACTCCAGTTGGCTGTTGCTGAGGTTTTGTATCTGTTTGGTTTTCTTGACTTTTTCCTTCCCATCAGCTATTGATTCTTAGAGCTGTCTTTGGTCTCTTCTCCACCCCCACCCCCATTACTTCTAATTTGATTTTTGTGATCAATTTGTTATTGGTTTATGAATCCTGTGATTATGATGTTAGATATATTTATTGCACTTCTACTAAATGCCAGGCTCTGTGTTGGTGCATTACATAATTATTTCAAATCCTTACGATAGTCTTGAGGTATAGCTATTTATCCTCATTTTCCCAGTGAGCAAACCAGGGTCAGGCAGGTGAAGTAACTTGCCTCCGGGCATTAAGCAGCCAGTGGCCCATCTAGGATCTGTACTGGGAAAACCAAATCTGTTGTTAATGTGAATAACATAAAATGAAGTGTGTCAGTGAGCTTTTGGAGCCCACTGGGAGTGGGCTTTAAAATTTAGATTGCATGACTCTCATTTTGGCTTTTCTAAAGGTTATCTTGATTTTTATATCAAAATAGAAAGAAGACCCTCTCTAGTAGTACAGACTTTCTCATGCTGCTTCATTTCTCACTTCATGTGAAATTATTAGACTGTGAACTTTTTAGAGCCTGGAGCAGTCTTATATCCAGCAGTAGCATCTGACAGTGTGTAGACGTCCAGTTATTGACCAATAAATGAGTGAGGGTCGGAAATCACCCCTGTTGTGTGTAATGCATCAGGAAAGGGGATTACAAGAATGCCGTCTTTTCCCCTATATCTTGCCTTACTGGGCTTCCTGTATCTGAATCAGATTTGGCTGCATAAGCTGGGACTGGGAAACTAAAATGTTCTCAAATCATTTTAGTTTGGTCTAAAACATCCTTTCTCATGGTTCCTGTAAGGCTATGGTTTGGATTGAAGTCATTTACCCCACTGGCCTGGCTTTTCATGCATTTAGGCGTTTGGATACAAGCCATGTGTACATGAACTTGAGCAGGTGCATTTAGAGCAGTTTCCTTCTGATTCCATTAAAAAGGTGCTGAGCACACACCTTGGGTGATGCAACAGTGGTTCCTGTCACTACTGGTATTCCAGGTATATCTGCATCCTAGCTGGCTGTTCAGTTAGGTGACTCTTAAGTAATTTTTTCTCATATGTATGAAGGTGGAGGAATCATTTCACGTTAATAATATTACGATTAAATAGTGTATGTAAAGCCCCTACAAATCTGCCTGGTACGTAGAAGGCACACCGTTGGTGCTATTTACTTTTCTGTCCAGTTAATGCCTTCATGGACTACATTGTTCAAAGTGGTCCAAACCAAATTTGTCACATCAAAACAAAACAACTCTGAAATTGTGTATAAACACTGGGAAGGATATAATCCGCTGCTAGTTGAAAATTAATATTTCTAGTCAATAGGGGTTTTTTTTTGGCAGATTGTTTATACATCAGTTTTTTTCTTTTCTTGCGTTTTCTACGATTGTAAGCCTTTTTGTCACTTTATCAGAAATTGTAGTTTTTTGGGGGGTTTGGATAAGGAAAGCATATGATGGAGGATGACTGTGTGATTAGGAGGAGGTGGTGGTGTTTAAAGGGGGGGTGGGGTAGAGGAGGCGCAGTATTTACCCACCTGGCTTTGCAGCTTCACCTCCCATGGTTTCCTTCAGAAACTCTCTACTTTAGTCAAGTTAATCTGCTTACTGTTCTATGAACATGCATTTTATTCCCCTCACTTTGTGCCTTTGTCTAAGGGTTTTCACCGTCCTGTAACACAATTTGTCTCTCTTGACTTAGCATCTGAAAGGCTGATTGAATTCCCATTTCCTCTTTTGTATCTTTCCCAGCTGGACCTGACTGGTGGTCATCTCTGCATCTCTGTGCTTACTGTCTATATCATATCATGTATACTTCTTGGATTTGGGGATTCTTTAGGTCTTCCTTCTCACTTCCTTATGCTTTTCCTTTCTCCTTGCCTGCTCACCTGATTCTGTCCATTCCTCACCCACTCCTGTCTATCCTCAGCGAGTACCTACTCCGCGCCCGCTGTGTGCCAGTCAGTAAGGTGGACACTGAGCACACTGAGGCCTTTATGAAACTTGTTCACCATTTTCTTCAAACAGGGGAGTTGATTAGCTATTGTAACTAAAACAAGTTGAATTTAAGTTGGAAAGTTACTAACATTTTTGGGTGGTGGAAATTATTTTCATTGAGGTGTGATTACTCAGTGGTGAAGGTAGAATGATAATTGGGTAGAATTTGTGTTGAGAGAACATCTATTCTGATTTTTGTGGATTGATTTTAACATAGCAATGAAAATGCAGTAACTCTAAGCTTCCAAATATAAGTTTTGGTAATGAAAGAAGAGGAAAATTTCATTATTCCCTTCATTCCTGCTTTTGCATTGTAAGTAACAACCTGATGTTAATGAAATTTAGAATTAAGGGAAGAAACAAATATGTACTGCCTTGTGACTTGATAGTTTTGGATATGATTTCAGTGATTGAAAACTTTCTGAGGCTTTTTTGTTTTTTTTTCGGTACGCGGGCCTCTCACTGCTGTGGCCTCTCCCGTTGCGGAGCACAGGCTCCGGACGCGCAGGCTCAGCGGCCATGGCTCACGGGCCCAGCCGCTCCGCGGCACGTGGGATCTTCCCGGACCGGGGCACGAACTTGTGTCTCCTGCATCAGCAGGCGGACTCTCAACCACTGCGCCACCAGGGAAGGCCTTTCTGAGGCTTTAAAAATATTAAATATATAAATACATGGAAGATGAAACTTCTAGTCAATTTGAAATGGTAGTTAGTAAATCGAGGTATTGTAATATCAGAATGATAAGAACAAAAGATAACAGTTATTGGATGCTTAGAAGAAGATGCTGACCATGCCAGAGAAGTGTTGTCCATTGGTACCTGCTCCACTGTGGGAGAGAGAGAGAGGGAAACCTTTGTATCTTCGTCCCCTTCAAGGATATACCTGGAGGCGTTGATTGGGTGGGAAAATTACTGCCATTTTTCTGTGCACCGTACCTTGGACCCACTGGAGCCTTTATTATTTGTTATGCCAGAGCTGCAATGGGCCAAAAATAGTCCTTTTTATTTTCAGGGAGAATAGAATAATTTCTATTAAAAATAGAATAATTTTTTATAATAATTATTTTATAATTATACTACTGCTTATAGTATAATTAATTATACTACTCATTCTTGTTTCTTTTTATTTAAAAAATTTTTATTAGTAGTATTTTTTTTTTGGCCATACTGCACAGCTTGCGGGATGTTAGTTTCCTGACCAGGGATGGAACGCGGGCCCACAGCAGTGAAATCCCCGTGTTGTGACCATTGGACCACCAGGGAATTCCCTGGGTCTCTTTTTATACTTCAGGCAGAAGGGTCTTAGTGGTATTGGGTTGGCCAAAATGTTCATTCGGTGTTTTCCATAACATGGCTCTAGTAGCACTTAGTTGTCTCTAACTTCATTCGAAACAATTTTGTTAGATTGTATGTGACAGCTGTCATATCAGCGTGCATTTAAAAAAAGTTATCAAAATTGGTGAATTTTTGTTTAGCCATCTTAATATTGAAAACCAAAGAAAAAACAACATTTTTGGCATATTATGCTTTATTATTTCAAGAAAGGTAAAAATGCAATGGAAACACAAAAGAAGATTTGTGCAGTGTATGGAGAAGGTGCTGTGACTGATGGAACGTGTCGAAAGTGGTTTGCAAAGTTTCTTGCTGGAGATTTCTCACTGGATGATGCTCCACGGTTGGGTAGACCAGTTGAAGTTGATAACGATCAAATCGAGACATTAATTGAGAACAATCAACGTTATACCACGTGGGAGATAGCTGACATCCTCAAAATATCCAAATAGAGCGTTGAAAATCATTTGCACCAGCTTGGTTATGTGAATCGCTTTGATGTTTGGGCTCCACAGAAGTTAAGCGAAAAAAACTTTCTTGACCATATTTCTGCATGAAATTCTCTACTTAAACATTAATGAAAATGTTCCGTTTTTAAAACAAATTGTGATGGGCAATGAAAAGTGGATGCTGTACAATGTGGAACGGAAGAGCTCGTGGGGCAAGCGAAATGAACTACCACCAACCACACCAAAGGCCGGTCTTCATCCAAAGAAGGTGATGTTGTGTATATGGTGGGACTGAAAGGGAGTCCTTTATTATGAGCTATTTCTGAACGCCGAACGATTAATTCCAACAAGTACTGCTCCCAATTAGACCAACTGAAAGCAGCGCTTGACGAAACGCTTCCGGAATTTGAACAGAAAATGCGTAATCTTCCATCAGGATAATGCAAGACCACGTGTTTCTTTGATGACCAGGCAAAAACTGTTACACTTTGGCTGGGAAGTTCTGATTCATTCGCTGTATTCACCAGACACTGCACCTTCAGATTTCCATTTATTTCTTTAACAAGAATTCTTTACAAAATTCTCTCAATGGAAAATATTTCAATTCCCTGGAAGACTGTAAAAGGCACCTGGAACGGTTCTTTGCTCCAAAAGATAAAAAGTTTTAGGAAGGTGGAATTATGACATTGGCAGAAAAATGGTAGAAGGTAGTGGGACAAAAAGATGAATACATTCAATAAAGTTCTTGGTGAAAATGAAAAATGTGTCTTTTATTTTTACTTAAACACCGAAGGCACTTTTTGGCCAACCCATGATCTGGTGCACATGTGTGGAGAAGAATTCTGTGTCATTTAAATTGTGGCTTTATACACACAGAGCAGCACTGCAGCAGGAGTGCAGGCTGAGAAGTCTTTCCTCGGCCTCCCTTTTTAAGTATCCTACTGGTTTCCTGTAAAACGGGGCGATAATTTCTTACCTCCTCTTAGTGCCCTGATTTCCCAGGTTGCAAAAGTGAGTGTAATCCTGGTGGGAAGCTGCTTCCTCCAAGTCTTACCCATCCCTGAAGTTCTGTAGGAGTGATGGTTCCAGGAGTTATCCTTTTCTCCAGATAATGATCCTTTGCATATTTAGAACTTTACTGTTAGAGTGGAAGAAAATCCCTATGTAGGAGGATCCACTTTTACTGTGGAGTAAAGATGCTCTGGGCATCGGTACTAGCTGGTGGTAGGACCTTGGTGGTTTTGATCAGTTGTTAATTGATGCTAAAGGGGATTTGGGTTGGTTGGAAAGCTGTTATCTGATGTGCACTTGGGACCTTGTGTTTTTGTACACCAGGGTAGTGACTGCGGGTATGGTGGATGGCGGACTTGTTCTGTGGAATCTACAGAAGGGAAGGCTGTGTTGTCTGATGTTACGACCCAAGGATTTAGAGTGTATGGAGCCTAAATACACTCCAGATTCTAATAGTGACACCACATCCATTGAGGAAATCCTTAGATTCATTATCTAAGGACAATAAGAGTCTCTGATTCTTGAATGGGCTTTAGGCTTTGCATTTTTCCTTTTAGTTTAAACTTCTCAGTAAAAGTAGTAGTACTAATTCTTACAAATTATTTCAGTATACTTTAATATATTGGTTTTGTCCTCAATTTTCCATTCTATTTTATATGCTTACTTAAATAACTTTTATGAGTGTATGGTATTTCATTTAGAAGTTTGCGTTGACATGAAATTTTCTGAAGAGACTAGACAGATAAAAGGTTTTGAGAGCTCTTAAGTATTTTACTTTTTTAAAAAAAGTTTTATTGGCTTTAAAGTAGTGCAGCTTGTTCAAGCTCATTAAGAAGCAAATGGGCTAGAAAGGAACTATTTCAGGATTCCAAATAAATGCATTTGAATACTCTGTGGAACGTTTTGGAAGCCGTGAGTCTCTTCATTATTAACATACAAGTCTTTGAAAAGAGTAATGAAAACAATGGGGTAACAATAGAGATGGTTTTTGCAAACATATACTTGTAGATAATTTCCCCCACCCAGCACGTTTCAAAGCTATAGACCAGCACTTGCTGCTTGGAGAGGTGAGGGATGTGGTTTTTCCTTGGGAGGTATTACATTTTGCAGCTACCCAGGATGTTCAGCAATGATTTCTCACTGTCCTTGCTGTGCTATTTTGGCTAAACGGCTTTGAGGGTGTAAAATGTTTGGATAGTATCCTGGCAGTTTACTTCAGGATATAGGGCTTGATGTGTCTTTATTTTGTTCTTGGAAAAATTAAAAATGTGTTGACTCCGTTGGATCCAATATATTGTTGGTGGGCGAATAAGGCTGAATAAGAACTGCAGTGATTTAGGTGGAGAGACATTTGTCTCTGGGCTGAAAATATGATGTAAGTGAAGGGGTGATTCTGGAAGCCTTTTATCTCCGACTTGGATGATTTCTCTAAGGAGCCTCACTTGACTCTAAATTCACAGATCATTTTCACTACCATCTGCTTCGGGATAATAAAAACTGAGCATGTGGCCTCCTGCCTTCATCACCGCCTAGATCCAGTGGACGGCAGTCTGCACCTCTGGCCCCCTCCCTTCTGCATCAGGCTCGTCCTACTGAGCTGTCACAGGTCTAGGAGGGTCACTGTGTCTAATGTGTCACTGTACCTACTCTTTTCCCTCCCTCTAAATACCTGCCTCCTGGGATTCCCAACCGAGGCTTGGCTGTCCAGCCTTGCCATTCTCCTTGTTTTTTTCACCCTTCTCATACTTGAACTTGACGTCAGTTAGTCTTTCCATTTTGTCTATTCTTAAATTTCTCTTTGATAAGTCTTCTAATTTCTATTCCCATTGCCTCTACATTTCCTAGAACAGATTATACAACATTGAGATCCTAAATTTTTCTCCTTGTCCTCAGTCTGGCTCTTTTCCAGTAATTGTCTACAAGGCAAGAGAGTCCACTATTTAAAATACAAAGATGAACTGACCGGTCCCAGAGTAGAAACATTTCAGTGGTTCCCTCTTGCCCTGAGACTAAAGTTCATATACACTACATATATATATATATATATATATATATATATATATATATATATGTAAATACAACGTATTATGTATAAATGATTACATATTATATATATATACTTAAAATTTTTAAAAAATTTTATTTATTTGACCATTTTTTAATCGAACTATAGTTGATTTACAATGTGTTAGTTTCAGGGCTTCCCTGGTGGCACAGTGGTTACGAGTCCGCCTGCCGATGCAGGGGACATGGGTTCGAGCCCCGGTCCGGGAAGATCCCACATGCCGTGGAGCGGCTGGGCCCATGAGCCATGGCCGCTGAGCCTGTGCGTACGGAGCCTGTGCTCCACAACGGGAGAGGCCACAACAGTGAGAGGCCCACGTACCGCAAAAAAAAAAAAAAAAAAAATTACAATGTGTTAGTTTCAGGTGTACAGCAAAGTGATTCAGTCATATATATGTTTCCTTTTTCAGATTATTTCCATTATAGTTTATTGCAAGATACTGAATATAGTTCCCTGTGCTATACAGTAGGTCTTTATCTATTTTATATATCATAGTATGCATATGTTAATCTCAGACTCCTAATTTATCCCTCCCTCTGCTATCGCCTTTGGTAACCATAAGTTTGTTTTCTATGTCTGTGAGTCTATTTCTGTTTTGGAAATAAGTTCATTTGTATCATTGTTTTTATTTATTTATTTTTTTTGCGGTATGCGGCCCCTCACCGCTGTGGCCTCTCCCGCTGTGGAGCACAGGCTCCGGACGCGCAGGCTCAGCGGCCACGGCTCACGGGCCCAGCCGCTCCGCCGCATGTGGGATCCTCCCGGACCGGGGCACGAACCCGCGTCCCCTGCATCGGCAGGCGGACTCCCAACCACTGTGCCACCAGGGAAGCCCCTGTATCATTGTTTTTAGATTCCACATATAAGTGTTATCGTATGATATTTGTCTTTCTCTGTACTTTACTTAGTATAATCTCTAGATCCATTACTGTTGCTGCAAATGGCATTATTTCATTCTTTTTAATGGTTGAGTAACATTCCATTGTGTATATGTACCACATCTTCTTTATCAATTCATCTGTCAGTGAACACTTAGGTTGCTTCCATGTCTTGGCTGTTTTAAATAGTGCTGCTATGAACATTGGGGTGCATGTATCCTTTCAAACCACGTTTTTCTTGGGATGTATTCCCAGGAGTGGGATTGCTGGATCATATGGTAGTTTTATTTTTAGTTTTTGGAGGAAGTTCCACAGTCGTTTTCCATAGTGGCTGCACAATTTACATTCCCACTACCGGTGGAGGAGGGTTCCCTTTCCTCCACACCCTCTTACATACGCACTTTTGTATATTATTATTTACTGTGCTGCAGTTTTTCTCCCCTTGCTTAGTCTCTGTCCCTCCCCTGTATTGAATGTTCCGAGTCCGTTTTTCAGGTACCTCGTGCTCTCCCTAGTAGTTCTAGGTCTTACTGACACTCTCTCCCTGGTCTTCAGGACAGAAGTGCGCGTTTATTGGTACCCTGAGGGCATTGTTCGTCCATGCAGAACTCTTCATGTTGGCCTTGGATTTATTTTCTGTATTTTCATTTCCTATTCTGACCTCCCTCATGGATGCAGGGAGCTGCTTTTATTTGTTTGATTGATATCCTTAAAATTGTATGTAGTTTTGTAAAGTGTGTAGTATTTCTGCGTGTATTTAATTTTCTGTTATACAGTCTGAATTGTAGACTTCATTCTTTTGCTTTTTTTTTTAAAACTCAGGAGCCTTTGGGAAAAAAATGTACAGATTTTTCCTGGTGAATGTTTATCAGGTGTGTTGTTTCTTACTGCTTTATTCTGTTACAAAGAGTGAGAGTTCCTCTGGGTCGTCCAGCCCCAGGGACACTGTTCATATCTGTTGTATGTGAGTCTTGACCCTGGAGGTGCGTATTGTGGCCATGGATGGTCCTTACCTTTGATTTCCGCATCCGCCAGGGTGGACGTCTAGATGCCACCACAGACAGCACTGTGATTAGTATTCCCACACGGGTCCTGTGTGAGAACTTCTCTGGAATGTATATTCAGGAGTGAGATTCCTAGGTCAAAAAAAAGAAAATTTACTTAATTTGTCTGGGTACTGCCAGTTTAGTTTTTAAAATGTTTCTCCCAGTTTATACTCGCCAGCACAGCAAATCAGCATTTATCTAATTTTTGAATTTTTACTAATCCAATGAGAAAGTGGTATGTCATTGTTTTACTTTTTACTTTGTATTTATCTGATGGCTGATGCCTTTGAGAAAAACTTTCTGTGTTTTGCCTGTTCATATCTTTGTACCTTTTCTATAGGGTTTCCTGATTTTTCTTGTTTGGTCACAGAGGTTCTCTGTGTATTCCAGATGCGACTCTATTACCGGTGTTGAGGATGTGATGGAGCATTGCTAAACGCCCTTCTGGTCTTCTTTGCTTACATTATAGGCTCTTGTAAAAGTGATGTTTCTCAGAGTCCCTTGGGGGTTGCGTTTAAGATGTGGTTTAGGTTGGATGAATTCGTGCCACGTCTGGAAGACCTCGACAGGGCCCAGGATTGACCTCTGCTGTTTGCTCTTTCAGGCCAAGCAGAGGCCTGGTGTCCAGGCACCAGTTCCCACAGGCCCTGGTGTGGCCCCGGTGGGTACAGCCCAGTTCTGGGCTGGTAGCAGGGGTGGCCCAGCTGGCTGGCCTCCTGACCTGGGAGCCAAGTGTGCTCTTGGGACCCAGGCCTTAGATCAGAGAAGAGCGGCCACTGCTTTGGTGACCTGGTTTTCAGTCATGGCTCGGTGAGTGGTCTCTACTTTGTCTTCAGCCCTTCCAAGACTCTGTTAAGACAAGGAATACCCTGCTGTGAGTCGCTTGCTATTTAAACTGTTTGGAGTGGATTCAGTTCTATGTAATTGTTGAAATTTTGACATATGGAATCAATTTTTTAAAAATAAATTTATTTATTTTATTTATTTATTTTTGGCTGCGTTGGGTGTTCGTTGCTATGCGCGGGCTTTTCATTGTCGTGGAGTCTCTTGTTGTGGAGCATGCGCTCTAGGTGCGTGGGCTTCCGTAGTTGTGGCACACAGGCTGTAGAGCGCAGGCTCGGTAGTTGTGGCGCACGGGCTTAATTGCTCCGCGGCATGTGAGATCTTCGAGGACCAGGGATTGAACCCATTGGCAGGCGGATTCTTAACCACTGCTCCACCAGGGAAGCCCTAGAATCAAGTTTTGATGTTATAAATATCTTCCCCTAGCATTGCATCCCTGTTTAAAATTTGTTGTGTCCTTTGTTGAACAGAAGTACTTAATCTTTTTTTTTTTTTTTTTTTTTTTGCGGTACGCGGGCCTCTCACTGTTGTGGCGTCTCCCGTTGCGGAGCACAGGCTCCGGACGCACAGGCTCAGCGGCCATGGCTCACGGGCTTAGTTGCTCCGCGGCATGTGGGATCTTCCCGGACCAGGGCACGAACCCGTGTCTCCTGCATCGGCAGGCGGATTCTCAACCACTGCGCCACCAGGGAAGCCCAGAAGTACTTAATCTTGACATAATCAGATCTATTTTTCATCTGTGGTTTGTGCTATTTTCTTCTCATTTAAGAAATCCTTTCTTAGGCTGAGGTCACCAACATTCTCTCCTCCCCAGCCTTCAATAGTGTTATCGATTCACCATCTACATTTAAACATCTGCTCTGTCCAGAGTCCTCTTGAGCGTGTGGTGTGACACACATGGCAAAGCAAAGTTTCCAACATCATCTACTAAACAGTTTTTACTCATGGATGTTTAATGCCGTCTATATCATTCCCATACCCTGTCTGAGGGTCTGTTCTCTTCCTCACATGGGTGTTTTTCTGTCTTCAGTTGGTACCAAACAGCTCTCATAAATGTGCTTTGCAGTATGTCTCATTACCTGGAGGAGAAGTGTCCCCTTTTTCACAGTTTGAACATTATCAGGACTTAGCCGTTGATGGGCTTATAGTTTTCTATATAAATTTAAATTAAGTGGTTGAGGTTTTTAACAAGTCCTGATGGTGTTCAATTTATTAAATTTGTAGATTATATTGAGGACTATTGTCATTTTAATAATGTCATCCAAGACTGTGGAAGACCTCTTCATTTATTCAGATCATCTTTTATGTCCTTTTAATAGACTTTTGGACTTTTTTTTATGGAGGGTTTGTGTTTGCTGAGCTAGTTTCTGGGTGCTTCATATGTTTCATTGCTAATGGAAACAGTATTTTACTTTTGAATTGTTTCTAGTTATTGTTGGGGTAAAGAAATGTTTTCATTGTCTTTCAGTTGTAAGTATTATGGGATCTCCCTCATGAATATTTTTTAAACCTAAAGGTTAATTAGTCATATCTGTGGTTTATAGCTACGATTCTAACACTAACTCTGAAGTGTGGGTTTTTCCCCCACCTCACCAAGCAGTTCTCTGGGACACCAGCCGGGTGTCCTACAATTCAACTCAATTCTGACAACCGCTTACCTGGAGATGGTGTCAGGTCCCTCAGACTAAGGGCTCAGTCCTACAAGGCTGTCCTACAAGGTTGTCACCTGGGCTTCTGACTCAGCAGCTTATAGGTTCCAGCAGCCCCCTCCTTGGGTTTAATTCATTCTCTACAGCAGCTTATAGAACTCAGAGAAGCATTTCACTCTCCAGATTGCCAGTTTATTGTAAGAGGATATAACTCGGGAGGAGTCAGGTGGAAGAGATACACGGGGCAAGGTGCGGGGAGAGGGCGCGGGGCACCTGGGCACCACTCTCCCTGAATCTCCACCTGTTTGCTGACCCAGAAGTTCTCTGAACCCTGTCCCCTTGGGTTTTTATGGAGGCTTATTTACACAGGCTTGATTGATTAAATCATTGGCCATTGGTGATTGAGTCAGTCTCCAGCTCCGCTCCCTTTTCCTCCCTGGAGGTCAGAGGTGGGACTGAAGCTTCCAACTCTAATGACAGGGTTGGTTCCCCTGACAGCCAGCCCCCATCCTTAGGTGCTTCCAAAAGTCACTGCATTAACGTAGACTCAGTGTACTTGAAAGGGGCTTGTTATGAATATCAAGACAGCTTTTTTGCTCCAATCATTTAGGAAAGTCCAAGGGTTTTATATTTTTGTTCTTTATTTTATTTTTTAGAGCTAGAAGACATTTTCTATTTTGTATTAACTTTAATTTTCATGAATAAAAGCAGTTTCCTGTCTTGCCCCTTCTCATTCTTTGATTACTCCCCTTTCAACAGAGGCAACCATTCACAACTTGTGTAGCAGTTTTCTTTGGCATTTGCCTAATTATTTCTAAAATATCTCCATTTTAGATTTCCAACTCCCCACCACAATAGATGGGGTTTTAGTTTTCTCACATCTACCTCTCTTATTATCTCCTGTGTCCCCAATTCTGTAACATCACAGATTTTTATAAAATAAAAAGTTAATATTTAGATTCTTAGGACTATGCAAATAGTAGTCACTGCAAAGTCATACTATGTTCAAATGTCCTTTTATCATGCTTTCTATTTCCTGGAGTTAACAATGATTATTATTATTTTTCATTTTCCTGCTTTTCTAGGAGAATTTTTCAGCTGCTTCAACATTTTTGACTTAAATCTATCTTTAATATTCCCTATAAACTCTAAGAGATAAATTTATTTTTCCCCCTGGAGGCCGCCTTTCCAGAGGACTCAGGCCCCCTGCTCCAATCTACATTGGTTATTCTCTAATCTTGGTGATCACCTATCATTCCTGGACCTCCTTGCAGATCCTCTGTTTCCCCTGGACCCCTGTAAGTTTCTCTTTTTTGGTTTTCTCCCTGTTTGCTGAAGTATATTCTCTAGGACCTTAACTAGAGAAGGTGAATACACTGTGCAAATATTTGAGCCCTTTTATATCTAAAAATGTCTTTATTTCACCTTCATAACTACTGGAAATTTGGATGTCTAATTATAGGCTAGAAATCATTCTAAGCTCAGATAGTTCTAAAGTAAGTTTTATTGATGTATAGTTTATATACAACAACGTGCACCATTGTCAGTGTACAGTTTAATAAATTTGGCAAATGTATAAACCCGTACATAATCTTCCACCTCGATCAGAAAACAGAATATTTCTATCACCTCTAAAATTTCCCTCAAGCTCCTTGGCTGTCAGTCTTCCCTACTTTACTCCACTGCTGGCAACCAATGATGTTGACTTTTTTCACTCATCATATTTTTGAGGAAATGCCAAGGGTTTTAGAAGCTCTGTGCCAGAAATTGGACAAAGACCAGATACATATTTCTAATTATAAATCACAATATCGCAGTAGTCATATGGGATTTTCAAGGCAGTCCTTTTATTTTTGTTTACAGCAAAATAATTGAAACAATCATAGAACATAGTGTACATTGTGTCGATTGTTTTGAAATTACTGTGACTCTTTTTGGGCTTACATATTATCAGTCTTTGTGAATCTGTGCTCTTTTGGGGAAGGTATAATCCTAAAATCCAGAAACATCATTAATCTAATTTAGTAGGTTGTGTTTCACACTCAACATTAATAAAAATGTCTGATTAAAAAAAATGCTTCAAAAACATCATTTAAACCACTGTATATTTTATCCAAACAGAAAACCCCACATTCCTTGGTTTCCACTGCCGGCTTCTCCTGGTTTGCCTCCTTTGTTTTGGGCTGGCTTTTGTTACCTTCTCCTGGTCCTCTTCTTCCACCGGACCCTTGCTAAGTACACGCTGCTTCCCCTGGGCTTCATGCTTAGCCCACTGAACACTCATCCTCGGGGACCCTTTCCCTGAATGTGGGTGACTGCACGGCTCAGGTCTCTCTGTGAATTTCAGACGCATATTTCCTGTTGCCTTGAAAAAATCTTGACATGGGCTGTGGGAGGCGGTCCACGCTGAGCTTCTCTGTCCTCCAAAGCCACCCTGCTCCCTTGTTCATTGCCGGCCTGATGGGTGGTAACAACATCTGTGCAGCCCTCTACCCAGTCTCCTCAGCCAGAAGCCTGGGCGGTGTAAAGATAGCAAGTTCCTCACATTTCCTCCTCAGACCCTCCAGTCACTAACCCCTGTTCAAATATACCTCCAAAATTAAAAACAAAACAAAACTCATCCCCTCCTTTCCAGGAGAGTTCTTAATGCTCTTCTCAGAATTATTCTATGGCTCTCCATTGGCCTGGACAGATTTTAAGCCTGAGATTGATTTTGAAGAAGATCGAACGTGTCTGGGACGGAGGAGCTAGATTTGCTAACACTGTGTGTGATTCGCTCAGCGTCAGGGAGGCGTCCCTCAAAGAGGGTCCTGCTTTGGAACCGCTGGTCTTGGGAGGGGCGATTTCACTATTTACTGGAGATGTTCAGAGGCTGGTTGAAGATCTCCTGATGTACCACAACCCTGGAGAGGCTGAACTTGACCACTGACTTTCCTTCCACCTAGAAGAGTCAGTGATGTTGGACTTCAAAAGCTCAGAGCAGCCGCGATGGTCTGTGTGTCTCGTTCCTTTTATTTGGGACTGCTTTAAATATGTAAAAAACTCTTCCGCCAGAGGTATTTTAAAGCTGCCATTTATTAGACTCACTTTTATGGATTTAAAATAATAGACTGAAGTTAATTTTTAAAGCACTTTTCCTTTTGACATTTCTGTAATTTTTTTCCTTTGAAATTTGATTTGCTTCACGATCTTTGAAGAAATTACCAGAGAGACCCGTAATCTAACATAGGTCCTGAAAAGAGCTTGGTTGTCACTGTCACGTATGTCCCATGATATTACTTGGGTGATTTTATTAGATTCATTTGATTAAATTTCTCAGCTTGTTCTTGTTGTATTTCAGTCCTTGATCAACTGAAGTTGCATAGTTTCTTTTTTCTCCCCCCGCCCAAAAAAGCCTTGATGGATGCCCAAACTGAGCTTTAAATTTATATAAATTTGAGTAGACTGTGCAGTGACTGTCGTCAGAGCTCTCTACACCGAGTCACTTTTGAATGCTCTGTCTCTGTGTGATGTTTTATTGTAGTTGATGCTGAGCGTATGTTTTACTGCTGCTCTCCATGCTCTCAGTGTCAGGTAACCAAGATGCATCACACATGAGTTCCAGGTCACCACACCGAGCAGTCAACTTCTTCAAAACGGGTGTGAAGATGCATTACAGGCACTTACTGGTAAGGACTCAGGTAGACCATCAGCAAATCTGTACCCCGTCTGTAGAGTTTTATAAAGTTTAAAATATCTGTCTCCCTTCCTTCCCTGGAGTTTGGAGCCTGAGGACGGGCGTCTTCCTGTGAGAGCGTCTGGACCAGCCCTGTCTGTGGGCTTGGTGGGCTCTGAGCCTGGGGTGCAGGGAGCTTGCGACCGTGTGCGGAGCCCTTGGTGAGCTGTGGCGTTGTCTCTGGGGGTGGGCCCAGCTGGCTCCTTGCACCTCCTGTGACACGTCCAGCCATTTGACCACATGCGGGCCTTCTTTCCTCGAGAAAGTTCTAGATGTTAATACTCCTGAGACCCCTTCACTCACTGTGGAACTTGTAGTCTTGTGGATCTGACACTGGACATGTTAATTTCCACTCGACTGTACTTGGCCGTGTCTCTATTATTTATCTGGCAGAGGTCCTGAGTATATGACGACCCATACATAATACGTGACCTCTCTCTGCTCGCTCCATCATACACTTAAGCAATTATCATTAATGTCTAACTGTGGACTTGCTGGTCCACAACCTCATTGCCTCTTATTATTTCAACTGCTAGATAATATAGGATTTCAGGAGAAATTTATTAGATATGTCTGAGCTATAAAGTCAGAAAAAAGTTTAACATAATGAGACTTCTGTTCAATTCTTATTTTGCATAAGATATGTGGCTTGTAGAAACAAAAACTTATGTTGATGCCTTTCAGAATATAGTAATTACGTTGTTCATCCTTCAACCATTAAAGCATACACAAAAGGAATAAAAAATACCCATTATATGTTTCTAGTCTGTTAAAATATAAATTTAAAACAGATGATTATAAGTTAGTGATAGTATGGGACATAGAATAACAAAAACTCACACCTAGCCTTCCCCCGTGTATAACCTGGGATGTTACTCAAATATTTGGGCCTTGATTTGTTTTCAGGCAAAATTGGAGGATTGAGGCAAATAATCAGTAAGGTTTCTTCTGGCTCCAAAATGCTGAAAATTAAGTGGTGGGTTGTCACTGAGTTATTTAATCCTAGTAATGACAAAAAGTACAATAAAAACAGAAAAGTTACATGCATTATCCAGGCTAGGGGAAAAAAAGTCTCCTGCTGTCTCCACGTATTAAAAGTTTCTCTTCCTGTTTAGATACTTTATTTTCTCCAGTAGATGGAGAAGAAGCCAGAGGCTTTCTCTGCTCTCTGTTATCATGATTACTCTGTGTCTTTTCTGCAGGGGTGTCCTGCCTACGTTGTCCTGTTTTATTGCTCTTAAGGACAAGGAGCATGTTTTCCTCGTGATGAAATTCTTGGTGGACCAGGACATTCTCTGGCAGATGATAGACTCCTAAGTGCTTGGTTGTATCTTGTCCTTGCTGCCAACAACCCCCGCCCCCTGCCGCCATTTCCACTGAGGATGTTTGGTTAAGAGAGCGTGTTCTAACTGGAGTGCATGTAAAATACTCCTTCTGAAGCTTTGGTCATTGTGACTAGCTCGTGAGTCCTTGCAGGGCTCAGGCCTCGTGGCCTCTGTCTTTTATATCTTAGCATAGAATGTTGGTCAGAAGCCTTTCCCAGAGTTGCTGGCCCACCCAGAAGTGGAAGACGCCTGGAATAAAAATTAGGAGAGCAGAGCATGTGTCCAGTGCTGGCACTGCCACTTTATGGCCTTAGGACATCAGGCAGATTCTAGAACCTTTTCGTTCTTCAGTTGGTTTCTTTGAAATCACGGGGATAAATCCTTGCTCTACTTTTCAAAGCTGACAGTAGATATAGATATGCCTTTTACATGGTATAGTTCTAGCCAAGTAAAAGGTTTTCTGCTTTTTATAGTGTCACTGCTCACCCACCCGACAGAACTCCAGTGCAGAGACTGATGATTTTACTTCATTGTGCGAGATAATTTGTTGTGATGGTAAATAGTCCTTTAGGACTGTCCCCTGGCTGTTGTTTCCATGTTTAGCCCTGTGATATTTGCTTAGCAATGCAAGAGGAGTATTTATAGCTACAGTCAACTCTTTGTATCCACCAATTCAACCAACTGCAGGTTGAAAATATTAAAAAAAAATTCCAGAATATTCCAAAAAGCAAAACTTGAACTTGCTGGGCAACCGCAACTGTTTACCTAGCATGTACATTGTATTTACAACTATTTACATAGCATGTACATGGTGTTCGGTATTAAGTAATATAGAGATGATTTAAAGGGAGGATGTGTGTGGGTTATATGCAAATACTAGGCCCTTTAATATAAGGGACTTGCGCATCTGCAGATTTGGGTACCGAGGGTGTCCTGGAGCCAACCCCGCGGGGATACTGTAGTATGAGTGCAAAGCGTCTCCACGTGTTGAAGTTTACTAAGTGTGTCAGGACATATGGGAGGAGGGAGAGAGGATTAGTTCAGAAATAATCAGAGCATTTGTGGTTAGTAAGTTCCTTGACTGTCATTGGATGAATGTTATTTCATTTAGCAAGTCGGTTTTTGGCAAATTGATTTAGAGCTGCTTTGTATACAGTAAGAGCTCAGTAAATATCGTTGATTAAATAACAAATGAAAATACAAAGTAAAATGAAGTTTAAAAAGCTGAGCACTTAGAAAAGTTATGCTTATTCATATTCTAGGGCCAGTATTTTCATTTGTTGGTGTGGTCAACACATCCTGTTTAGAAACAGGTGCTGTGACCCAGGACAGAGCGAGGGGACCACGAGCTGGGGGCACCCCAACTGTGTGTCACATGGGGTAGGAGGTGGGGTAGGGAGGGGGGTGCTGGAGGGACCCTGGAGCCTGTGTTTCCTGGTCACAGGAGCTGGTTTGTATGGTGAAGAAGGAAGGGTGGGTCCAGAAGCTTTAGGTCAGCCCGTTCTCCCCAGTTTAGGTACAAGGCCTCCGATGTCTGTTGGGGCCAGTGTGTCCCAATTAAATCCCCAGCCATCAGTGCAAGAAGCAAAACAGAAGGTCGTGTCTCTGTCCGTTCCCCCCGCTCTGGTCAAATTACATCTGTTGGTCAGAAGGGGAGTTCAGTCCAGCTGGTGTGCAGGTCATAGAAAAAAAAACAAACAAAAACTTGTCATATTCCTACTGCAGTGATTTGACTCTTTAATAAGCGAAGTTGTGTCTGCTATTTTTGCAGAATCAGGAGCATACCTTGTTAAGCTGTGTAATCTTGAGTATTTCACATAATATTTTTGACATATTGTTCCATGCCATTAAACCTTTTTAATAACATGATTGAAGATATTGCTAAAGTTTGGTCATACATGAAGCAGAGGTGTGATGAAGTCCCCTGGGACCACCACCCACCTCCCATAATTATCAGCATTATTTACCCTGTAATAGCTTCATCACCTCCACCCCTCACCACACTTTTTTAATGGACTAATTTGGACAAATTCCTCGCATCATGTTATGTGAATCTCAAATACTTAAGTCTGCATCTCAAAAATGTACTTTTTAATATGCCACAATGGCATCATTATTTTGAAGGCACATAGAATTCGTTGTTTAGGGTTTGTGTTAGGGTAGCCCTAACCCCAACAGACAACACTAGTTTGTTAACTAGGCATTCACAGACTGTCTGAAACCCTGGGCAAGAGTAAGTCCAGGCTGACATGGTGTGACCCATGCTTGGGCCTCTCTTCTCTCTTCCTGGAGAGACAGCATGGGAGCTTATTGGGCAGTGCTGTGGACTTTACAGTTTCCCCCCTCCCCCGCCATCGAGGGGCTCACCAGGTTTACCTCTCTCCTTGTGTTGACTCTGAATGACTTGTGGGTTTGGGGATGACAGCTTGATGTCTTCTTTGCAGATTTTTCAGTTGACCTTTTTTTTAATGGGTTTCCCATGTATTCATTAAGTGAACCATTAGGGATTGCAATTTTCTAATTTTGTCATTTCTTTGCATTTTTGGCTGGAATTTTCCTGTACTGAAAACTTTAATTATGAGGTATGATTATTAACCCCAAATCCAGTTCGTAATGGAAAGGTAGATTAAATGCTTTATTTATTTCCCATTAATTCTCTGTTATCAGTGGCTATTGGTGCACTAGCATTCTCCAGTGACATCTATTGATTTTACTTTTCTTATTACTTTTTATATATTCAATGTGTTTAAATTAATTGAGTTATTCTTTCTATACTGACATGACTTCTGACAGCTGTATAGTAAGCTGTCATCTATATAAAGCTATCTTTTTTTATCTATGTCCTTACAGTTGGACATTTTAGTTTCTTTTTTTTTTTTTTTTTTTTAACTAGTAATGATCCATTTAGTATTGTACCAGGAACTGTGCTCACTTTACATGTGTTATCTCATCTAATCTTCACAATAATCCTGTGATGCATCGCTCTGGATAGTGGCCTATAACATGTTTGCCAAAGTGGAATTTTTGGTCAAGGGGTGAATTTTTAAAGATTACTGACACGCATGGCCAAATCGCCCCCAAGAGCTTCCCCAGTCAATTCTGATACCCACTCCTGGGTTTCAGGCTTCCTTGAGTCCAGGTTGAGGGACCTGGAGGAAAAATCTCTCAGTGCCTGGTTGGAGGTTCTTTGATTTCTCACCTTTCCGAGGGGGATGCCGCTTCTCCCGTCCTCTGCTGGCTGATGCAGTCACAGTGGCCTGCCTGGTTTTAAGGGGAGGAGCGTTTGCAGCTGGGGTGAGACCTTAGGAGAGAAAACAGAAGAGTTGAGACGAGGCCGTAGAATGAGCTTGAACACTATTGAGCAGAGCAGCCAGGAAAGGGGCCTGGAGAGACCGTGGCTGGTGAGGTGGAGAGAACAGAGGGAGCATCAGGGGGTGAGAGGAAAGTGTCCTAAGGAGTCAGAGTGAGTCGACAGTGAGAATTTCCGGAGGGATTAAGCGCAGAGTGGGCTGAGCCAGGAGGGAGGGGCCAGAGGTGGCAGGTGTAGGTAATTCTGGCTAGTAGTTTTCTTCTAATTGAAGTAGAGTCGATTTACAATGTTGTGTTAGTTTCAGGTGTACAGCAAAGTGAGTATTTTTCAGGTTGTATTGCATTATAAGTTATAACAAGATATTGGGTGTAATTTCTTATGCTGTACAGTAAATCCTTGTTGTTTACTTTATATATAGTAGTTTGTGTCTCTTAATTCCATACTCATAATTTGTCCCTCCCCCTCCTTGGTAACCATAAGTTTGTTTTCCTATGTCTGTGAGTTTGTTATTGTCTTGTAAATAAGTTCATTTGTATCATATTTTATTTTATTTTTCTTTGAATTTTATTTTATTTATTTTTGTATACAGCAGGTTCTTATTAGTTATCCATTTTATACATATTAGGGTATATATGTCAATCCCAATCTCCCAATTCACTCCACCACCAGCCCTGTCACTTAACTCCCTTGGTTTCCATACGTTTGTTCTCTACATCTGTGTCTCAATTTCTGCCCTGAAAACCTGTTTATCTACCATTTTTCTAGGTTCCACATATATGCATTAATATATGGTATTTGTTTTTCTCTTTCTGACTTACTTCACTCTGTATGACAGTCTCTAGAGCTATCCACTTGTCTACAAATGACCCAATTTCGTTCTTTTTTATGGCTGAGTAATATTCCATTGTATATATTTACCACATCTTCTTTATCCATTCATCTGTCAATGGTCATTTATGTTCCTTCCATGTCCTGGCTATTGTAAATAGTGCTGCAATGAACATTGGGGTGCATGTGTCTTTTTGAATTATGGTTTTCTCTGGGTATATGCCCTGTAGTGGGATTGCTGGGTCATATGGTAATTCTATTTTTAGTTTTTTAAGGAACCTCCATACTGTTCTCCATAGTGGCTGTATCAATTTACATTCCCACCAACACTGCAGGAGGGTTCCCTTTTCTCCACACTCTCTTCAGCATTTATTGTTTGTAGATTTTTTTGATGATGGCCATTCTGACTGGTATGAGGTGATACCTCATTGTAGTTTTGATTTGCATTTCTCTAATGATTAGTGATGTTGAGCATTCTTTCATGTGTTTGTTGGCAATCTGTATCTCTTCTTTGGAGAAATGTCTATTTAGGTCTTCCAATTTTTGGATTGAGTTGTTTGTTTTTTTGATATTGAGGTGCATGAGCTGCTTGTAAATTTTGGAGATTAACCCTTTGTCATTTGCTTCATTTGCAAATATTTTCTCCTATTCTGAGGGTTGTCTTTTCATCTTGATTATGGTTTCCTTTGTTGTGCAAAAGCTTTTAAGTTTCATTAGTTCCCATTTGTTTATTTTTGTTTTTATTTCCATTTCTCTAGGAGGTGGGTCAAAAAGGATCTTGCTGTGATTTATGTCATAGAGTGTTCTGCCTATGTTTTCCTCTAAGAGTTTTATAGTGTCTGACCTTACATTTAGGTCTTTATTCCATTTTGAGTTTATTTTTGTGTATGGTGTTAGGAAGTGTTCTAAGTTCATTCTTTTAGATGTAGCTGTCCAGTGTTCCCAGCACCACTTATTGAAGAGGTTGTCTTTTCTCCATTGTATATTCTTGCCTCCTTTATCACAAATAAGGTGACCATAGGTTCGTGGGTTTACCTCTGGGCTTTCTGTCCTGTTCCATTCATCTGTATTTCTGTTTTCGTGCCTGTACCATATTGTCTTGATTACTGTAGATTTGTAGTATGGTCTAAAGTCAGGGAGTCTTGATCCTCCAGCTCTGTTTTTTTTCCCTCAAGACTGCTTTGGGGTCTGCTATTTGGGGTCTTTTGTGTCTCCATACAAATTTTAAAGGTTTTTTGTTCTAGTTCTGTTTAAAAAATGCCATTGGTAATTTGATAGGGATTGCATTGAATCTGTAAATTGCTTTGGGTAGTATAGTCATTTTCACAATATTGATTCTTCCAATCTAAGAACATGGTATATCTGTCCATTTGTTGGTATCATCTTTAATTTCTCTCATCAGTGTCTTACAGTTTTCTGCATATATGTCTTTTGTCTCCCTAGGTAGCTTTATTCCTAGATATATTCCTCTTTTTGTTGCAGTGGTAAATGGGAGTGTTTCTTTAATTTCTCTTTCAGATTCTTCATCATTAATGTATAGGAATGCAAGAGATTTCTGTGCATTAGTTTTGTGTCCTGCAACTTTACTAAATTCATTGATTAGCTATAGTAGTTTTCTGGTAGCATCTTTAGGATTCTCTATGTATAGTATCATGTCATCTGCAAACAGTGACAGCTTTACTTCTTCTTTTCCAATTTGTATTCCTTTTATTTCTTTTTCTTCTCTGATTGCTATGGCTAGGACTTCCAAATCTATGTTGAATAATAGTGGTGAGAGTGGACATCCTTGTCTTTTTCCTGATCTTAAAGGAAATGGTTTCAGTTTTTCACCATTGAGGATGATGTTGCCTGTGGGTTTGTCATATATGGCCTTTATTATGTTTAGGTAGGTCCCCTCTATGCCCACTTCTTGGAGAGTTTTTATCATAAATCGGTGTTGAATTTTGTCAAAAGCTTTTCTCTGCATCTATTGAGATGATCATATGGTTTTTCTCCTTCAGTTTGTTAATATGGTGTATCACATTGATTTATTTGCATATATTGAAGAATCCTTGCATCCCTGCGATAAATCCCACTTGATCATGGTGTATGATCCTTGTACTGTGTTGTTGGATTCTGTTTGCTAGTATTATGTTGAGGATTTTTGCATCTATATTCATCCATGATATTGGTCTGTAATTTTCTTTTTTTGTAGTATCTTTGTCTGGTTTTGGTATCAGGCTGATGATGGCCTCATAGAATAAGTTTGGGAGTGTTCCTACTTCTGCGATTTTTTGGAAGAGTTTGAGAAGGGTGGGGATGGGTGTTAGCTCTTCTGTAAATGTTTGATAGAATTCACCTGTGAAGCCATCTGGTCCTGGACTTTTGTTTGTTGGAAGATTTTTAATCACAGTTTCAATTTCATTACCTGTGATTGGTCTGTTCATATTTTTGATTTCTTCCTGGTTCAGTCTTGCAAGGTTGTACCTTTCGAAGAGTTTGTCCATTTCTTCCAGGTTGTCCATTTTATTGGAATAGAGTTGCTTGTAGTAGTCTCTTAGGATGCTTTGTATTTCTGTGGTGTCTGTTGTAACTTCTCCTGTTTCATTTCTAATTTATTGATTTGAGTCCCTCCCTCTGTTTCTTTTTTTTTTTTTTTTTTTTTTTTTTTTTTTTTTTTTTTGTGGTACGCGGGCCTCTCACTGTTGCGGCCTCTCCCGTTGCCGAGCACAGGCTCCGGACGCACAGGCTCAGCGGCCATGGTTCACAGGCCCAGCTGCTCCGCGGCATGTGGGATCTTCCCGGACTGGGGCATGAACCCGCGTCCCCTGCATCGGCAGGCAGATTCTCAAACACTGCGCCACCAGGGAAGCCCCCTCCCTCTGTTTCTTGATGAGTTTGGCTAATGGTTTATCAATTTTGTTTATCTTCTCAAAGAACCAGCTTTTAGTTTTATTGATCTTTGCTATTGTTTTCTTTGTTTCTATTACATTTATTTCTGCTGTGATCTTTATGATTTTTTTCCTTCTGCTAACTTTGGGTTTTGTTTGGGTCTTTTTTCCTCTGTTTCCTTTAGGTGTAAGGTTAGATTGTTTATTTGAGATTTTTCTTGTTTCTTGAGGTAGGCTTGTATAGTTATAAACTTCCCTCTTAGAACTGCTTTTGATGCATCCCATAGGTTTTGGATTGTCGTGTTTTCATTGTCATTTGTCTCTAGGTATTTTTTGATTTCCTCTGTTATCTCTTGGTTATTTAGTAACGTATTGTTTAGCCTCCATGTGTTTGTGTTTTTTATGTTTATTTCCTTGTAATTGATTTGTAATCTCATAGCATTGTGGTCAGAAAAGATGCTTGATATGATTTCAATTTTCTTAAATTTACAGAGACTTGATTTGTGACCCAACGTGTTATCTATCCTGGAGATCTATCCTGTTCTGTGTGCACTTGAGAAGGAAGTATAATGTGCTGTTTTTGGATGGAATGTCATATAAATATCAATCAAATCTGTCTGGTCTATTTTGTCGTTCAAAGCTTGTGTTTCCTTATTAATTTTCTGCTTGGATGATCCGCCCATTGGTGTAAGTGGGGTGTTAAAGTTCCCTATATTATTTTGTTAGTGTCAATTTCCTCTTTATAGCTGTTAGCAGTTGCTTTATGAATTGAGGTGCTCCTGTATTGGGTGCATATATATTTATAATTGTTATATCTTCTTCTTGGATTGATCCCTTGATCAATTATGTAGTGTCCTTCCTTGTCTCTTGTAACATTCTTTTTTTACAGTCTATTTTATCTGATACTAGTATTGTTTCTCCAGCTTTTACTGGTTTCCATTTGCATGGAATATGTTTGTCCATCCCCTCACTTTCAATCTGTATATGTCCCTAGGTCTGATGTGGGTCTCATGTAGCCAGCATATATATGGTCTTTTTTTTTGTATCCATTCATCCAATCTATGTCTTTTGGTTGGAGCATTTAATCCATTCACATTTAAGGTAATATCGATATGTATGTTCCTATTACCATTTTAAAAAATTGTTTTGGGTTTGTTTTTGTAGATCCTTTTCGTCTCTTGTGTTTCCCACTTAGAGAAGTTCATTTAGCATTTGTTTTAGAACTGGTATGGTGGTACTGTATTCTCTTAGGTATTGCTTGTCTGTAAAGCTTTTGATTTCTCCCTGGAATCTGAATGAGGTCCTTGCCGGGTAGAGTAATCTTGGTTGTAGGTTCCTCCCATTTATCACTTTAAATATGTTATGCCACTCCCTTCTGGCTTGTAGAGTTTCTGCTGAGAAATCAGCTGTTAACCTTATGGGAGTTCTCTTGTATGTTATTTGTCTTTTTTCCCTTGCTTCTTTCAATAATTTTTCTTTGTCTTTAATTTTTGCCAATTTAACTAGTATGTGTCTCAGTGTGTTTCTCCTTGTGTTTATCCTGTATGGGACTCGCTGCACTTCCTGGACTTGGGTGGCTATTTCCTTACCCATGTTAGTGAAGATTTCGAATGTAATCTCTTCAAATATTTTCTTGGGTCCTTTCTCTCTCTTCTCCTTCTGGGACCCCTATAATGCGAATGATGTTGCCTTTAATGTTGTCCCAGAGGTCTCTTAGGCTGTCTTCATTTCTTTTCATTCTTTTTTCTTTATTCTGTTCTGCAGCAGTGAATTCCACATTCTGTCTTCCAGGTCACTTATCTGTTCTTCTTCCTCAGTTATTCTGCTATTGATTCCTTCTAGTGTAATTTTCATTTCAGTTATTGTATTGTTCATCTCTGTTTGTTTGTTCTTTAATTCTTCTAGGTCTTTGTTAAACATTTCTAGCACCTTCTCGATCTTTGCCTCCATTCTTTTTCCGAGGTCCTGGATCATCTTCACTATCATTATTCTGAATTTTTTTCTGGAAGGTTGCCTATCTCCACTTCATTTAGTTGTTTTTCTGGGGTTTTATCTTGTTCCTTCATCTGGTACATAGCCCTCTGCCTTTTCATCTTGTCTGTCTTTCTGTGAATGTGGTTTTTGTTCCAGAGGCTGCAGGATTGTAGTTCTTCTTGCTTCTGCTGTCTGCCCTCTGGTGGGTGAGGCTATCTAAGAGGCTTGGGCAGGTTTCCTGATGGGAGGGACTGGTGGCTAGAGCTGTGTGTTGCTCTGGTGAGCAGAGCTCAGTAAAACTTTAATCCTCTTGACTGCTGATGTATGGGTCTGGGTTCCCTCCCTGTTGGTTGTTTGGCCTGAGGCGACCCAACACTGGAGCCTACCCAGGCTCTTTGGTGGGGCTAATGGCAGACTCTAGGAGGGCTCACACCAAGGGGTACTTCTCAGAACTTCTGCTTCCAGTGTCCTTGTCCCCATGGGGAGCCACAGCCACCCCCCATCTCTGCAGGAGACCCTCCCACACTAGCAGGTTGTTCTGGTTCAGTTTCCTATGGGATCACTGCTCCTTCCTCTGGGTCCCAATGCATACACTACTTTGTCTGTGCCCTTCAACAGTGGAGTCTCTGTTTCCCCCAGTTCTCTTGAAGTCCTGCAATCAAATCCCGCTAGCCTTCAAAGACTGATTCTCTAGGAATTCCTCCTCCCATTGCCGGACCCCCAGGTTGGGAAGCCTGATGTGGAGCTTAGAACTTGAACTCCAGTGGGTGCACTTCTGTAGCATAAGTGCTCTCCAGTTTGTGAGTCGCCCACCCAGCAGTTACGGGGTTTGATTTCACTGTGGTTGTACCCCTCCTACCGTCTCTTTGTGGCTTCTCCTTTGTCTTGGATGTGGGGTATCTTTTTTGGTGATTTCCAGTGTCTTCCTGTCGATGATTGTGCAGCAGTTAGTTGTGATTCCAGTGCTCTCACAAGAGAGAGTGAGAGCATGTTCTTCTACTCCGCCATCTTGAACCAAATCCCCTATATCATATTTTAGATTCTACATATAAGTGATATCATGTGGTGTTTGTCTTTTTCTTTCTGACTTACTTCACTTAGTATGATAATCTGTGTCCATCCATGTAGCTGCAAATGGCATTATTTCATTCTTTATGGCAAAGTAATATTCCATTGTATATATGTACCACATCATCTTTATCTATTCATCTGTTGATGGATATTTAGGTTGCTTTCATATCTTCGCAATTGTAAATAGTGCTGCTATGAACATTGGGGTGCATGTATAGTTTTGAATCATTTTTGGGGGATATATTCCCAGCAGTGGAATTGGTAAGTCATATGGTAGTTCTATTTCTAATTTTTTGAGAAATGTCCTTAGTGCTTTTCATTGTTACTGAACCAATTTACATTCCCACCCACAGAGTATGAAGGTTCCCTTTTCTCCACATCGTCTTCAGCATTTGTTATTTGTATACTTTGTGATGATATACCTGGCAGTTTTGATGTGAAAGGAAACCCAGAAATGGGACAGTAGCTGGCGGTGGGGAATGATGTGGGTTCATGGAGATTTTTTTACAGTTAAGCATGTATTTGTGATTCTGGAAACATCCAGTCTAGAAGGGCGTGTTCATGATTCAGAGAGAGAAGGAACAGTTAAAGAGTGAAGTTCCATGCATGCAACAAGGAATTAGATCCAGGACACAGAGGGAAGAACTTGCTTTTGTCTGGAGCAGCGTGTGCACCGTGAAGCGTAGGCAGTGGAGGGTGCAGGTGTGGGGGTTCTGCGTATACAGTTTGTCCTGGCTTCTTGCATTTTCTCAGTAAATTATTTGAGAAGGTCATCATCTCCTCGTTGGAAGGAGTGGGATGAGGGGGGCGACTGGAAGCTGAGCTGAGAATGCAGAGCAGGGTTGGGCCTGATTGACGTTTATAGTCAAGATAGTAAAGTGAGAACTCGCAGCGTGCGTGTCTTTCTTCTGGGGTGTTGAGGTGCTCAGGGGCAGGCGGAGGGGAGGGTGGGCCAGGCTGGAAGGTGAGTTCCCAGACTGACGTGAGAGAGGGAGAGGGGGATGGGGGCCTGGTTGTGGTGTGGTGGTGGAGCCTGGGATCGATCGGCGAGGGTGGCAGTAACCGTGTAACCGTGACTGCTTCGAGGCCCATGTGGAGGCTGGAGGTTTAGCGGGGATTCCAGAGGCAGAGCCGAAAGAGTCGTGTCGGGGATGAGATGTCCATACACTGGTTCACTGGTGACCTGCTGTGGGCCAGGCCTCCCTTGAGTTTCTGGGTGAAAGTGGTGAACAGACACCAGCATCTGCTGAAACGGAGCCGACGTGAGGAGGAGTGGTCCGCGTGCTCGCAGGAGTTCAGGGCCCGGCCCTGGAGGCTGAAGGGAATAATGGGCAAGGGTGATAGGTGCTGTTGTAAGGAGGGTGGGGGAGGTGACAGTGGAGCAGAGATGTGGGTGAGGGAGAAAGTGTTGGTCATGCAAGCCCCGGGGGCAGAGTGCTCTGGTGCAGGACCCCCGGGTGGTGCCCAGGGAGCTGGAAGGGGCGGCCGGAGGTGGGGCTTGTGTCACAGCCTCAGCCCGAGGGGGACAGGGAGCCCTGAGGGCTGAGTGAACTTGGATGCGGGCCTGGCGCAGGCGGCCCAGCTGGGGGGTGGACGGGCCGGGCCCTGCGGGGTGAAGGCAGGACTCACGATCACGGGTGAGTTACCTCCGTGAGCGTCGGTGACGATGATGATGGGGTCGAGTGGAGACCAAGGTGGTGAGTGAGGAGGTGGAGGGCTTAGTGAGGGCCGGCAGGGCCGGAAGGCGTGGGCGCTGTGGGAAGAGGGTCGGCGGAGTGTCAAGGGCGCTGCGGGGTCGGAGGAGTCACATCGTTTGAAAGTGCTCGTGGGATCAAGAAGTCAGCCCCACTCCCTGTCCCTAAGCGCGTGGGATCGGGCGTGACGTCTCTATTCGAGATTCCCGTGGAAGGAAGGCCTGGGGCACCCGGGCTGTTGTGAAGGCAGGGAGGTGAGGGCAGGGCTCCCAGCCCAGGGCGAGTTTGCCACCAGGGGGACACCCAGGGCTGTTAGAGCTGGAAGTGCGGCCCGGGGGAGGTGCTCGGGATGAAGGGTGTTCACCCTCAGGGCACGGAGTTCTGGGGCTGTGCTTCCACGCCGCGCTCCCCATCCACTGCTCATAAGGTTTTGGCTTGATGAACACATACACATTCATTCACTCTGGGACACACACACGTGAGATCCTGTCTCCCTTGTTTTATGTCGTATACGAGATTGAGTTGTAGGAAAGAACTAATTAGCTTTCTGGCCATTTGCAGAGCTACTGTAAGATGGTCTGCATAAGATGGGTTTACTGTAATGACAATCACTTGAGAACTGAGGGATATGGTTTCCTAGGTGTGTGGGTCCAGTTAGGTGCAGGCAAACTTAAGTTATGTAGGGGAAAAAGAGTTCAGTTTCCCCTCAGCAAATGTCCTGGGCTACCTGCAAATGCTCTCTAGTGACCCACAGGAACGGAGAAAACAGAGAGCCTCTTTTGCCCTGCTTTGTCATTCTACGTATGAGAGGTAGATTTTGAGTTTAGTTTTCTTTTTTCTTTTACAAACAAACATAGGAAGAGGCACTAAAATTGCATGGAATCCATCCTGCAGAACTGAATGTTTATACGTTTGAAATTTAGATGTGACTGGTGTGTAGAGTGATGCCTGGCCCTGCACAACCCCAAGCGGAGAATGTGCTTTTTACATTTTTATTTTATTTTTTTATTTTATTTATTTATTTATGTAATTTTTTTTTTTTTTTTGCCGTACGCGGGCCTCTCACTGTCGTGGCCTCTCCCGTTGCGGAGCACAAGCTCCGGACGCGCAGGCTTAGCGGCCATGGCTCACGGGCCCAGCTGCTCCACGGCACGTGGGATCCTCCCGGACCAGGGCACGAACCCGCGTCCCCTGCATCGGCAGGCGGATTCTCAACCACTGCGCCACCAGGGAAGCCCGCTTTTTACATTTTTAAAGTTGTTCAAAACCAAGCCAAACCAAGGAAGAATGTGTAGCAGAGACCTTAATTGGCCCTTAAAGCGTGAAATATTTTCTATTTGGTCCTTTGCAGTAAAAGTTTGCTGACCCCTGGTCTAGATGGATATTTCATTTCCAGTTCTGACCATGATGTGAATGAGTCTTTGTCACAGAATCAGAGCATTGTATTCATTCAGAAATCCTGAAAGTGTTCATTGGTGCTTCTCCTGTGCGAGTGGCCAGGTCTGCAGGATGTCTGCTGGCTGTCAGAGAGTTTATGTTATAGTGAGGCGGGTAGACATGAAACAAATAATTAACTAAAGTAATTAATGACACAGAGGAGCCCTGAAGGGAGCCGGAAGCGTGCAGAAGGGGGGTCACTGGGAGCTTTTCTGGGTCTGGGACTCTACTCTCAATTTGAAGGCTGAACCTGCTGATAGAGGGAGGGCCAGAGGAGCGGGAACTGAGTGACCCTGGAGACTTCCTGTTGCCTCCACCGGAGACGGAGGCGATTAGTGTGGAAGCCAGCGAGACCGCTCTCTGGATAGTGAGTCAGACAGATGAGGGGCTGGACTGCGGCTCTCGGCTCTGGGTGACCAGTGAGAGCAGATGCCCGGATTCCTCCGTCCTCGCCGTGCGTGGGACCCAGAGCCACAGGACCAGGTGGGCCTGGCCCGCAGCCGGCGCTCTCCTCTCCATGTGCCTCTCTTCTCTTGTCTCTCTTCTGGAAGCAGTGGAAACCTCAAGGCAGACCTACCCTAGAGTGATGTTTCTGAGGCTCATGTGAGAAGATGTTGAGTTTCTGTCACTCTCCTCTCCAGGGAGGCATTTTCTGCGGGCCCGCCCTGTCCTCTTCCAGTGGCTGGTGCCTGCCTCCCTGCCCACCCCGTTCCTGCCCCCCAACAGCCACCCCTCAGACCGTGAGGCAGCCTCTGACGATTCTTAGCCCACTTGGTGGCTACTGGCTGCCTCCTCAGAGAGCCAGCGGCCGGTTGACAAAGTGGAAGGAGGATTTCCAGTGAAACCCCAAAGGCTGGGTCTTCTTCAGATGGAAGAGGGTGTAGGGCCCATCACGTGGCCCATCCGATTTGGAGGCGGGAGGTGTTCTGGGGGATGGGAGGGGACCCAGAGCTGCCCTTTCCCGTGTGGTACCCAGGCCCACCTGCAGAGTCTTCCCTGTGCACGGCCAAGCCTCGGCCACGGCGCCGCCCCGGCTGTGTTTGTCGGCCTCTCCTCCGGGAGTCTCAGCCAGGGGACCCGCCAGTGCTCCCACTTAACGACCGTGTCTCCCCTGCAGGGCGAACGCTGCTGGAGAAGCTGTTCAGCCAGCAGGAGAGCGGGCCTCCAGAAGAAGCAGAGAAGTTCTGCTCGCGGATCATTGCCATGGGACTGCTCCTTCCTTTCAGTGACTGCTTCAGGGAGCCGTGTGGTCAGGATGCCCAGTCCAGCTCAGCTCCGTTTGACGTAAGTAGGAGAATTCACAGAACTCAATGGCTGTGAGGCAGATTGCGGTGGAAACAGCAGCTCTGATGTGTGTCAACCCATCGCCCTGTAATTTAAAGACCCGCATGGGATGCAGGCCTTCCTGCCCCTGCCACTCAACAGCTTCGCACATCTGTGCCTTTCCGACTAGGGTATTCTTAAGTATACTTGCCAAACCTCCTTTTCTTAACAGGTGGCCGCTCTTGGCAGTTTTCTAGCCTGCTTTAACCAGTGATGCTTTTTAAGTGGCTCTGAGTCGGTGTTTCTGACTTAGCTGGTCATGCGCATATACCCTCAGAAGCAGCTCTGAGGGCCAGAGCTTTGTTTCTGCGGGCCCTGGAGCACTCTTCCTGTGCTCATGCAGGTACTAACTGTTGACACGAAGCAGCACCATCTGCTCCTCCCCAGCTCCCACTCACCAAGAGGGTTAATACCTCAGAACAGTCATTCCCGAGCTGTTTGATAATTCATAACAAATAACAGCACAGCTGGGTTGTTGCTTCCAAACCAGAGTATCGCTCATCTTTCTCATGTATGTGGTACGTGTGCGACCCCGGGGGTTGCAATGAGCAGACTTTTTCGCGAGGAGAGTGGAGTCTGCTTGGCTTCCTGTGTGGAGCTCGGAGTGTATGAGGCAGGGTAAAGGTCTCATCCTTGCGGGTTGGTTACATGTGTGCTCTGCTTCTGACCGCACTCCTTGTCCTCTGTGTGTGCGCGACTGAGAGAGGGGTTTGAAGATGATGGAAATGAGCCCTGGCTGAGATCAAGAAGTGATAGTAAATAACAAAACGTCCATATGCGCCTGTTTTTCTTCTTCCTGTTCTTTACCCATCACGACTGTGGTCTCCCTTCAGTATTAGGAAAATAAACCACATAAAATATTGCGAAACCTTCTTGATATTTCTCATGTGAAAGAAGATTCCCTGGGATATACTGTGACTTGTGAAGCTTCTTAAGATCAACTGATCTATCTATCTATCTGTCTGTCTATCTATCTATCATCTATCCATCCATCCATCTATCAGTCATCTATCTATCTGTCTTGTCTGTCTGTCCATCTATCCATTCATAACATTGCAGCTAACCACCACTCGGTAGATCTTTTTCTTCTATGAGAAAAATTGGATAATTAAATTCTCCCTCCCTTTTCCTTTTTGAAAGATATGTCATTACAGGTACAGAACCTGGGGACAGTTGTGAGCTAAGTGCTTTATTGAGCTGTGTTCTAGGAGATACATCACTTTGCAACTAGGAATTAGAATAATTATGGGATAGATGGAGGCAGACACTAGCTGTGCCTAACACTTGCTTTTTAATTAAAACTATTCCCAAGTTGACTGCATTTTCTTCCCTTAAAGCTCAGAAATAAAGTCTTATCAGTCTATAAATGTGGAATTGGAGTAAACTGAAAAGAATAGAATAACCCTATTCCTCCTTTTTAAAAAAATTACTGAACTGGCTGTTTCTTACCTCCTACTTCCTCCATTCTTGGGTTAGAGAGACTAGTAACCCCTCCTGGCCTTGTCATTTTAGGGGGCAGCCGGCTAAGGCATAGAGTGAAAAGCAAAATAAATGCAGTCCCTTAATATGGTATGAAATAATTATCTCAGAGTGGGGAATTTCTTTTGCAAATTTGTGCGGTTGCATTTTCTCACTTTATTCATTGGCTCTGTGCTACCTTTCTACTTCCATGCCAAACCTAAAATAAAACAAGTAGGAAACATTCTTCCAGATATTTAAATCCAGTTCAACAGCAGAAATGTGCATTTATTGTATGCATAATTGAGGATTTTCTTCAAAGCTCAGAAGAGCTAACAGTACAGGGAGTTATGCAAACTGAGGCATTAGTGGGGGAAGGGGGAGGAATGCGCTTTCTGTAGGGAGAGAAGTTTCTGATAATTAGCCTCTCTGCTGGTTTCCAGAAAGTTGCTGCTAGGCGGATTTCTCACCAACAGTTCTCTTGAGGACAGTTGCCCTTTGAGACACAACAGGAATAAGCTCATGACAGGTCCTCTTCCCACCCCTAATTTTGCTCCCTTCCCTGAGAGCACCCCCCTTTATCTCCATCCACACCATGGAATTAGAGCACTGCAGTTTGATCTGGAGATCTTTTTCATGCAGTTTATGGATTGGCCTACTTCAGTCAACCCTCTTGATTCAGCTCTATTTTATTTTATACATTTTTAGGGCCTAACATTTTGCTTTAGAGATGCTGTAGAAAATGTGAAAGAATTTCACATTTTCTCTCACATTTTAACTTGGTTAAAACTTCAAGGATACTGAAAGGCAAATGGTTTTGAGTGATAATGTTCATTCATTCGCAAATGTTTACTGACTGCATTCTCTATGCCAGGCAGTGTTCTAGGCTCCAGAGATGTATTTCCTTTTCTCCTGATTTACGTCCTCTTCACAGTGGGGCGAGACAGAGAAAACACAAACATGTAGTGTAGGTAATGGACTTACATCAGATTCTGATAAGTGCTGTGAAGGAAGTGAACCTGTGGAATATGGTCAGTGAAGGGGGGGGTGGGGAGAGTGTAGAAGGAAGCCCCGCATGTAAGTCAGGAGCCCTGAGGGGACGTCAAAGGGAAGGTCCCCCCAGGAGCCCAGAGGCAAGTGCAAGTGCCCCCGGGGGAGCGCTGACACAGCCTGAGGGCCTGTGTAGCGGCTGTTTCAGGAGGTGAGGACAGAAAGGACTACAGAGCCAGGTCGTTCGGGGTCTTGAAAGCCATGGAAGGATAATGCGTTTTTTTAAGTGGGAGCTTTCAGAGCGTCTTGTGCAGGGGAAGAGTGTGTTTGTTCCATGCTGCGTGTGGCTCATGGGACCTGGCCTTGGGTGCTGTTCCGGGGGCCGAAGCAGGAGCTGGAACAGCAGGGGGGCTGCCACAGGAGCCAAGCGAGAGCCAGTGGAGGAGACAGAGGGGGCGGTGGGCGTGGGAGAGGTCCTGCCCTGCCCGGTGGAGCTAATGGGACCTCTGGGGCTTAGGAGGGGGCGATGGAAAAGGGAATCAAAGATGAGTTCTCGGGGCTGGTCTTAAGTGTCTGGTGGGTGTTTGCGCCGTTTACCGGGGCCGAGAAGATAGGCCTGTTTTAGGAGGAAAGTATTGTGAGGACAGAACTGGTGTTCCTTATGTACTTTTCTTGAATAAAATTCTGTTTATTTAGAAAACTAATAACCTAGCATATCACCTGACGAACAATAGGTTTTGCTTAATTAAGTCATTGACTTAATTAAGGCCGTGACACTTAACCTTTTTTCAGCCACAAAAGGGCTGACAGCCCTTTTCAAAGTCACATTTTCTCAAATCAGAAAGAAAGATTGAGCTCTTTTAATAGCCCAGTAGCATTGCCATTTTCCTCACCTTTGCCTTTTGCTTTGTTTGTTTCTTTGTGTTTTATATCTCAAATAAAATTCTAATCAAGAGCAATTCTGAAGATAGCAAGGGAAAATATAGGAATAATCCTCCTGTCTGCAGCTTGGTAGCATGTGTTGTTGAGTTGTGGATTGTGTTCTTTGTGGTCTGAGGAAAGACTTTCTTCTTTTGGAACCTGTTTTACTCATCCGTCAGGTGTGAGGGAAACTCTCTCTTGAAATATTTAGCATGGTTTCTAAATCCTTAGAAATAACAAAGCATTCACTGTTGTGACACACCACATATTTGAAGTTTTGGGCCGCTGCCCTGCTACCTGTAGACAAGGCATCTCGGCCTGTTGCCCACCATGGACCCTGGCTCATTGCCCGTTAGGTGTGGACGGAGGTCATTTTGCCAGAGTACGTTCAGGATATGGTCCCTTAAGACTCCTTCTTCTTAGAATGCCTTTATTCAAATTGAGACCCTTTTTCTGGGTCATATTCATCAGCAGCTGTTTTCAGCAAACCACAATTATCTTACGTAATTGTTGATTATCCATTAGCAAGCTCTTCTAGGATTTCTCCAGTCATAACTATGTCAGATATCACATAATCTCTTTACATGACAAAAATTAAAGCAAGTATACATGGCCCAAGGATTTTGGCAGGATTATATGGTTTTATCTACCTAATCCTTTAAATCAGATCTTAAATGTCTTTCTAGTAGAATATTTTTGGATGGGCTGTTTTGGGTTTGGCAGATCTGCTGATTTTGGTAAATGTGTAGTGATGCCCATGTTTTCCACATGGGTGGAAGCCTTTGGTGTGTGTATATGGACATAGGTTTGGAGGGGTATATTCTTGAGGCTAGAATTACGGACAAGGGAGACGTGAAAATCCAGGCCAGAAAGGAATAAGAAAAACATGATCTTGAACCTATTGAAAGATGTCATAAATCAACACCAAGAGCAGCCACTTGCAGAAACTGGATGAAATGCACCTTCCTCACTATCATCAGTAGCCAGAATGGAGACTTCAGTGACAAAAAGAAATGATCATTTGTATTTAAATTCATTTTTCTCAGAGCAAGAATAATACTTAAATGCTGTTTAGTCAAACCCACATGAATATTTTCCTGAGAAGCAATAATAGCTATGACACGTCTTTTAACTCTGAGAGAACATGTGTGTATATAAAGCTGTATTTTTACTTTTGAAACATTACATACAGTATTAACTCTCAGAAGTTGCTTTATTTGAAATGTATTAAAATTATACTTAATTTGTAGCCCAGCTTTTAAAATTATTTTAGCTGAAATATTTATTTTCCCTGCAGACTTCTGTCTAATATCAGCATAGAAGTCAGTAGTAAAATGGAAGATTTTATTTTCTGAAATTCATTTAGTAGCCATGTTTTATATCTGTTCCGTTACCTAGGTGATCACTGCATAATCCATTATAAGTAGGGTAACAAGAGTAGATTGAAACTGTAATGCTTTCTCAGTTTTACTCACACAGTTTTTTTCTTTTTTTAATTTTAAGGACTTAGAAACGTGTAAAGCACCACCTTCCCCTGGTGAGGAGAGTAGCAGGGCTGGGAGACCAGCAGCGGCCCTGCCCCTCGCCTGCTGCCCACTTTCAGTCCCTCCCCTGCCCTTGTTTAGCTGGTGTTGATTTCTGGTGTTGTAGGCTTACGGATGCAGTTATCCACATCACTGTCACTTTCTGCGTGTCCCCATTCCTGCCGGCGTAGTTCCCGTTGCTGTCCTAGTTCCCTGTGGTCGTTGGCTTTGAACATGAAACAGTAAACTTTCTGATGTGTCGTCGTTCCGCCAACGCCGGGTCCTGTCTCCCGCCACCCCGCCTGTTGTTAGCTCCTCTGCTGACCCCTCCAGCTGGTCCACGCCGGGACTGTGCCAGCTTCCAGCAGGTGCACTTTCATCCTTAGGGCATATTTTTTTTTTTTTTTTTTGCGGTATGCGGGCCTCTCACTGTTGTGGCCTCTCCCGTTGCGGAGCACAGGCTCCGGACGCGCAGGCCCAGCGGCCATGGCTCACGGGCTTAGTTGCTCTGCGGCATGTGGGATCTTCCCGGACCAGGGCACGAACCCGTGTCTCCTGCATTGGCAGGCGGACTCTCAACCACTGCGCCACCAGGGAAGCCCCTTAGGGCATATTTTTGTGGTTACTGTTTTATCTGTAAGTTTATTCTAAAAGTTGAAGAAGATATGCATACTGTAAATATTGCCCAGCAGAGGCAGTTCTGTGCTCTGATTTTATTTCCTTCTCAATATCCCAATATCATAGTACCTAGGACACTCAAACCAGGATGTTCTTGGGGTCAAGTTCAAACGGAGTCTGTTATTTCAGTAAACAGTTACTTGCTCAGAAGTATCCCGTATTTAGTTTAGTTTTCATTTGTTTTATCCCTTTCTTATACAGGGAGCTCCCATCCAGTGCAACAAAATATTTTATTGTCTTTTTTCTTCTTCTCTGTGCTTTCTTTTTCTTTTCCTTTTGTTTCTCTTTCCTTTCCTTTCTTTTTTTCCTTATTGGGAGAAGACACATGTAACTTTCTTTGCTTTTTTCTTCTCTGTTCTCAGTATCTTGGAGTTTTTACTTCATTTTTACTGTTTAATGACATACTTTCGTTACCGAGCCAAAGCTCCTCCTGTTCTGCGAACGACAGACCAATACTTCGGGAGACGGGCCGCTGGATGAAGGAATAACGACTTTAATCTCAAAGCTAGCCCAACAAGAAATTGGCAGATCAGCACCTCAGAAAGCCATCTTCCCTCCGTCCGATTGGGGCTCCTTTTCTACAGAAGGGGGAGGGGCCACTGGGGCAGCCAATGGCTGAGCGGGGCCGCTGTTACCGGAGTAGGAAGGTGCGATGCCAGCCAGTGCCCGGGGCTGAAGAAGTACGGGCTGTCCCAGCAGCACTGTCCTCCAGCTCTTGGTGGAACTAGGCGCACAGGCGGGGAGACCACCGGGGCCACGTGGAGGGGGTTGTTGCCTGTTACTGGGATCACTGTCTGAGGCGCTGGCACCTAGGTCTCAGCCCACCACTGGCTTCACCAGTCAGTTTGTGACTGATGAGGTGGCCCGGGAGCTGCTGTCCCCAGCACGGAACAACCTGCTGCCTGATTGTGCAGTGGGTGGGCGCAGGCATGGGGCCAGGCCCTGCCCGAGCATGGAGAGGTGTGCTGGAGTGGCCCCTGCACCAGCCACCCAGCTGGCGCCAGGGAAGGAGGAGGGAAGGGCCCATCACGCTTGGGGTTTGGGCTGGGGAGGCCGCTATGACACTTTCCGTTCTCCTTAAGACTACTGCTGTGGTCTGAATGTGTGTGTGTCCCAGATTCCCATCCAGGGATGCTTAATGTGATGGTGTTAGGAGGTGGGGCCTTTGGGAGGTGCTGAGGTCATTAGGTGGAGCCCCCATGATGGGTTAGCATCTTATGAATGAGACCCCATCACCCCTTCCACCATGTGAGGACTCAGGGAGAAGGCACCAGATGTGATGCGGGAAGACGCCATGGCCTGAACATGCTGGCACCTTGATCTTGGACTTCTAGTCTCCAGAACTGTGTAAAAGAAAGGTCTGTTGTTCTAAGACACCCAAAGTGTGATATTTTGTTAAAGCAGCCCTGAATGATCTACGATAACTGGATTTCCTCTTCTAATTTATTAATTTTTTTATTGAGGTATAGTTGATGTACAGAATTATATAAATTTCAGGTGTAACAACATAGTGATTCACAATTTTTTAAGGTTATATTCCATTTATAGTTATTATAAAATATAGGCAGTATTCCCTGTGTGGTACATTATATCCATGTATCTTATTTATTTTATACATAGATCCTCTTTTAATTTAGATCAGGTGCTTGATATGCAGTTATGATTTACATTTCTTTCACCTCCTCCCCTTTCTCTTGCCCCGCCCACCCCTAGTTACAAGGGACACACACATTAAAATAAAGCCTCTATTCTCAGCTGACTTACATCGACTTAAGTAAGACGTGAAAACAAACTGTTGGAGTTTAGTGGTTGAAATGGGCTCTAGTCAGACTGTCCTGGATTTGAGCCCTGGATTTTCCACTTTACTGTGCAAACTAAGGTAAATGTCTTAATTTCTCAAAGTTTGTCACTTCTGTAAAATGAGGAGTGATATAGTAGTTTCTGCATCAACACAAGTAAAACTTTTTGCACAGTATGGGGTGTACAGTGAGTGTTGGATGTGTGTAGTGTTACCGTATTTGGGGTCCCAGTGGAGACGTGCACAGTAGGGAGAGCAAAAGGGGAGGGTTGACTGAGTCCCCTTGTAGTTTGGGAGGTAGTACTTGGGGAAGGACCTGAGGGTCCACAAGGAGTTGACTACGGGGACTGGCTATAAAAGGAGGAGTGTGTGTGCTCGCCATGGAGATGCAAGTGACCATGGAGTACAGGTGGTTCTGGATTAACTGGGAGACTGAAGGGTGGAAAGGAGGCCAGACGTGTAAACAAGGACATTTATGTCATCCTGGTGATGCTTTTAAATAATTTTGCATAGTTAAACTATAAACAGATTGGCATTTATAAAAGAAAAATTATTCTGGTGGCAGAATGGAGAATGGATTGAATAAATTTAAAATTAGTGTCTGGGTGGTGGGTAAAAGTGACTAAACTGAAACAGGGGCAGTGGGGAAGGAAAGAGACAGATGTGGGGAATATTTAGGATTTACCGTTGTCAGGACTCGACGTTTGATTGAATGCTTTCCTTCGTTTCTGATTCAGACCTGTGGGTGGAGGGTGATTCTCAGAATGTGAAAGCGAGAACAGGTTTCAGGCAATATGGTCATTTTCGTTTGGACTTCTAGAATTCACGACTCCTTGGGACATTGTGGTGGCAATTCTGGAGGACAGAGGAACTGGGTTACTAGCATAGGGAATGAGTTATATGCTAAAAAGGTAAGCGAATAAATCTCGTAAGTTAAGATACAGTGGAGAGAAGTACATTGGGATAAAATTCTTAAGGACAGTGAAGAGCTGGTGTAGAGAGACTAGAGGGGATGGATTCACGGGAGGCTTGGCTGGAGGATATCCTTTAACACCTGAGGGGGCAGAGCTGGTCTCCTGATTCCGAAGTCCAGTCTGTGGAGTGATTAGACCTGAGGGGCTCAGGTGTTGGCTGAGACTTGATGCCTCCCAGGATGGTGGAGGACGTTCTGAGAAGCAGGTGTGGGGTTGTGGGACAGGGAGAGGAAGGCAGGGCCATGAGAGGGAGGCGGGGCCTTGAGAGGTAGGTGGGTCCGTGGGATGAAGGCGGGGCATCAAGAGATAGGCGGGGCCTCGAGAGTTGGGAGGGGCCAAGGAGGCAGGCCAGGGTCCCTGCGGAGGGGCTCGATGATGACACTGCCAGGTGAAAGGGGCTTCAGAGGTGGTGAGGAGTTTGCACAGGGTGGGCCTGGAACGTTCTCTAGATGATTCTGGAGGCCTGGGTTGTGCAGCCACGTTGTATGAGAGGAATCAGGAAAGTCCCCTTTCAGCTCGGCTGTCACTTGCTTGGCTTTCACATCCACCTTGTCAATTGCCGTCTTGAGTCTTCAGTCCCGGCTCTTTGCTCCAGCCTGTGGTTCTCAGTTCAGGACCACAGTCCTTCCAGCGTGGGATTGGCAATGTCTGAGGACATTTGGTCGCCGTAGTGGGGGAGGGGTGCAGCTGGCATCCAATGGTGGAGGCCAGGGATGCTGCCCAGCACTTTACAGGACCCCTTCCCCAACAGAGAGTGTCCAGTACCAGTGCCAGCAGTTGAGAAACCACGTGATGGCATTTGACCGTATCATATTCCTACGTAAAGCCTTTTTAGTGGTTTTTCTGTCAGAGTGAAGCCCAGATGCCTTGGCCCTCCATGACCTACCTGCTTCTCCAGCTTGTGACCCACCTCCCTTTCTGTTTCTCCAAACCCTGTCCTTCACCTCCCGAGTGCTTCTCAGTTTCCCCGACTGTCTGTGGGTCTGGGCGAGAGCTCCAGTTTCAGCTCCTGAACTGTTACTTCCTAGTTCAGTTCACTCTGTCAGAGGATGCTCTTCAGAGTTAGATGTCACTCCTCAGACACCTTCCTTCACCACCAAAGTCTGTATTTTCTGTCTCAAAGGACCTTACCTGTGTCATAATAGGCTACACGCTCTGCATGCCCCAGTGCACATTAAATCTTCCGTGGAGGTGCCTTCGTGAGATGTACAGTGAACGCAGGGATCTGGTGTCCCCAGAGTGGTCAGAGCAGACTCTAGTCCCAGACTGTGGATTCTGGTCCATCTCCTACACTTACTGAAGAGGTTGGGACAAGTACCCAAGGTCATAGGCTAAAAATTTTCATGTATAGTAATAGTACCTACCTACCTCTGGGGACAATCTTGAAGATTAAATGAGATTAACTGATAAAGCATTCACCATAGCACCTGGCATGTAATAAGTGCCCAATAAATACTAGTGTTTACTATTTTTATTTTATTTCAAGTTTCTATCGCAGAACTCGGCAGAGCTGTTCAGTAAATATGCTTTGATTTCACGAGGCTGGAGGGAAATCCACTGTGACTGAGGAAGGGAAGACTGCAAGATCTATTAAGTGGACTGTTTGAACGATCAGGTGTTTCCTTTATTTCATAATCACGTGAACTTGGACGGAAAGAAGGTGGAGGATGGATGGAGTGTGGATTTGCTCAGGAATTGCTTGGCTTGGGAATCGACTCTCTATTGGATCTGTGCTTCCAGGCTTATTGTCATTCTTCTTTCTTAATCTACTTGCTACTCTTGATTTTACTGGCGTAATTCTCACCTTCTTCCGACAACCCTCCCTCCCCACATCTTTCTGGAGAGAGTAGGAAAAGCTGTGGGTCAGACACCTGCCAGTTTGTGAAGCTGAGGCTGTCACGCCCACTTGCTGTTGGGTTCCTGGCCACTTCATAGTGACCACATGCTTCCCTGGGACAGTGTCACATGCAGATATTGGCACATCACTCACATACTTATAGTGTCAACCTAAATAAAGAGGTAAGCTGAGGCAAGCTCAAATGACCAGAAATTGAGTTTATTGGGGAAATAGCAGAGGACTTGCAATTCAGGAAGTCAGTTAAGGGTTTGGGGCGGCTCTGTTTATGGGCAAGGAGTGAAAAGATGGGGCGTCCAGCCAGAGTCCAGGCAGTGAGTTCATTGGCTTGAAGATGGGGCGGGCCTCTTGGCAGGTGTTCACTTGTCAGGAGACAGGTTTCCATCTTCTGTAAACCAGGCACTAAGGGGAATCAGTCTCTCGGTTCCTCAGTTTGTTACCTGGGGGTGCGTGCGTGAGAGTCTCCATCCCCTCCCCCAGTTCTATTTCAGACTGAAATCCTCTTGTGGTCACTTTCGCTCGCTCTGTTGTGCGTGTGTCCAGTATACTTTGTAGACAATGTGGCCTGAATGAATGAAAGTACCGCTGTCTACAAGGATGTCTGCTTTACTCAGAATTCCTGAGACAGCAGGACCCAAGGGGTTAGAGGTTGGTTTATACCCGACATTGTCCTTTTCTCTCAGGGACTCTACCACGTGGAATACACTTAATTTTCTTGGCTGGATAATTCTTGTAGCATAAAATTATTGAAGGGAAAAGTCAATAAATATGAACAGGAAGAAATCTGCTTACTATTCTTAGTTTTCTTCAAGGGGGATTTTTTCATCCAGTTTTATTTTTAGTTAAAACAAGATGATTTCCTAAATGATATAAGTGGATTGTGTCAAGAAGTTCCGAGTTGGTTTCTTTCTTTGCTGGCTGTACACTTGCATGGTTTTTAAATAGTTGTATTAGTGACCTTTCTTTATCACAGGCTTGATTGTGCGGTGGGTCAGGTGACATCTCCTAGGATTGCAGTCATACGGTTCAGGGTGAAGGAGAAGGATTTTTTCTCTGACTCTGTCATTGTCTGGTTGTATGTAGTGATCAGTAGCCAAGCTTTTATGCATATGAATTGAAGCACATATATTTTGAGATTATTTTATTTCTTTGACCTGGTATGTGGTTTAGTAAATTCCTAACATGTGCTGCTTTCTGTGTATTTTATTTTAGAAGGCAAAAGAGCTGATTCCCCTACCACCTCCTCCCCCCATTATGCTCAATTCCAGAGTATTGTTGCAAAAGTAGCAATGGTACGGTTGTTATTACCTCACCACAGTGTTCTGAGCTTAGAGGATATGCTGCCAGGACTTTGATGGATTTCAGGATAATCCCCGGCCATGAAGGTTATTGACATTCAGAAAAATCAACTTGCAAAAACTCATTGTGGGCAAGAGGGAAGAGATATGGGAACATAATGTATATGTATAACTGATTCACTTTGCTGTAAAGCAGAAACTAACACACCATTGTAAAGCAATTATACTCCAATAAAGATGTTAAAAAAAAAAAAAAAAAGAAACCTCATTGTGGGACTTCCCTGGTGGTGCAGTGGTTAAGAATCCGCCTGCTAATGCAGGGGACACAGGTTCGAGCCCTGGTCCGGGAAGATCCCACATGCCGCAGAGCAACTAAGCCCGTACGCCATGTACGCTCTAGACCCTGCAAGCCATAACTACTAAACCACGCACCACAACTACTGAAGCCTGTGTGCTCTAGGGCCCACGTGCTGTAACTACTGAAGCCCTTGCTCTGCAACAAGAGAAGCCACGGCGATGAAAAGCCCACGCACTGCAACGAAGCATAGCCCCCGCTCACTGCAACTTGAGAAAGCCCACATGCAGCAATTAAGATGTAATGTAGATGAAAAATTAATAAAATTAAAAAAAAAAATTAAAAATGTCTTAAAAAATAAATTAAAAAACCCCCTCATTTGTGGCAGTCCCATTTTTAAAGTTAATAGCATACTTTTTTCTCTGTGGTTTGTTTTTCCTCATTTAAGGGGCATGCTATTCTGGATGCCTGTTTCGCTTTCACAAGTGGTGCCTTTTATCACTCCTTTGGCCAACTGGGTGATGCAGAATTCATTTTGAGTTTATAAGATGGACTTTTATTAAAATGGGTGGCTCAGCCCAACTTTTCTATCATGGTTTTCTTGTCTTTCTCCTGGATGTGCACTGAATAGTAATTAGTTGTGTGGGTGTGACTCGCATTTTGGTGGCCTCCTTCTCCCATCTCAAGAGCCAGGAGGAGTGCAGAACTTGAAGGGCCCTTGACCCAGAGGACACCAGCCAACCAGGAGCTTAGAGGGCTTTTCCTCCAGAGTTTTACTAGCCTTTGGAAATCTGAAAGATGCTTTATTTCCTTTGTATTACTTTATTGTCTAGATGAGGGGTTGGCATAGTTTGTTGAAGTTGGCCAGAGGGAAGATATCTTAGGCTTTAGTAACTGTTTTCACAGCCTCTGTCACAGTACCCAGCTCTGCTGTCATCCTGTGAGAGCCGCCATGGACAATGTGCAGTAAATAAGCGTGACTGTTATTTCCTAACAAGACTTCATTTTCAAACACAGGCAGCAGCTGCAGTTTGCTGGCTCCTAGCCTATACTTAGGTAAAACGTAAAATGTAAATGTAAATGTATTGTGTCAGTGTGACTTTTCTATCTGTCTCTAATCATGTGTGGTCATCAGCCAGTCACATAATAGTGACTTTTTTTTCATGAAAAATGCAGCTCCTCTCCCTGTGCTGTGCCCCTCGCTGTCCAAGTGACTGCCAGGTGGGCACGTGCAATGGCACAGTGTTTCGTGGGGACAAAAGACTTGAGTTCCGAGTGGTCATTGTGGCTGGACCACAGTGTCCAGTGTGAGGGGTGGGCATGGGGGGGGTCATCTGCAGAGAAGATTCTAGGTGGTACCCAGAGCCCTTGATGGAGGCTTCTGGAAGATAGGTTTAGGAATTAGAACTCAATCCCAGGAGCAGTGGGGAACCACTGGAGGGTTTTACGCAGAGGAGTGTTTTGTTTGTTTATTTATTTAGTTTTTTACCATGTGGAACACTAAACTTTATTCACTTTATATATTTAACAGTTCTAAAGTATTTACCTTGCTTTGACAAAAGAATGAAAATTACAGGAGCACTGAACAACTCCTCTTTAGGAGAAAAGGGTTATATATACAGCTGCGGAGAGTTACGGTTCCTCCTTGACATATGACGAAAAACAGTAATAAAAAAGTGCTTCATTGATCAACAAAGGGCTAAGAGCTGCAAGCATTTATTCACACTCTACATCGGACCCAAGAAACCCATATCGTAACCTCTGGCACCTGTCACGAGGACCTGCTCAGTCTAATTAGACTGACTGCTCCCTACCTGCAAGGGCAGACCACACAGAGTGCAGAGAACTTACACCCTATTTCACTAAATTCAAATTCTGAGCTACCTGCTGCCATTGGGAAGTCAGAGACACGCTCAGTTGCTCTTGGCTTTGCCTGGACTGACAGTTCCATGGAAGGCTTCTGGGCCGCGTGGTAACTACACCCAGCCACACGCAGGAGCCAGCTTCCTGAGCCACAACTTGCCCTTAGCCAGGGAACTGCTTCCAAAGGGTCAGGAGGGTCCCAGGCCTCACACCAGCGTCCACCACATCCACCCTGTTAGCAGCTGTTAGCAGAGCCGCGAGAGTGGGGGCAGGCACAAAACATGGATGCCGAGATCACAAAGCACAGACCTAAACTCAGCAGAGGAGTGTTTCAGAGACACCTTTCTTTGTGCTTGTGGAGTCTGGACCGAGGGGTGTTCTGTGGGCCTGACTTGGAGGCTGGGAGATTCTGAGGAAGATGACACGGGAATCCAGGGGAGCGGGGGTGCTGCCCTTAGCTATGGACGTGGTGCTGGGGGATGAAGAAGGGGCAGTTCTGATGATACTGGTAGATGGGTGGTCCTCCCACTGCGAGCAAGCATTGAATCACCTGGAGGACTTGTGAGCACAATTGCTGGGCCCGCCCCAGAGATTCTGAGTCAGGAGGTCTGAGCCGGGTTCCCAGGTGGTGCTGCTGCAGGTGGCCCGGGACCACGCTCTGAGAAGCTCTGCCTTGGAAGGTCCAGAGGACGCGCCTCAGGGATTTGGCTGAAGGTATCAAGGCGAGGGAGAGGGCGGGAATGAGGAGAGCTTGTGCCCAGATTTGCGGTTTGGGCGACAGGGGGAGCGTGGTGCTGTTGACCGTGTGAAGTACAGGAGGAGCAGGTCGGGAGAACAGCTAGTGCAGTTTAGGTCTCACGGAATTTGGGGATAGTCTCCTGAAAGATACGCAAAAGTAAGTGGTTATGGGTGCCTAGGGGTCAGGAGGCAGAGCCTAGGGGGAGAGAGATGGAGGGATCTTCATCTCGTAGATGATTCCTGAAGCCGTTATGCATTGAAAAGTGCCTGCAGCGTAAGAATCAAGCAGGGCCTGATGTAGAGATGAACATGTATGCAACAGGCAGGGGGAAAGCAGTCAGAGGTGGGGCAGAAAAAAAGATTGAGTATTAAGTGATATAAAATGTTGCTAAGAGGTCAAGGAAGGAGAAGGCTGAAATGTATTCATTGAATTTGCCAAAGTTATCGATCGTCAATAACCTTGCAGATGTAGAGAGCAGCCTGGGTGGGGTCCGGGGGGCGCTGGCCGGGTCTCCGCAGGCTGAGGCTGGACGGAGGGTCCGGGTGAGCTGGGGAGACGGGAGGGGTCAGCGCAGGTGTGTGATGAGAGCCAGCGGCTTTGTGTCAGGTGGGTTATGAGTGGGGAAGGGAAATTTGGGAGTGTTTAGAGCCTGTGCAGTTGCTGATGGGAGGGAACCGATAGAGAAGGAGAACTGATGGATAGCCTGTGGTCCTGGAACGCAGAGGGAGGGCATGCGTAGCTCAGGTGGTGGTTGGCCTGGGACACGGACAGGAACACCTGTGTGTGGAAACGGCCGTGGGGAGAGGGATGCAGTGCAGGTGGGCTTTCTAGGTGGCTCACGGGAAGGTGAGGGAGTGCTGGCGGCCGCCGCGTTCGCTGTGCATTAGGAGGCGTCCACCTCTGCATTTTGTGAGTAGGGGTGTGTGAGGCCAGATGTTTGAAAATGGTGTGGAAACGGTTCATTTGGATGCCCCAGAACTGGGAGTGAGGGCTCGCGGGAGGGATGGGGTGCCCGTGGAGGCCGGCGGAGGTGCAGGGTGGTGGGTTAATGTCGGCTCTGCCCCAGCACTGGGTGTGGCAAAGGCCAAGCAGGGCACGGATCTCAGGCTGGCTTTCTGCTGCCAGGTGATGCATCTGAAGGTGGGTGAGGATGGGAGTTGGTAGTGGAAAGAGCTGACAGATGAGGTCACTCGAGTTCAGAAAGGGGGAGTGACTTACCTGTGGCCGAAACATTTTGGGCAGAGCCAGAAATCTCACTCCCCTGACACTCGGGTCAGTCACTTTTCCCCACGCCACCCTGCCTCTGTGAGAGAAGGAAAATCTTCTTCCACTGGAAACAGGTTCTGACTTTCCCTGTGTTCTTGGTGGTTAATGGTCCCAGCGCATTCATTAACTGTGGTTGGGTAATGAGTATTTCTTTAACAAACAATTGTGTGACTTTTGGGTCAGGTGAACATGCTGTCAGGAATCTTGGACATTTTTAGAACTGTTTGAAAAAGATGTTGGGGTTCCATGTAAGTAAATACTGTGGATTCAAAGATGGAAGACGGCCTAGGAAGAATGGAGCTAGTATAGTAGCCTTAGAAATCTTTATGGAAAATGAGTTCCCGAAGATGTACTTTAAATACTGCCCTGAAAGGAGAACTTTAAAAATGAGAATTTTCCCACGACGTTCCATATGAAAATACTGGTGTCTCCAGTTCACTTGAAGCATCCGCCTGGGAGGAGGTCAGTTGTGTTCAGAGGCTGAAGGGATGGGCCATGGGTGCAGCTCAGAAACGTGTTGGCATGTCCTGATACCTGTGAGTCTGGAGAGACCGTATGTGAGCCTGCAGGTTAGGAGTAAGGCGCCTGGGTGTCGTCTCTGTGTTTTTCTAAGGCCAATTTCTCGAGGTACCAGGTGAGCCATATTGAAGGTCTTACTGATCCCGTCAGGGGCATGAGAATAGGGTATCCTTGAAAACAAAGCATCTGATGCAAAGTCACAATATAACTGAGGTTAAGGGATTGGCATTAGTGGAATCTGAATCTGAAAATGGCCTCCTTTTGTAGCAAATATTGGTTGTATGTTGTCTATATATTTACTGAAGGTGCATGGGGAAGAGGACGTCTGGACATGTGGAGGTGGAGGAGGACAGGTGTGTCCTGAGGAGGGTCACGGGATGCAATGGAGAAGGCCTTTCTAGTTTTCTATTACAAATGCAACCAATGTTTACTACAATAGGAGGTGATCTTCAGATTCAAAATAGATGGCAGCGGAAGTCAGGGCAAGATCCGAGGAGAAATCCTGCATTATGCACCTTAGAATGCTGATCTTGACTAATACTCTGCAACAAAGGCTCTGAGATTCGTGCAACAAGAGGATGAGGGTCTTTGAGGGGCCCCCATTGGAGCATCCATCACTCCTGTTCCCGGGTGTCAGTTATAAAACTGAAAGACAGTGGTTTACATATGCTGACTTTCAAAGTACTTGAGAGAAGTACAATACATACTGAGTATATGGTATCTTGACAAAGCAGGAATTTCAGACTCTCTGTGGACATAGGCAATGAAAAACAAAAGGTGGGCAGTGCTTTCCTTAGTGTGAGAGGGGAAATGCGAGAGGGAGTGATTAGGTCCATGGTAAATGCAGGTTAAGTGAACCCAAGTGGGCCTGTTTGGGCCCCTCAGTCCAGGTGTGATGAATGAGGAGAGTCAGAAAACTGGGACTTCTATCTTGTTCTTGATGCCATGAGACACATACCGTAGGTGATCTGTGGCTTTGAGGATCCTGGTAACAGAACTAAATTGTTCCTATACTTCAGCACTTCTCTGTTTTGCAAAAAAAGTAAATTCGTCAGGAGCAATTATGGGGGAAAGTGAAAGTGGTCTTGGGGACCACACATTTGTCATCAGGGGAGCTTTTTTTCCCTTTCAAAAATGGAAATGAGTTCCCGAAGGCAGTTCCCTGCCTCACCCGAGGCAGCCTCAGAGCCCTCCCTCATGCCTGCAGGGCCCTCCCTCAGCGGGCTCCTGGGCTGGGTCTGCAGCTCCTAAAACTCGAGTTTGGCCTCCACTTTTGGGAAGTCCGATTGGCTAGGCCTGAGGTTGGACTCTGGAAATAGGGGTTTTGATCAGCTAGGTTTGGGAAAGCCTTGCTCCAGAAAACGTGTTCTGTGAAAATTAGTTGCTGCTTTTTTGCAGAAGCTGCTTTTTGCCTTTTTTCTTTAACTCCAAGGAGGTGCTACCTTTGAATTCTCAAGAGTTTGAGCACAGCTGATGAGGTCCGCTTGGTGACCACACATCTTCCCCGGATGGCTGTTTAAGGCTTTGGTTCACTTTCTGTGTGTAATTGAGAAGCTGCTCAGCTGAGAGAGATGGAGCTGGTCTCCAGGTGGTTGACAGACTTCAGTGGAGCTAATGCCACCTCTGATTTCTCACGGGAACTTTCTCTGTTTAATTCTGTCATTGTTTTTATTTGAAAAATGTTGAGACGTAAAATGCAAATATTCAGATGTGGAAGTGTAACTCTGAATAAATCCCTATCTTTAACAAAAAAGTTTATTAAATTTAATCTTACTCAGTATTTACTGTGGCCCCAGGCCTAATTCTAGGGAGTTTTCTTCCTTTATATATTTATAAGCATGTTCTTCTGAATTTTATTTTTGAAGTATAAGGGGTTGTGGAACATTGAAGTTAGAGAATATTAAGAATGAGAATAATTATTTGTGAGTTTATCAAAGTATCCAACAATCCTAGAGAGAAAAATTTTAAAACTTTTCAATAATCTTGTCTACAGTGTATGTCTTCTAGATTAAGAAGTTGTTATGGACTGCATATACAGATAAAGTTATTTTTTACAGATTAATTTTTTACAGGTATTTTAATCTCTACCATTATCACATATACCAAGTTATTTCTGATTTGATTTGTAAGCTATTTAATTGTTTCACATAAATGTGTATGCATAAAACGAGCAAGGTACTCTAAATGTCAAATTCTTCCATGTCTTTGTTCTGTTAATTGCCAAGCATTTCTACTGCGTTTATTCTATTGCAGTGTTGACTTTTACTCCCCTTTTTGTGCATAAGAGAAATAAGGTGGCCAATTCTTCTAGGCAAGTCTCTACACTCAGCAAATATAGCAACTGAGGTGCTAAATTTCAGTCAAAAATAGACTGAAACATTTTGCAAGTTTCTTCTCATTTCATGCCCAGGGAATCCAAGTAGCACATGCTTAGCTCTGCCCTCTTCTGGTGATTTCAAATTATGGAAAGGGAATTCCCAGAACAGGATTACAGTTGACCCTTGAACAATGTGGGGTGAGGGCTACCCTCCGAGCAGTAGACAAGCTGCGTATAATTTATAGTGAGCTCTTCGTGTCTGCTGTTCAACCAGCTGGTTGGGCTGCAGTATTTACTATTGAGAAAATCCCAGTATAAGTGGACCTGTGCAGCTCAAACCCTTGTTGTTCAAGGGTCAGCTATAATTTCCAAGGTTACAGAGTTGCTGGAAGACGTTTTAAAATTTCACACACAGAATATATTCACTGGAAAGTTAATTGTAGTACTTTTGATTTTTAAAATGTAAAATATTCTTTCACTTAGCACGTTTTCAAAATTGGAGAGAAATGTAAGCTGCTTTCTACATTGCTCAAGAAAAGAGTCATTGTAGCTTTCTTTCTCTAAGAACAGATGAAAACAAATATGGATATAGTTCTGGTTACAGTCATATTAGAGAAAATAATCCAATATTTTGAATGCTGATGTTGAGGAAGTTACAGGATTTTTTGTACTCTTCCGACCCAGCACTTTTTCAGTTAAAGCTTGGGATAACTCCCTTCAGTTGAGTTTTTTGTTAAAACAACACACCTTCCCTTTTAGAGAAAACAATTTTCATTAAGTTGAATCTGCTAAGCCGTTCTTTCGCTAAAGGATTACCTTGTACTGAAATACTCTTTCACTTGTAAAGATTTGTACAAAACTTTGTGAAGGAGCTTATATCAAGACATAAAGATCATGGATGCTTACAGATATGATGGGCTACGAATCAGACGTAGTGACACAGAGTACTGACGGGAACCGGTTAACCTCTTCTGTACCCAGCACTAAACTACCGTTGATTAAACGAGACACCAGGCTATCCCATGTTCTCCTTAGCTATGAGCAAGAAGCGGTGTCTTTGAACATGAGGAAAGTTTCCACAAGGTAAGACCAAGCGGACACAATTAAGGCACCTCCTACTCAGGAGCTTGTTGGGTCATGACTTTAATTAAGATCACTGACATTTAATAATACTTTGAAATTAAAATCCAACTGAAGAGCACTGAGCTAAGGGATGAAACTTGATTTTGTTTCTAAGCTCTGTTACTAGTTGTGTTACCTCACTGGTAAAATGAAGTCCAGTTCCATGACCCTTCAAATAACAGTAACATTTGTGGAGCTGTTTCTTTGCTAATGATTTTACACATGTCATTTGATCTTACACATCTTATAACACCCTGGAGGTATTATTATTAATGTCTATTTTAGAGAGAGGGAGACTGGGCATTGCAATTAGCAGGAGATGGTCCCCATCTGAGTCTGTAGAACTCTGACACGCCTCCTCTTGACGACTGTGTCTGTCATGCAGAGGCCATTGAAATTCTTTCAGAATCAGTACAGTCTATGGACACAAACATGTTAGCATCTCGTAAGTATGGTCTAAGGCAAATGCACAAGTTCTAACAGGAGGCTTCCTTTGTTAATAACTTCAGAAAATAAGTGATACGTAGTAAGATGAAGCTAATAAACTATCTTCCCTGGATAGCTTGTGGATATATGGGTGCTATCGATAAATTTGTTGATTCTGAGTCCCAATTGTGACATTACTATAAGTGCTTGGTCTTTGGAAATGGCTTGTCAAGGCCTCTGTGTTGTGAAGTTGTGTTTGCACTCTGGAGAGTGGCTGGTCTCTGAATGAGGATGATCACAGCTGTAGCCATGATCAAATGTTTTTCCTTTTTCTCAGCAACCATCCAGCCACTGGTTCTGAGCTGGGACTCTTTCTCATTTTATTGGGAGGTTTGCAGTTTTATGTGACCTTGCTCAATTTCATCTTATATGGACTAATTCTTCTTGCAAGACTTCGGAAAAACTTGCTTCTACTTTTCTAGCACCATTTAGTCCTTAACTATCCAATTTCCAGGCCCATCAACATATTTCAGATATTTATGAACAGATGTCTGTTCCCTTAGTTTTGAGAATTCACTTTCCTTAACTTCTAGTAGGATTTGAGGCGGTTTTAGACAATGCTTCTTGCAAACTCCGCTTGCTATATAGCACGATTTTTTCTCCTTTCTTCTTCCTGCTGCTAAAATGTAGAAAGTCAAGTCCTTGAGCTTCTCTCCCCTCCCTCCCCCGCTTCTTTATCTTCACACATGCATGTGCCCACGGACTGGCCTGCATGCAGACACCCAGCTCCGGTCACACCTGTAGCTCTGATTGTGCATCTGTCTGCCTGATGAAAGAGTTGACCTCGGTGTTCCACTGGCATCTCAGATTCAACTTACCTGAAATCAGACTCCTTTGCAAAACGTCATCAAGTGGTCCCTCCTTTCTCAAGGGCATGACTGTGGCTTTCTTCCGTGTGTAAAACCTTGCCCTCCTCTGCACTGAGGCCCTGTGGTCCCCATCTGTGACCCTCAGCTCCTGGGAAGTCTGCCTCTCAGCCCAGGGACCCCACAATGTCTCTGCTCTGGGCCTCTTGCCTGGATCAGTCCCCGTACATCCCATCCTCTTCTTGTTGTGGCTTATTCTCACCAGGACCAGGTCTGCCTTATTTCTTGCTCATGTGGTGTACGTCCGTGCTCCCCTGCATTTGCCCTCCCCACTCTTACCCTCCCCTGGTCCCCCGAGGACCCTGTGATTTTCTGTCCCTGATTTGCAGACTTCCCCCTTTTCCTGAATGCTCTCCGGACATACTTTTTGGTTTCCAATAATAATTTTCATTTTTTAATGTCAGATTTTATTATTTTTTTACATACTTCTAAAAACCTTCCAGGAAGGTTTCCTGATCACCTTAACCAGGGGGAATCTGGCTTCATTTTGCATCACTGCCACACAGGTGCTGAAGTTCATGCCAGTCTTCTGTTTTATAGTGTGTCTGCACCTTTTATATTGATAACAGCCCATGAGATTTTGACTGAAGTGTTTTGAGTTTAGACACACTGGAATTGAATCCTAGCTTGTGTACGCTGTAACTGTATGATTTGTGGCAAGTTATTTATTTGAGGCTCAGTTTTTTCATCCATAAAAGGAAGGTAAAAGGAATTTTGATGAGGATCAGATAAATTATCAGGTACTTAGGTAAGTGAAGTAATGTTCGGAGTTTATGGTTAGCTCCCCAGCTGGGCTTGAGCCTTGGCTTTGCTGGCACTTACCCTGTGGCATCGGTCAGCTCCTGTGTCCTCCGTGGGCCTTTGTTACTAGTCGGTCATACTGGGAGGTTGTTGACCACATGCCAGCACAGAGTGGGTGCCAGGGCTGTTTTACCTTTGTTATCATTGATACATATATTCATTCCTGGACGTGTCCAGGCAGTGTTCATGTATCTTCTCATTTAATCTTCCTTAGTTCCCCTTCCCTCCCCTCTCCCTCTCCATGAGCTGGTTTTGTTACTCGTTTACAGGTGAGGAAGCGCAAGGCTCCACAGCTAAGTTTCTAGAAGAAGACGGTGCTAGGACTTACGATTAAAACCCAGGAGTTGTCTGGCTTTAATTTCATGTACTTTGCGTTAGATCATGATGGCGCTAACATGCAGTAGAGGATTCAGTCAATGTTAGCATCCATACCAGCCTCGGAATTGTGCGTGGTTCATGTCTTAGGGGAGATCATGTTACCGCTGGGGAGAGGGCAGCACTCAGTGAACGCTCACACAGAGGAAGTGCTGGTAGAGATGCTAAACGTGCTGCGGGAACACACACGATGACGCACTCAACTGCCTGGGTAAGGAAAGGGGGAGAAGCCCCCATAGAGAGGGGCCATTCAAAGCGGCACTGGAAGGTTAAGTAGGAGTTGGCTGGGGGAAAGCTGAGCTGTCTTTGAGAGAAGAGCTCATTCTGCCCCAGAGGCTCCGATGGATCCTGGCACATCCAGGAAATGGGGAGCTGTCCTGGGCAGCATGAACAAAGGGGAACTTGAGAAGGACGAGGGGAGACAGGTGGGCGGATGGCCGTCCATGAGGGCGTAGCCACAGGCCAGAGCAGGGCCCGGAATTCCGGGCCTCAGAATCACTGGAGGTCTACAACGTTCTTCCTGGCGAGAGATGGGCGTGCTTGTCTTTGCTTTTGGTGAGGTCTCACCGCGTGGTGGGAGGTGGATGCAGGAGACTGGCGACCGAGGAAGAGAGTATTGGAATCGTTCAAACTCGGTTCGGGAGCCAGAGCGGTTGGGGTGAATGAGAGTCTAATGCTAGAGGCCTGAGTTAGAGGTGATCGGTTTTGTCGACTGACTGGATTCAGGATGTGCAGCGTCGTCAAAAGCCAAGGTTTCTAGTTTGGGAGACTGGATGGAAGATGTAATTTTTGAGTAATTTTTAATAATTCATACTCTCAAAAATTTTGAACAATTCACTGTTTGTTAGTTTACCAAAGGCCTCCTTAGTTACATCATTTAACTGAATGCTGGCACATCAAATCTAATTAGATTCCTTCCTTTAGTAGTGGCTAGAACTTGGGATTGTTATGAATGTGCATCCCTGGGAAGAAGGCCCATGAAGAGGGAAGCATTCAGCTTGGTTTGAGGCAGATCAAAAGCGTTTGTTTAGATTCCAGCCCAGTCAGTGCTTATGAAACTTCATTTTAGGATACTTCAGATTTGTTGATTACTTGCTCAAAAGACTTAAGTCTCTGCAGAGGAGTTTCTATTTAATTCATGTGTGTTGTGCGTGCTGTGTTTTCAGAGGCTTTCTGGGGAGGCCGCGCTGCGTCAGGAACCTGGCTCCCTCCATGGTGATGGGTTGGGAGGTGGTGCCTGACAGGCTTATCTCTGAAACAGGCCATGAACTTGCCTCAAAGGAGGAGGGGTTTTTTGTTGTTGTTGTTGTTTTGTTTTAAAACACTTCCAACATCTGAATTAGAGCAGGCCAGAGCTGACAGGCCGTTTGACCCTGGGATGGTAAGAGAAATCCACTTTTGTGGTGGAAAGGCCTCATGCAAAATAGAAAAGCTGTGTTGATATCTGTCTCCCAAAAAGATAAAGCAAAATGTTCTGACCATGAAGATCGAATTTGAGCATCTGCATGTTGGTAAGCGTCACTGAGGATGAAGAGACACAGTTGTTAATCGTCTGAGCAAAAATACGTGGGAAAGACGAGAAGAAAGAAGGAAAAATAAGGTCTGGAAACAAAAAAAAAATTATTTTGCTACTTGAGAAGGCTTTTGGAAGCTTTAGGAAGAGTGGAAGAGCAGAATTTTCAATTTGAAGTTATTTACTCTTAATGGTACTTCTGAAATCCAGAAAATGAAAGTTAACAGTTTTTTTTTTTTTTTTGGGTCATAGAAGGTGTGTAACTATGGACTTTATAAAACTATGGATTTGCCTAACAGTTTGCTTTGTTCACTCTGACAGGTCCTTGTTCCCCCTGCAGTGCTGCGCTCTTAGCTCTAATACCTTATGGGGAGACCATGTTCTGAAGCTGTAGAAATGCAGATCACTTTACAGCATTTTCTGGTGTATCTGGAATAAAGTAGTTGCTCACAGTTAATTATTTCTGAGAACCGAAGTGTGTGTGTAGTGGTGGGCAATGCGTGGGCATGTCTGGCTTCACTAGAAAGGTGTTCTCTTAGTCATTGTTAGGTTAGTGCTTTCGTGGGGTATCCGTCACTGAGAGAAACAATAGCTTTGTTGTCTGGGTCATCTGAAGGTGAGAGTAGTAAATGATTACAGTATTAACTATTACTAATAAATGCAGCTGGTACTATTTATCGAACATTTACCAGAGCTTGAAGCACTGTGATTTGCAAATAATATCTCATACTATCCTCATTTTACCCAGGAAAAAGTGAGGTTCAGGGAGAGTAAGTAACTTTTTCAAAATTAAGACTGTGAACCAAGGTTTAAATTAATGTTGTAAACTCTGAAAGTATCTTGCTAATTGCCACAGCATCCTACCTCTTCCATTAGTTTTTAAAATTTCTTTCCACTGGGTAATACTAGAAGCTTTGTTACATATTTGATCCAGCCAGAATGTCAAGTTGTATTCAGCTTGGATTTTTTAAAAAACAGCAGTTTTCAGGGCCTCAGAGTATAGGCTCTGTGTACTGCAGGAAAGCTTATCTGCTTAGTTGGATATAGGAAAACTTACTTTCTTTTTCTGGATTTGCAATGACCTTGGGTAAGTCCGTTGACCTCCCTGGGTGATGTTCACAGCATTATTGCTGTTATATCATAAATGTATCCTTATTAGTGCTGCAAGTAAGGTCTGTGAGACACGTTTCCTGCCTAATACATGATTAGGAAAGAGGCATTTAGGCTTGAGTGAATTTATTTCTTCATAGTCAAACAGCAATTCAGATATTAAATTAAATAGCAATGGACTTCTAAGTATAGGTCAAATACTTCTAAAAAATTAGAGAACTCCATTTCCCTTGCCCAAGTTTGATCCTCCCACTATAATAAAAGGATCTTCCAAGGTGCCGCCTACCTGCTTTGTCCCTCTTGTCAGTGCACTGCTGAGCAGCTCACCTGTCCAGTAACTGAGCCTGATTCATTATTAAGCAACTTTCTTCTGAACCTCAAATGCAGCCCCTCTTTTATCCAGATTCTCTTAAGGTCTCTATTTGAGAAAATGAGAAAATGACAGGTGGAAGAATTGTAATTTAGGTGTTTAAATTCAGACGTGACATCTCTGAAGAACGGAGCATAATAGCATGTTTGTATGTTCTGTAACGCATTTGTTATTCATTCTCTGGAATCTCAAGTCTTACTCTCGTCCTCATGTGAACACCCTCTACTCCCCAGCCACACACCATGTTACTGCTTTCAACAAGGAGGACTCATGTGATGTTTTCTTTCCAACTGATTTCTTAAGTGTTTGGACTGAGTCTGACCACCCACATCCTCTGTAAAATTAATCAGAAACAGGAGTTACATATTTCCAGTTCCCTGTCTTTACTTGGTGTGGGATTAGCTCAAGTGCTACAAAAGGTTATGCACACTATTTTATCTGGAGCTAACAAAAAAGGTTTAAGGAAAGTCATTATAAAAACTGTTGCCCCCTAACTTGATAGCTTTGTTTTGTTTCCTTTCATTCTGGGAATGTATGTAAATTATTTGCATTATGTTGCTGTTGGTAGAATATTCTTGTGGCACAGTAAAGTCAGAGGCTCAACAAGAAATTTTGAGAAGTTGGGCTGTTTGTTCCACTTTTCATGTGGTTTTCTAAATATACCTTTTACGAAATTTCTTGTTACATCCATCTTCCATTGGATACACTTGAGCTGTGGTTGCTGTGAGTTGCTGTGGCCTCATTAGAAATGTATTATATTAGTGTCTTCTCAATGATCTCTAGTCATTTGGAAGATACTCTCCATTTTTCCAGGCTCGACATGAGTTTTCCCTGGCCCTTATTTCTAACTCCTTTGTCTTCTCTATTGGACAGACCTGAACCATCACATCTCTTTTTTTCCTGGTCATGAAGTTCAAATGGGTATTTCTCACCCTCTTAAAAGTCAGGTGTTACTCTGCCCTGACTGTGTGAGAACTTGAAGACTAGTGAAACCAACTAATAGAATCTTCACAGTGATACACACGTTGCTGTAAACTCATAGCCAAGTCAGAAAGCCCCTCTGCATCACCCCTACAGGCTCAGAACGGAGTGCGAGCAGATCCCCTTTAATTTATTGAGAGCTCTGACTGCTATTTGTTGCTTTTGTTTCTAGTTACAAATAATACATGCTCACTGAGAGAGGAAAGTTTTAGACGCCCAAGGTCATGGCAATATGGATATTTTCACTTTCTCTTGAGCTCTTACGAATTTTTCAAACCATCTCCGTGAATAAGAATTATCTGCATCCATGTATGTATACACATGCACAGCTGTTTTAACATTGTTTTAAGTTTGCACTCCCTGTTCCTTTAAAAATTTTTTTTGTCATTAATAAAACAAGCTTGTTAGCAAAACAAAGAAAACCCTGGGTTGCTTTGGCTTCAATGGTGAATTTCCCCAAACCTTCAAAGAAGAAATAATACCAGTCCTACATAACCTCTTTCAAAAATAGAGGAGAAGTGAATACCATTGTACTTACTTTATCAGACTAAAATTGATACCAGTACCAGACAGAGTCACGAGGAAACTGTAGATAGTGTCCCTGATGAAAATAAACAGGAGATCCCGTAACAAAACATTTACAAATTTAATCCAGCAGTATATGAAGAGGAATGCAGGGTTGGTTGAACATTTGAAAATCAGTCAAGGCATAAAGGTGAAAAGTGTATGATCCTTAATAGATGCAGAGAAAGCCTTTGACAAAATTTAATGCTCATTAAAAAAAAAAAAAAAACCAAAAAAAACACAAAAACCCCAAAAAACTCTTGGCAAACTAGAAGAGAAGGGAATAGCTTCACACTGATAGGTCATACCTAAGAAGAACCTACAGCTGACAGCAAGATTAATAGTGAAAGACTGAATGTCTTGGACCTAAGAATGGAAACAGGCAAGGGTGCTCACTTCACTTACTGTAGGAGTAGCTCACATACTACGTCACATTTATATACCTGCTCTTCTATTCAGCACTACCCCCGGAGGTTCTAGCCACTGAACTAAGGCAAGAGGAGGAAATACAAGGCATAAAGAATAGAGAGAGGGCTGGGGTGGTGGGCAAAACTGGTGAAGGTGGTCAAAAGGTACAAACTGAGTAATATTCCATGTATATATGTGCCACATCTTCTTTATCCATCTGTCGATGGACACTTAGGTTGCTTCCGTGTCCTGGCTACTGTAAATAGAGCTGCAATGAACATTGTGGTACATGACTCTTTTTTGAATTCTGGTTTTCTCAGGGTATATGCCCAGTAGTGGGATTGCTGCGTCGTACGGTAGTTCTATTTTTAGTTTTTTAAGGAACCTCCACTGTTCTCCATAGTGGCAGTATCAATTTACATTCCCACCAACACTGCAGGAGGGTTCCCTTTCTCCACACTCTCTCCAGCATTTATTGTTTGTAGATCTTTTTTTTTCTCGGTACGCGGGCCTCTCACTGTTGTGGACTCTCCCTTTGCGGAGCACAGGCTCCAGACGCGCAGGCTCAGCGGCCATGGCTCACGGGCCCAGCCGCTCTGCGGCATGTGGGATCTTCCCGGACCGGGGCACGAACCCGTGTCCCCTGCATCAGCAGGTGGACTCTCAACCACTGTGCCACCAGGGAAGCCCTGTAGATCTCTTGATGATGGCCATTCTGACTGGTGTGAGGTGATGCCTCATTGTAGTTTTGATTTGCATTTCTCTAATGATTAGTGATGTTGAGCATCCTTTCATGTGTTTGTTGGCAATCTGTATATCTTCTTTGGAGAAATGTCTGTTTAGGTCTTCTGCCCATTTTGGGGTTGGGTTGTTTTTGTTTTTTGTTTTTTTTTTCTTTTGATATTGAGCTGCATGAGCGGCTTGTAAATTTTGGAGATTAATCCTTTGTCAGTTGCTGCATTTGCAAATATTTTCTCCCATTCTGAGCGTTGCCTTTTCATCTTGTTTATGGTTTCCTTTGCTCTGCAGAAGCTTTTAAGTTTCATTAGTTCCCATTTGTTTATTTTTGTTTTTATTTCCACTTCTCTAGGAGGTGGGTCAAAAAGGATCTTGCTGTGATTTATATCATAGAGTGTTCTGCCTATGTTTTCCTCTAAGAGTTTTATAGTGTCTGGACTTACATTTAGCCATAAAGAGAAATGAAACTGAGTTATTTGTAGTGAGGTAGATAGACCTAGAGTCTGTCATACAGAGTGAAGTAAGTCAGAAAGAGAAAAACAAATACCGTATGCTAACACATATATATGGAATCTAAAAAAAAAAAAAAATGTTCTAAAGAACCTAGGGGCAGGACAGGAATAAAGACTCAGACGTAGAGAATGGACTTGAAGACATGGGGAAGGGGAAGGGTAAGCTGGGACAAAGTGAGAGAGTGGCATGGACATATATACATTACCAAATGTAAAATAAATAAGTTAGTGGGAAGCAGCCACATAGCACAGGGAGATCAGCTCTGTGCTTTGTGACCACCTAGAGGGGTGGAATCGGGAGGGTGAGAGGGAGATGCAAGAGGGAGGGGATATGGGGATATATATATACGTATAGCTGATTCACTTTGTTATACAGCAGAAACTAACACACCATTGTAAAGCAAATATACTCCAATAAAGATGTTAAAAATAAAAAGAACTATTTAAAAAAAGACTAGAGAGAAGTAAAACTTTCTGTGCCGGTGACATGATTGTTTATGTAGAAAATTCCAATGACTGTATTAAATAGCCTTTAGCAGTAATATGTGAATTTAAACGGTTCATGAGGCTAAGGTGAACTTATGAACATCAATTGTATTTCCATGTACCAGCAACAAACAATTAGAAAATAAAGAGGCGAAAACAGTACTTTAAAAAATAGCATGAAATATGTAGAGATAAATTTAATGGAATATATATAAGATCTGTAAAGAGCTAAGTAGATGGGGACCCGCCACCACACCATTAAAATGCCAGGAATTCAACACAGTTCCAGTAAAAATCCCAGCAGGCATTTTGTAGACATTAACAGCTGATTCTAAAATATGTATTGAAGTGCAGAGGAACTAGAATAGATAAAATAGTTCTGGACAAGACCAACAAAGCTGGTTGACTTACAAATACTACCTGATTACAAGACTGATGGTAAAGCTACATTTATTAAGACAGTGTGGTATAGACATAAGGACAGACATGCAGACAGAGGTCAGTGGAACAGAACAGGGTATCTAGAAAGAGACCCACATATATTTGGTCTGTTTAAACATACGTGCCAATGTGATTCAGCATTTTTTTTTAGCCTTTATAATGGGAAATAAGGTTTACATATAGAAAAGTACAGATGTATGGCTCAAGATTTAACACAGATTGATCACCTATGTAATTACTACCCAGGTCAAGAAATAAAACATTCTTCATTGGATCAATATATTGTATTTAGGTGGTATCCAACTACTGGGCATATACCCTGAGAAAACCGTAATTCAAAAAGAGTCATGTACCACAATGTTCAATGCAGCTCTGTTTACAATAGACAGGACATGGAAGCAACCTAAGTGTCCACTGACAGATGAATGGATAAAGAAGATGTGGCACATATATACAATGGAATATTACTCAGCCATAAAAAGAAACGAAATTGAGTTCTTTGTAGTGAGGTGCATGGACCCAGAGTCTGTCATACAGAGTGAAGTAAGTCAGAAAGAGAAAAACAAATACCGTACGCTCTAACACATATATATGGAATCTAAAAAAAAAAAAAAAAAGGTCATGAAGAACCTAGGGGCAAGACGGGAATAAAGACGCAGACCTACTAGAGAATGGACTTGAGCACACAGGGAGGGGGAAGGGTAAGCTGGGACAAAGTGAGAGAGTGGCATGGACATATATACACTACCAAACGTAAAATAGATAGCTAGCGGGAAGCAGCCGCATAGCACAGGGAGATCAGCTCGGTGCTTTGTGACCACCTAGAGGGGTGGGATAGGGAGGGTGGGAGGGAGGGAGACGCAAGAGGGAAGAGATATGGGAACATATGTATATGTATAACTGATTCACTTTGTTATACAGCAGAAACTAACACACCATTGTAAAGCAATTATACTCCAATAAAAACGTTAAAAAATGTTAACTTTAAATTTTAAATTATGAGGTTTACATCAAAACCAGCATTTTGCAAATGCACTTTTAAGGCATAACAAGGGTCAGTATTTTAGGCAGTGAAAATGGTTTCTTGACACTGTAGTGCAAGTAATAGATAATCCAGAGATGTGGACTCTACTGATACAGGAGAATTACATTTCAATTTGAGGGCATTTTAAATAAAGCACAACTACAGACCTAGTCATTTTGGCATATTATGTTATCTTTAATATTTTTTCTAGAAAACAGGTGATGTTTATATCCATGATAAAAAAATTTTTATACAAGATCTACTGCCTTAATCTATCCCCACTGATGAAATTAACTTATTGTATTAATAACTCAAATTACTGTTAGCCTCACTCCAAAAACTTGCTGATTTAACACTCCAGAAGTTTTTACTAAGGACTGTTTTTATAAAACTGTCATTGGGACTTCCCCGGTGGTCCAGTGGCTAAGACTCTGTGCTCCCAGTGCAGGGGGCCCTGGTTCGACCTCTGGCTGGGGAACTGGATCCCGCATGCCACAGTTAAAGATCCCCTATGCTGCAATGAAGATCCCGTGTGGCGCAGCCAAATAAATAAATATTAAAAAACAACAACAACTGTCATTGCTTCTAATTTAGAATTTTGCTTAAAAGGAAGAGAATATACAAAAATGTATTGTCCCCACTGTGCCAAAAGAAAGTATTAAAAGTAAATGGGCATCTTTATAACTATGAGGTTCCTGAGGTCAGGATTTTCTGGTAAGTCAGTGAATCTAAAGAGAGCTGCAGCATTAGGGGTTACTTTGTTCAACGTGTAGCCTGGGTCCATCCAGGATGGCTGTACCCAATTTTGACATCAAGTTATGGGTAGATATGACCTGGAAAATAAACCAAAGAACCACAGTATATCTTATACTTTTATAAACCATGTTTTATGGATAAACTTTTCACTTTCTCAGAAGGCTGATATATTTCAATATTTTGAATACATCAGTGTAGGTAACCTAACCAACTATCATTATGTTTTCGTACTAAGGGATCTAGCTTTTAATAAAGTTACTGAAATGCAAAATAAATAAGTAGATAAAACATTGACAGCATCACAGAAAACTCCTCTCACACCCATTCCTTGCTGTCACAGGTAACTAATGTTGGCTTGTATGGGAACCACAACCAACTTTTCCTAAAGATTTTACTACCCTAGTATCAGTCCTGAAATGCTGTGGTTTAGTTTTACCTGCTTCTGCAACTTTGATATAAATATCCTACAGTACGCATTCTTCTGTGTCTGCTGCTTTTGCTTACATTAAGTGAAGTTGTTTGTTTTCATTTTTGTGTGGTTCTCCACTGTGTGAAGACTTCATCTTTTACCTAGCTGCTCTGCTGTTTATGAACGTACCTGTTTTATTGTTGGAGTTATTCCAAATAATGCTGTTATGAGCATTCTTGTACATTTCTGTTGGGTATATACCTAGGAGTAGGTATGCATGTATCCAGCTTTATAAGATATGGCAAAATGGTTTTCATAAGTGGTTCTATCAATTTACAGTTCCATCAGCAGTATATGAGAATTCCCACTGTTCTACATTCTTGGCAACTTTGGTACTGTCACTCTTTTATTTGTTGTATGACTTTAACCATTCTGATGGAGGTATGATGTTATGTCACTGTGGTTTTAGTTTATTTTTCTCTGATTATTAATTTGGTTGATAACTTTTTCTTATGTCTATTTGTGTGTTCTCCTTTGAGGTGTCTTGCTCATTTTCCTATGGGTTGATTGTATTTTTCTTAGTGGCTGTAGTGTCTCTTAGTTATGGATTCAGACCCTTGGTAAATTAAGCTTTAACTTTCTTCATGGTGTCTTCTGATGATTACTTTTAATGTAGTCTCAATTATCCATCTTTTCCTCTATAGCTTGTGTGTTGGGTGTTCTGTTTAAAAGTCTTTGCCCACTCTGCAAGCAGCAAGATATCCTCTTCTGTTACCTTCAGAAGCTTTGTTGTTTTGTCTTTTCTACGTAGATCTGTAATCATCCTGGAAAGTATGTTTGTGAGGTAGAGTTCATATTTTATTATCTGTCTGTGTGGGTGAGAGTGTGCTATGTGGCTCTCTATTCCACTGTATATTTGTGTGTCCTTGTACAAATGTCAGAGTGCTTAATTATTGTTGCATTGTAATGTCTTGATATCTGGAATAGTAGCTCTTTCCACTTTGAGTTTTTAAATATTATCTTGGCCATTTTAGATCCTTTTGAATATACATTTTAGAATCAGTTTATCATATCCCAATAAAATGCACTTGCACACTTCAGATGTTGATTAGAATTTCATTAAATTTAACTATCAGTTTGGAGAAAAGTGAAATAACAGATTTCAAATCCACAAACGTGATAAATTTGTTTGTATATACATACATCATTTTTATTTTCTCTGAAGGTTTTTAAAAATTGAGTTTTAATTGACATAATACATTATGTTAATTTTAGGTATACAGCATAATGCTTTGATATTTGTATATATTGTGAAATGATCACCACAATAAGTCTGCTTAACATCTGTCATCATACATAGTTAGAGATTTCTTTTTTTCTTGTGGTGAGAACTTTTATGATCTGTTAACTGCAGTCACTTATTTTAGAACTGGAAGTTTGTACCTTTTGACCACCTTCATCCATTTTGCCCACCCTTCACCCCCCACCTCTGGTACCTACCCATTTGTTCTCTGTATCTGTGAGCTTGTTTTTGTTTTTTTTTAAAATTCCACATATAAGTGAGATAATATGGTATTTGTCCTTCTCTGTCTGACTTATTTCCTTAGCATAATGGTCCATCAGTGTTGTCTTAAATGGCAAGATTTTCTTCTTCTTTTTTTTTTTTTTTTTTTTTTTGTGGTAGGCGGGCCTCTCACTGTTGTGGTCTCTCCAGTTGTGGAGCACAGGCTCCGGACGCGCAGGCTCAGCAGCCATGGCTCACGGGCCCAGCCTTTCCGCGGCATGTGGGATCCTCCCGGACCGGGGCACGAACCCGTGTCCCCTGCATCGGCAGGCGGACTCTCAACCACTGCGCCACCAGGGAAGCCCTTCTTTTTTTTTAATGGCTGAATATTCCATTGTATAAATACATCACATCTTCTTTATCCATTCATCCATTGATGGACATTTAGATTGTTTCCATATCTTGACTGTGATAAAAAATGCTGCAGTGAATATGGGAGTACATATATCTTTTTGAATTAGTGTTTTCACTTTCTTCTAATAAATATCCAAAAGTGGAATTGCTGGATCATATGGTAGCTCTATTTTTAATTTTTCTGAGGAACCTCCATACTGTTCTCCACAGTGGCTGCACCAATTTACATTCCCACCAGCAGTGCAGGAGGGTTCCCCTTTCTCCACAGACTCTCCAACAATTATCTTCTTTAATGTTTTTTAATTTAAAAAAATTTTATTGGAGTATAGTTGATTTACAGTGTTGTGTTAGTATCTGCTGTACAGCTAAGTGAATCAGTTATACATACATATATATCATTACAGAGTATTGACTAGGGTTCCCTGTTCTATACAGTAGGTCCTTATTAGTTATCTAGTTTTATATATAGTAGTGTGTATATGTCAATCCCAATCTCCCAATATATCCCTCCCCCCCCTTTCCCCCTGGTAAACATAAGTTTGTTTTTTACATCTGTGACTCTATTTCTGTTTTGTAAATGTGTCCATCAACAGAAGAATGGATAAAGGAGATGTATATATATACAATGGAATATTACTGAGCCATAAAAAAGAACTAAATAATGCCATTTGCAGCAACATGGATGGGTCTAGAGATTGTCATACTGAGTGAAGTTAGTCAGACAGAGAAAGACAAATATCATATTATAACTATCACTTCTCTCTTGTTGGTCTTGATGATCACCATTCTTATAGGTGTGAGGTGCTATCTCATTGTGGTTTTGAGTTGCATTTCCCTGATGATTAGTGATGTTGAACACCTTCTCATGTACCTTTGGCCATTTGGATGTCTTCTTTGGGAAGACGTGTATTTAGCTCTTGTGCCCATTTAAAAAATTGGATTGTTTGGGTGTTTTTTTTTTTTGTTATTAAGTTGTATGAGTTCTTTATAAATGTTGGATATTAACCCCTTATCTGATATATGATTTGCAAAATTTTTCTCCCATTCTGTAGGTTGCCTTTTCATTTTGTTGATTGTATCTTTTGCTCTGCAAAAGCTTTTAAGTGTGATGTAGTCCCACTGGTTGAATTTTTTTCATTTTTTGTTTGTGCTTTTGGTGTCTTATCTATAGAATCATTGCCAAGATCAATATTGAGGAGCTTCCTCCCTATGTTTTCTTCTAGGAGTTTTATGGTTTCAGGTCTTAATGTTTAAGTCTTTGATTCATTTTTTTTAACATCTTTCTTGGAGTATAATTGCTTTACAATGATGTGTTAGTTTCTGCTTTATAACAAAGTGAAATCAGCTATACATATATATCTATCCCCATATCTCCTCTGATTCATTTTTGAGTTAATTTTTCTGAATGGCATAAGATACGGATGCAGTTTTATCTTCTGCATGTGTTTATCCAGTTTTCCCAGCACCATTTGTTGAAGAGACTATCATTTCTCCACCGCATGTTCCTAGTGTCCTTATGAAAATGTGAGTTGACTGTATTATATATGGAAGTTTAATTCTGGGCTTTGTATTCGGTTCTGTTGGTCTGTGTGTCTATTTCTATGCCAGTATCATGAAAGTTTTTTTTTTCTTTTTTGCGGTACGCGTGCCTCTCACTGTTGTGGCCTCTCCCGCCGCGGAGCACAGGCTCTGGACGCGCAGGCTCAGCGGCCACGGCTCACGGGCCCAGCCACTCCACGGCACGTGGGATCTTCCCGGACCGGGGCACGAACCCGTGTCCCCTGCATTGGCAGGCGGACTCTCAACCACTGCGCCACCAGGGAAACCCTGTGAACGCAGTTTTAAAAGCATCTTTAACGGTTTATTTGTGTGTTTGTGAATGGAGAAAACAATTGATTTTTGTATGCTAATTTTGTATACAGCAACCATGCAAAATTTATTATTTCTAATAGTTTTTCTGTCCTTTTTAAAATTTTTATGTATACAATCGTGTCATCATGAATAGTGGCAGTTTTATTTCTTCCCCAGTCTCTTATTTGTTTGTCTTGTTTGTTCAACACCTTCTAGACTGAATAGGAATAATTGTTAAATAGTAGGAGTGGTGATATTGGCATTGTCTCCTCATTTCCCAATTTACAAGGACCAACATTTCTCCTTTTTCTCAGATTAAGCAAGGTGTCTTCTATAGTCAGCTCTCCATAGCTGTGGGTTCTGCATCCACAGTTGGTTGAGTCTGTGGATCAAAATATCGATACCTGGAAAAAAATTCTGAAAGGTTACAAAAAGCAAAACTTGAATTTGCTGAATGCTAGCAAATATTTACATGGCATTTAAAGCTACTTACGTAGCATTTATATTGTATCAGGTATTGTAAGTAATCTAGAGATGATTTATGTATATGGGAGGATGTGCATAGGTTATATGCAAATCTTGCACTATTTTATGTAAGGGACTTGAGCAGCTGCAGATTTTGGTATCTATGGGGTTCCTGGAACACAGGATGCCTGTATTCCTAGTTTCCTGAGAGTTTTTGTCATAAATGGGCAGTACCTTTTTATCAAATGCTTTTCTTATTATCTCTACTGAGAATACTTTTTTTTCTCCTTTATTTTATTAAGATGGAATATTACATGGATTTAATTTTAAATATTAAGCCTGCCTTATTTTCCTGGAATCAACCCAGATTGTGATGCATCATTCTTTTAATGTTCCAAACTGAATTCTACTTACAATTATTATGGTTTAGATTTTTGTCATCCATGTTCAGGAAGGTGCTTGGTCTGTATTTTTCCTTTCTCATAATGTCCTTTTAGATTTTGCTACCTCTGTTTTGTTCGTCTAATAAGTTGGAGAGTGTTCTCTCTTTTTCTATTCTTTGGAAGAATTTGTGTAAGATTGATTTTATTTCTTCCTGAAGGGTATAGGCAGAATTTGTCCTTCTAGCCACCTGAGTCTGGAATGTTCCTTAAGAGATAGCTTTAAAATTTTTAGTTTAATTTCAGTTATGGGACAATTCACATTATTCTATTTTGTTTCTCAATTTTGGTAAGTTGCAATTTTTAAAATAATTTATTCATTTCATCTAATACTTTTAAATGTTTGGTATAAAGTTCTTTTAATATTTACTGAACAGTTTTTACTGTCTGTAGGAATGTGGGTTGTTTTTCATTTCTAACATTGGTTAATTGTATTTTTCCTTGATAATAGTTGTCAGAGGTTTTCAATTTTATTAGCTTTTTTAGAGCACTTCTTTTTTTTTTAATATTTGTCGATTTCTTTTTTTTTATAACATCTTTATTGGAGTATAACTTTTACAATAGTGTGTTAGTTTCTCCTTTACAACAAAGTGAATCAGTTATACATATACATATGTTCCCATATCTCTTCCCTCTTGCGTCACCCTCCCTCCCACCCTCCCTATACCACCCCTCTAGGTGGTCACAAAGCACAGAGGTGATCTTCCTGTGCTATGCGGCAGCTTCCCACTAGCTATCTAATTTACTTTTGGTAGTGTGTATATGTCCCTGCCACTCTCACATCGTCACAGCTTACCCTTCCCCCTCCCCATATCCTCAAGTCCATGCTCTAGTAGGTCTGTGTTTTATTCCCATCCTACCACTAATCTCTTCATGACATTTTTTTTTTCTTAGAATCCATATATATGTGTTAGCATACGGTATTTGTTTTTCTCTTTCTGACTTACTTCACTCTGTATGACAGACTCTAGGTCCATCCACCTCACTACAAATAACTCAATTTCGTTTCTTTTTATGGCTGAGTAATATTCCATTGTATATATGTGCCACATCTTCTTTATCCATTCATCTGTCGATGGACACTTAGGTTGCTTCCATGCCCTGACTATCGTAAATAGAGCTGCAGTGAACATTTTGGTACATGACTCTTTTTGAATTATGGTTTTCTCAGGGTATATGCCTAGTAGTGGGATTGCGGGGTCATATGGTAGTTCTGTTTGTAGTTTTTTAAGGAACCTCCATACTGTTCTCCATAGTGGCTGTATCAATTTACAAAACTCTAGAAACAATAAATGCTGGAGAGGGTGTGGAGAAAAGGGAACACTCTTACACTGCTGGTGGGAATGTAAATTGATAGAGCACTTCTTTTGGGGTTATTTTGTTAGAATTTTTACCTATTTCCTTCCTTGTGTCTTTGGACTATATTGCTGCGAGTTTTTCCCTTCTAAATTCTTGAGATGGATATTTAACTTATTGATTTTTAACCTTTTGTCTTTAAAAAAATAAATTTATTTATTTTATTTTTGGCTGCATTGGCTCTTCATTGCTGTGTGCAGGCTTTCTCTAGTTGTGGTGAGTGGGGGCTACTCTTCATTGCGGTGGGTAAGCTGCTCATTGTAGTGGCTTCTCTTTGTTGTGGAGCACAGGCTCTAGGCGCATGGGCTTCAGTAGTTGTGGTGCACCGGCTTAGCTGCTCTATGGCATGTGGGATCTTCCCGGACCAGGGCTCAAACCCATGTCCCCTGCATTTGTCTTTTAATTTTTGTACTTTAAGTGGTTGATCCTCAGTTCTTACTATATATTTGCCTCTCCTAGTTAGAGTTTCCCTTTCCTATAGATTCTTCCTTCTTTTCTACTTAGATAAGACACTATCTTTTTTTTTTTTAGAATAGGTTTAATATTGATGAACTCTTATTTTTTGCTTGTCTGAGTAATTCATTCTCTCTCCTTCATGATAATCTTGCTAGGTAGAGTATCCTAGGTTTCAGGTTTTTCCCTTTAGCACTTTAAATGCATTATGCGACTCCCTTCTGGCCTGCAACATTTCTGCAGAGAAATCAGCTGATAGTCTTATGGGGTTCCCTTGTATGTGTTTCTGTTTTTCTTTTGTTGCCTTTAGAATTCTCTCTTTAATTTTTGCTGTTTTAATTATGATACATCTTATTGTGGGTCTGTTTGGGTTCATTGTGTTTGGGACCCTCTATGCTTCCTGTACCTGGACATCTGTTTGCTTGTTCAGATTTGGGAAGTTTTCAGCATAATTTCCTCAAATACATTTTTAAATCTCCTTTTCTCTCTTTCCTCCTGCTGGAACCCATATAATGTGAATATTGGTATTCTTATTGTTATCCCAGAAATCTCTTAAACTGTTTTCATTTTTTAAAATTTGCTTTTCTGATTGTTGTTCTGATTATGTGATTTCCATTATTTTATCTTCCAGATAACTTATGCATTCTTCTGTATCACCTAGTCTGCCTTTCATTCCATCTAGTGTTTTTTAAAAAATTTCACCTGTTGAATTCTTTATTTCTGATTGCGTCTCTTTGATGTTTTCTAGCTCCTTATTAAAGTTTTCATTGTGTTGCTCTATTCTTTTCCCTAATTCAGTTAACATTTGTATACCAATGCTTTGAATACTTTACCTGGTAAATTGTTTATTTCTGTTTCATTATTTATTTTTCAGGGGTTTTCTCTTGCTCATTCAGTTGAGAGCAGTTCCTCTGCCTTTTCATTTTGCTTAACTTTCTCTGCCTTTATGAATTTAGGTAAAAGTTACCTGTTGTCATCTTGAAGGGATGTTCCCATGTGGGAATATCCCTGTACAGACTCCGTGTGCCCCATGCCTTTGGAGGGAGAGCTGGATTTGACGTTGCTGCAAGCCAGGTCTTTCCTCAGGGTGTGCTGGCAGCTCTTAAGGGGGTGGGGCTGGAAATGGAGGTGCTAGAGCTGAAGCCAGGTATACGCCGGGACTTCCTCTCTGCTCAGTGGCCGTCACCACCCTATTGGGTGCAGGGTCTGATTCCACGTTGCCAGAGCAGACCCCCTGAATGTTGGCCCCAAGCTGGCTGTTTCCTTTTAAGTCTGTGTTTTTCCCTCCCTCAGCGCCAGGACCCTTGCCCCAGAGCGAGGTGCACTGAAGCAAGTGGGCCCCTTGCAGGCCTTTGGCTCCTAGCTGTTTGCAGTGTGCTGCCTGTGCAGGCACCTGTATTTGTGTGCCCACTCCGCTCAGACGCTGCCTCGGGAGCAAGTCCCCTTTCTCCTCACGGCCGATCCCCGCCCGCAGCCTCTGCTGCCCCAACACCGGTGCGGAGCCATGCCGTAGGGCGGCTGGGCTAGTGTGGACTCTCAGAGCGTATTAGGGGGCGAGGTGTGATGAAGCGGCCGCCATCAGAATCTGGGCTGCTTCTGAGGCTCTGCTTGAGTAAGCTGCAACAGTGGTCACACTGCCCCACCTGGACTCTGTCCTGGGACCGGGGTTCCTCTGTGTCCCATGTTAGCGTCCTTTCCACAGTCATGTCCACCCCAGATCCAGTCCTACAGTGTTAACGTGCATTGGCGGGGCTGGAGTGTTCCTTCAGCTGGGGCTGGGGAGCTCGGCAGGATGGTCAAGGGAAAACCAGCAGCCACTAGACAGACCTGTCTGCCTCGGGGGCGCGCTTCCAGTGCTCGTGTTCCTCACAAGTGGAGTCCAGGCTTCCCTTGGCCCTCCTGTTGTGGTCCTGGCCGTCCTCCAGCCAGCCAGGGGGGCTCACCTTCCCCGCATCAGACACCAGGACTGGGGCCTCCAATCTGTGGTTTAAGCTGCTCACCCCCAGGGAGGGTTTCTGCTCATATAATCTCCCTTCTCCTGAGTTCCCTCCCAGGCACAGGTCCCAACACAATTTCCCTTCCTATACGATTGCGTGTGTGTCTTTTTTACAGCCTTAGTTGTACAGCAGTTCTTCTGAGAGCTTCCAGTGAGTTTTCAGTGAGATCTGTTCCATGGGTAGATGTGTCTTTGATGTGTTAATCAGGCACGTGGGCTTCAGTAGTTGCAGCATGCAGGTTTGGTAGTTGTGGCTCACAGCCTCTAGAGCGCAGGCTCCGTAGTTGAGGCACACGGGCTTAGTTGCTCCGCAGCCTATGGGATCTTCCCGGACCAGGGCTCGAACCCGTGTCCCCTGCATTGGCAGGTGGATTCTTAACCACTGAGCCACCAGGGAAGTCCCCTTCTCTCATTTTACAATGTCATCAGCCAGAACCTCTCTTCAAATGATGCTTCAGTGTTATTCTTTCTCTGTTTTCCATTTTTTCTGTCAGTCTGTTTACACATATGTTATAGTTTTTCACTGTGTCCTTTGTCTCTTATTCTCTCTGCAATATCGGCCATCCTCTTGACTCTGTTACATTCTAGATCGTTTCTTTTGATGTCTCTTCAAACGCACTAATTCTCTATTCAGCTGTTTCTAATTTGTCATCAAATACATCTGTTGTATAGGTTAATTTTGGTTATTTTATTTATCACTTCTAGAATTTCTGTTTTTTATTGCTTACAGTTTTGTATTGAAATTCTGCATTTTGTCTTTTATCTTCTTGAGACTCAACATAATTATTTAACAATATGTGTCTGATAATATCTGATACACTTGTGTGTCTTTTTCTGTTGTCTATTTTTCTACTGATTTTCTTTTATTTTTGATTTGTGTCTCCATGTTTATAGTTATTTTTTAATTTTATGCTGTGCAGATACCTAGATTGACATTATCTTTTTTTTTTTTTTCACGGTACGCGGGCCTCTCACTGTTGTGGCCTCTCCCGTTGCGGAGCACAGGCTCCGGACGCGCAGGCTCAGCGGCCATGGCTCACGGGCCCAGCCGCTCTGCGGCATGTGGGATCTTCCCGGACCGGGGCACGAACCCACGTCCCCTGCATCGGCAGGCGGACTCTCAACCACTGCGCCACCAGGGAAGCCCCCGACATTATCTTTTTTGAGATACGATTTGTGTTTGATTTTGCCAGGGACCTGGGACACTAGCACTTCAGGATCGCCTGGAGTTACATTCAGGGATTTAGAAAATTTAAAGTTGATTTTCAGCCCTGAGAGGACTGTCTCCTTCTAGTTTACCTTTATTCCTAGTGTGATGGTGTTTTGGATCTTAACCTAAAGCAAGGGTGTCACTAGGAGCAACCCCTGCAGAGACACGAACTTCCAATCCTTTCCCTGATAACCTGAAGTCAAATTCTCACAGAAACCCTTATGGAGTGTCTGTTCCCTAGGTATTTGTCCTCCCCTGGATTCTTGCTTTTCAATTCTTCCTTAATTTAATACTCCCCTCCCCTTTATTTACATTTATATTTATTCTAGTGAAAAGTATATAAATATGTGTATGGGTGTGTGTGTGCGTGTGCACACACACACACAAAATGTCATTTTTTTAGTCTCCAGTAGAAGGGCTGGTTCTGATGACCTCTTCTGTCATTACACTGGTTATTATTTTTATAATGCACATACAAGTTATAGCCAGTTGCTTTCACCTGTCAACATACGTCATGAAGAAAATGTTACAGAGCATTTGATGGGATAGGATTTTAACAACTCTCGCTTACTCTTACATATCATAATTTTCAATTCATAGTGCTACTTTTGGAAATTCTGCTTTTCTCTCTTTTTTAAACATAAATAATGCTGTAATAAACATATTCTATTTTATGAATATTTTTATTACATTACTGATTTATATTCTCCTTAGGGAAAACTTCTATAAGTAGAATTGCTGGTTCCAAAGGGATCAATATTTTAATTTCTTAAAAATTAATGAATTTTTAATTGAAGTATAGTTGATTTACAGTGTTGTGTTAATTTCTAGTATACAGCAAAGCGTTTTGTATACACACATATATATATTCTTCTTAAGATTCTTTTACATTACAGGTTATTACAGAATATTGAATTTGGTTTCCTGTGCTATACAGTATGTTCTTGTTGGTTATCTATTTTACATATAGTAGTGTGTATTACAGTAGTATGTATCTGTTAACCCCCCAAATTTTATTTATCCCTGCCCCTGCGTAGTAACTGTAAGTCAGCCTTCTATGTCTGTGAGTCGTTTCTGTTGTGTAAATAAGCTCATTTTAATCATTTCTGTAGATTGCATATAGAAGTGACATCATATGATATTTGTCTTTCTCTTTCTGACTTACTTCACTTAGTATGATAATCTGTAGGTTCACTGATGTTGCTGCAAACAGCATTATTTCATTCCTTTTTATGGCTGAATAATATTCCATTGTATATATTACCACATCTTTATCCATTCATCTGTTGATGGACACTTAGGTTGCTTCCATTTCTTGGCCATTGTAAATAGTGCTGCTCTGAACATAGGGGTGCATGTATCTTTTTGAATTAGAGTTTTCTCCGGATATATGCTCAGGAGTGGGATTGCAGGATCATATGATAATTCTGTTTGTAGTTTTTCAAGGAACCTCCATACTCTTCTCTAAAGTGGCTGCACAACTTACATTCCCATCAAGAGTGCAGGAGGGTTCCCTTTTCTCCACACCTTCTCCAGCATTTGTTATTTGCAGACTTTCTGATGATGGCCATTCTGATTGGTGTGAGGTGGTACCTCATTGTAATTTTGATTTGCATTTCTCTAATAATTAGTGATGTGGAGCAGGTTTTCATATGCCCATTGGCCATCTGTATGTCTTCTTTGGAGAAACGTCTATTTAGGTCTTCTGCCCATTTTTTTATTGGGTTGTTTTTTTGTTGTTGTTGTTGAGTTGTATGAGCTATTTATATATTTTGGAAATTAAGTCCTTGTCAGTTGCATTGTTTGCAAATATTTTCTCCCAGTTAGTAAGTTGTCTTTTCACTTTGTTTATGGTTTCCTTTGCTGTGCAAAAGCTTTTAAGTTTAATTAGGTCCCATTTGTTTATTTTTGCTTCTATTTCTATTGCCTTAGAGTCTGACTTGAGAAAAAATAGGTACAATTTGTGTATGGGAATGTTTTCCCTTATGTTCTCTTGTAGGAGTTTTATGGTATCATGTCTTATATTTAACTATTTAAGCCATTTTTAGTTTATTTTTGTGTATGGTGAGAGGGAGTGTTCTAACTTTATCAGTTTACATGCAGCTGTCCAGCTTTCCCAATGCCACTTGCTGAAGAGACTGTCTTTTCTCCATTGTATATTCTTTCCTCCTTTGGCGAGGATTAGTTGACCATAGGGGTGTGTGTTTATTTCTGAATTGCCTCTTCTGTTCCATTGACCTATATGCCTGTTTTTGTGCCAATACCACGCTGTTTTGATTGCTGTAGATTTATAATATTGTCTGAAGTCTGGGAGGTTTCTGCCTCTAGCTTTGTTCTTTTTCTTCAGGATTGCTTTGGCAATTTGGGGTCTTTTGTGGTTCCATATAAAGTTTAGTCTTGTTTGTTCTAGTTCTTTGGAAAATGTCATGAATAATTTGACAGGGATTGCATTAAATCTGTAGATTGCTTTGGGTAGTATGGCCATTTTAACAATATTAATTTTTCCAATCCAAGAGCACAGGGTAACTTTCCATTCTTTGAATCATCTTTAGTTTCCTTTATCAACATTTTACATTTCTCAGTGTACATCTTTCACCTCCTTGGTTAAGTTTATTCCTAAGTATTTTATTTTATTTATTTTTTGATGTGATTTTAAAAAGGGATTTTCTTTTTACTTTCTCTTTCTGATATTTAATTGTTAGTGTAAAGAAATGCTACAGCTTTCTGTAGATTGATTGTATATCCTGTCACCCTGCTGAATTCCCTTATCAGTTCTAGTATTTTTTTGTATGGCGTCTTAACGGTTTTCTATATAGTATAATGTCATCTGCATATAATGACAGCTTTACCTCTTCCTTTCCAATTTGGGTACCTTTTATTTCTTTTTCTTGCCTGACTACTGTGGCTAGGACTTCCAATACAACGTTGAATAGAAGTAGTGAGAGTGGGCATACTTGCCTTGTTCCAGATTTTAGCAGGAAGACTTACAGCTTTTTCACTGTTGAGTATTATATTGGCTGTGGCTTTGTCATAAATGGCTTTTATTATGTTGAGATATGTTCCCTCTATACCCACTTTGGTAAAAATTTTATCATGAATGGAAGTTGAATTGCATCAATATTTAAATTCTTTTGCTACTCAATTTCCGTTCAGAAAATTTGCACACATTTGCAGTCTCAATGGTAGTAATGTCAGTGTTTGTTTTCAACATAGTTAAGAAAACACCCATTTATGTTATCCTGAAACATTTTCAGAGACATCGGCTCATCTTTAAATTTAGTCTTCTTGGTGTTACTCTAATTATTCATTTTTTTAAACATCTTTATTGGAGTATAATTGCTTTACGGTGGTGTGTTAGTTATTGCTTCATAACAAAGTGAATCAGCTATACATATACATATATCCCCATATCTCCTCCCTCTTGTGTCTCCCTCCCACACTTTCTATCCCATTCCTCTAGGTGGTCGCAAGGCACTGAGCTGATCTCCCTGTGCTATGAAGCTCCTTCCCACAAGCTAGCTATTTTACATTTGGTGATATATATAAGTGCATGCCACTCTCTTAACTTGCCCCAGCTTACCCTTCCCCCTCCCCGTGTCCTTAGTTCTATTCTCTAAGTCTGCATCTTTATTCCTGTCCTGCCCCTCGGTTCTTCAGAACTTTTTCTTTTTATTTTTTTAAGATTCCCTGTGTATGTGTTAGCATATGGTAAGTCTGACTTACTTCACTCTGTATGGCAGTCTCTATGTCCAACCACCTCACTACAAATAACTCAATTTCGTTTCTTTTTATGGCCGAGTAATATTCCATTGTATATATGTGCCATATCTTCTTTATCCATTCATCCGGTGATGGACACTTAGGTTGCTTCCATGTCCTGGCTATTGTAAATAGAGCTGCAATGAACATTGTGGTATATGACTCTTTTTGAATTACGGTTTTCTCAGGGTATATGTCCAGTAGTGGGATTGCTGGGTCATATGGTAGTTCTATTTTTAGTTTTTTAAGGAACCTCCATACTGTTCTACATAGTGGCTGTATCAATTTACATTGCCACCAACAGTGCAAGAGAGTTGCCTTTTCTCCACACTCTCTCCAGCATTTATTGTTTGTAGATATTTTGATGATGGCCATTCTGACTGGTATGAGGTGATACCTCATTGTAGTTTTGATTTGCATTTCTCTAATGATTAGTGATGTTGAGCATTCTTTCATGTGTTTGTTGGCTATCTGTATATCTTCTTTGGAGAAATGTCTATTTAGTTCTTCCAATTTTTGGATTGAGTTGTTTGTTTTTTTGATATTGAGGTGCATGAGCTGCTTGTAAATTTTGGAGATTAACCCTTTGTCATTTGCTTCATTTGCAAATATTTTCTCCTATTCTGAGGGTTGTCTTTTCATCTTGATTATGGTTTCCTTTGTTGTGCAAAAGCTTTTAAGTTTCATTAGTTCCCATTTGTTTATTTTTGTTTTTATTTCCATTTCTCTAGGAGGTGGGTCAAAAAGGATCTTGCTGTGATTTATGTCATAGAGTGTTCTGCCTATGTTTTCCTCTAAGAGTTTTATAGTGTCTGACCTTACATTTAGGTCTTTATTCCATTTTGAGTTTATTTTTGTGTATGGTGTTAGGAAGTGTTCTAAGTTCATTCTTTTAGATGTAGCTCTCCAGTGTTCCCAGCACCACTTATTGAAGAGGTTGTCTTTTCTCCATTGTATATTCTTGCCTCCTTTATCACAAATAAGGTGACCATAGGTTCGTGGGTTTACCTCTGGGCTTTCTGTCCTGTTCCATTCATCTGTATTTCTGTTTTCGTGCCTGTACCATACTGTCTTGATTACTGTAGCTTTGTAGTATAATCTGAAGTCTGGGAGCCTGATTCCTCCAGCTCCAGATATCAAAAGAAATCTGGAGTAGCAATTCTCATATCAGACAAAATAGAATTTAAAATAAAGACTATTACAAGAGACAAAGAAGGATACTACATAATGATCAAGGGATCAATCCAAGAACATATAACAATTGTAAATATTTATGCACGCAACATAGGAGTACCCCAATGCATAAGGCAAATGCTTATAGCCATAAAATGGGAAATTGACAGTAACCGAATTATAGTATGGGACTTTAACACCTCACTTTCACCAATGGACATATCATCCAAAATGCAAATAAATAAGGAAATACAAGCTTTAAATGATACCTTAAACAAGATGGACTTAATTGATATTTATAGGACATTCCATCCAAAAACAACAGAATACACTTTCTTCTCAAGTGCTCATGGAACATTCTCCAGGATAGATCATATCTTGGGTCACAAATCAAGCCTTGGTAATTATTCATTTTTATTTGTCATTTTTATGTACTCAGTTGACTCTTGAATAATGTAGGAGGTAATCTCACTGTACTTTATAGTCGGCCTCATATCTGTGGTTCCTGTCCATCCACAGATTCAATCAGACACAGACCATGGAGCATGGCAGTATTTATAACCCCGTGTAAGTGCACCCTCTCAATTCAAACCCACATTGTTCAAAGGTCAGTGTACTCTTCCAGGGTTGTAATTTCTTATTTAATTATGAACCAGGGGTGCTTTGGGAAGTCACATTCACGTGTTCTGTCAAGAGCTGATTAAATGGCTACAGTATAATATTAAGTGTGTCATGATTGTGGCAACAATGTAAATTATCAGTTTGAAAATGATGCAGTAGTTTAAAAAAGTCTACACTATGTTATTATGAAATCGTGCAGTATGATTACAGCTGTAGAATATATTAAAAGAAGGATTAGAAAATATTATACCCAGTGGATGCTGTCGTGTATAGTAGTGATTATTTATTGTTTTTTTATCTCCCCTACTTCGAAGCGACTCTATATAGTTGTGCTATTGTTTTTTTAATGATTAAATGATCAATGCAAACCAAAATATCGTGAGTACAATTCAGTCTACTCAGTGAATCTACCGTTTACCCTTCCAGTCATAAAAAGTTCAAGTGAGATAAAGTAGATAAGTAAATGGATTTTCCATCATTTCCCTAATATTAATAATGTGTTCATCACCACCTTATTCCAAATAGTATTTACAATGATTAATAAGAAAAGTAAGATATGGTAAAATAGTAAAATTCAGCCATGAGTGCACAAAAGAAAAAGACAAAACTAAACTGCGGGGGGAACATAAATGGAGGTAGGAATGGGGCTAATCAGAAGCATACATTCTAGAACTGGAAAACACGTGGCATGAGGGCCATACACCTATTTCAGATTTTCCAATAGCCAGAACAAAAAGCACATCGAGTCCATGGCATTAACAAAGCACAAATAAACTCAATACCATCCAGGTATTTAATTCCTCAAATGAAGCTGTAAAGTTCCAAGATGAGACCTTTGATCCTCAGAACCCTTCTCCAGAGAGTGCTGTGGAAGGGGATGGACACACCCCCGTGTACTCCCTGAGGGCCTGCTGTCTTGTTCTTAGTGGTCACACCCAGGATCAGCTGGCTGGAGCAGTTCTTGAGGCCAGTGTGACCAGGTGCAGGCTGAGAGCTGTGTGCTGGCCTGACAGAGATTTTTCTCTGTACTCCAGGGATGGATAGCGTGCATGTAAAGAAATGGTCGTGTGCCAGACTTCGTGGCAATATTTTACTTTTGTTGCCCTCAGTCAAACTTTCGATGTTTGTTAGGAGAATGCATTTGCTGGGATGTCTGGGATACGCAGACTGTATTTAGCACTGAAATAGAGACCCTTTGGCCTTGAAAGACAGACAGTGGAGCCGAGGCAGTGCTGAGAGATGAGGAGATGAAGATCCCAGACTAGGATTGTTCCCACATGCAGGGCAGCCCATGTCCACACGCTGACACGTCCTAGGAGTGTCGATGGGAAAGGTGGCCACGCCTTTCAGGGAGTAATCTAGATCCTCCCCCATGCACAGACCGAAGGCACGGTTAAACGTTACCAAATATTATCATAAGGTGACAACCAAACCCTCATCTTGACTACAGCAGTTTCAACAAAGCACTCTTAGAATGCCTCAGTTCAGTTGTTACAATTTTCTAGTGGGCCCTCTAAAGTAAACTATTTGTGAATTGCAGCTCTGAATTATTTGGGAGGTTATTATTTATAGGCCAGTTAAAAGATGGGGAAATATCTGCTAAAAGAAACTTTTCTTTTTTGGGATCACTAGCTTGTGGCCTGTTTATGCCACTTTCAGATTTTGATTTTAAATCTTCTGATCTGAAAGCATGTATTTGTTTTCTTTAATAGGAATAAATGATCCTGTTTAACAAAAATCAAAACAGACTTTAAGAATTTAAGGCAGTGGAGTAGTGTCAGGGAAAAATGTTCCTGTTTTAACTCATATAAAACTGTGGTGTAATTTGTTAAAAGACAATTTTACTGATCTTGACCTTTCCAGTTCCTTAATACTCATTGCGTGTCTGTTATGTATACAGAATAAAACCGGTGGAAAACAAGGGGTATAGGATGTGGTTGGTGACTGGTGGCTGGAAGCTTGCGTATTCTACTTGGGAAAATAACACATACGTGTCTGAAATGTTAAACAGAAATAAATACAACAGAGATAAAGACATGCATGGATGGTTGAGGAAATGCCACAGGGCGGTTGTTAATTGAATTCAAAACTTAGTGACAATCAGCACAAATGCCAAGGGAACTTGGCCAACTACAGTTTGCTCACCTAGCTTCTCAAAATAAAGCAAAGATTTCGTGCTGGTTCAACAACCACATGGTGTTGTGTACATTTGATGACAATATTTAATTCCTCTAAAAAGGGCTTTTAAAAATACAGGAAATGTGTGATTATTCTAAGGAAACATAGATTAAAAAAATCAAAACAAGTAGTAGTCATGGTGTTTATACTTGAATCACACCATGTGGTTCCATAGCTCTTTCCACGTAGCATTGGCACCCGCCTTCCTCCAGTCCTGCGCAAAAGACAAGAGCAGGCGGTTTTCCTGAATTACTGGTGAGAACACTGAGGCCTTGTAAAGTTATGAGATTTGTCTGGGGTACAGCACTGATTATATCCTAGGAGTTTTGTCTGCTCCATATGTTTCTTTAGATGGTATAGTTGTGAATAGGTTTAGCTATAGTGGATCACGTGATACCTCTGTTTTCCATTTGAGGCACACAAAGTACCCCTCTGGTCCCTTGTTAATAAGCAAATGAAGAAAATGAGATCCAGCTCCAGATGTTGCTCATGTTGACATACCATCTCTTTTGTTTTTTCCTTTTATCTGACAAATTCGTTAACTCAGTAGACATTAAGTGGCTTTTATGGAGTCGTCTTAATATTCTCAAGTGCTTGGGGAGATTTACAGGACTTGTGTACACACCTCATGTGCTGAAGGGGTTCAGGCAGTTGAGGGGTGACGAGCTACACTCAAGACCGTGTTCGGTCACCAGTCTGGATCACGTGCTGGTAGCTGTCATCAGGAGGGGTGGCCCGCGTCCTGTTGGCGCTGTGACTTGGGAGTGGGGAGCGGACACCCCAGCTAGACTTAATCATTGGTTAGATTCCATGGGTGGGGAGGTGAAGGGGGACCTTCTAGTGGAGTGGAGCTTGATTCAGGAAATGGGGGGAGATGAATCTGGGAGGATGAATGGGAGGAATTTAGAAAGACTTAAACGACAGGTCAAAGAGTTGACATCTGATTCTGTAGATGTTAAAGAGCCATGCAGGAGCTTTGTGTTTGCTTCTTCTCTGTTCGTGGAGCCACACGATGCAGGAGAGGTTTTGTCATCACAGGGCTGTAATGTATTCCAGTCCTGGCGTGGGGCTGAAAGACTGCAGGACTGGCCGGGCTGTTCTGGCTTTTGCAGAGTGCCTGTAGCAAACTTCGTTTTTCAGTGAGCGATGAAATCCTGAGTGCAACCATTTGTCCCCCTAGCTGCTGGTGCTGCCTCTTTTATATGGAGCAGATGAAGTCCGAGGCGGAATGGGTTTACTATTAGGATGATGACGCTAAGTCAGAGTTCCCCTTTTAGGAAACATACATCTCATTCCCCTGGCGGAGAGTGCTTGACGGCTCCTTACGTGGAAGTTTCACGTCGTGCGGACATGAGGACGGCAGGATTCTGTGCCGAGTGGTTGCCGACAGCCTGGGAGTTGCTTCCTAGACCAGCGCTGGATGCAGCACCATCAGAGCATCGAGCCTTGACCTCGCCCCTTGCTCATGTCTTACCTTGTTCTTGTAGGAATGAGGATATTGTCTGATGTTTTTGCTGGTCCATATTCATAGAATTCCTTTATTTTACCAACGAGAGCTCATTTCTAACATCATGCTAATTAAACCACTCATTTTGCCAATGAAAAGCTACTTTTTTTTTTTTACTGAATATTGTTGATTTACAGTGTTGCGCCCATCTCTGCTGTACAGCAAAGTGAGTCAGTTATACACATATAGACATTTTATTTATTTTTTATTTTTTATTTTTATTTTTATTTTTTTTGTGGTACGCGGGCCTCTCACTGTTGTGGCCTCTCCCGTTGCAGAGCACAGGCTCCAGACGTGCAGGCTCAGTGACCATGGCTCACAGGCCCAGCCACTCCGCGGCATGTGGGATCTTCCCGGACCGGGGCACGAACCCATGTCCCCTGCATTGGCAGGCGGACTCCCAACCACCACGCCACCAGGGAAGCCCCGCGTATAGACATTTTAAAAAATATTATTTTCCATTACGGTTTATCACAGGATATTCAATATAGTTCCCTGTGCTATACAGTAGGACCTTGTTTATACATTCTAAATGTAATAGTTTGCATCTACCAACCCCAAACTCCCGATCCATCCCTCCCCCACTTCCCTCCCCCTTGGCAACCACAAGTGTGTTCTCTTTGTCTATGAGTCTGTTTCTGTTTCATAGATATGTTCATTTAGATTTAGATGCCACATATGAGTGATATATGATATTTGTCTTTCTCTTTCTGACTTACTTCACTTAGTATGATCATCTCTAGTTCCGTCCATGTTGCTGCAAATGGCATTATTTCGTTGCTTTTTTATGGCTGAGTAATATTCCATTGCATATATGTACCACATCTTCTTTATCCGTTCATCCGTTGATGGACATTTAGGTTGTTTCCATGTTTTGGCTATTGTCAACAGTGTGGAAAAGCTACTTTTAATACTCAGGAGGCCAAATAGCAAAGCCTCTGGTGTCAGTCAAGGTATGAATACTTGAAACATGTGACTGGCTGACATGCTGGCCAGGTCTGCATTGGGACCCTTTTGATTCAATACCACTGACCCACGAATCTGAGTTCTCAGTTAAGGCCAGTGACTGTCCCTAGAGGTGAAGTTTTAACTAAATGATCTGTACATTGTATTTTATTGCTGACACTGAAGAATATTTTATGAAGTTCTTAAATTAACTTGTTAAACAAATTACGGAAATATCAGTGCCTCTCCATCCGTTCACTCAAGTTCTCAATTTCAGCGTGGTGGTTACAGCATGTTTTTTGTTTTTCTCTCTGCTTTACTTTTTATGTTGATCAAAAGGTTTAGGGAAATATACCTGTAAAGAAGGAAGATGTCACGAAGAGAATCCAGGGCTTGTGTACATTGTGAACCTGCGTCCCGAAGCAGCTGTCACCCTGAAATCCTAGCGGGCAGTTTCCCAAGGTGTTCACAGGCCTCGGTGTGGCGTCCTTTGTGAGGTTCCCACTTGGCTTCCTGGCACAAGGTGTAGTTATGAGACTGCTTCTCATTCTGTCTGGATTCTGTTGGTCTGCAGCTGGGAAAAGCTTTATTTGCCAGATCCCTGCCTAGTTCTTTTTTTGTTGGCAGGTTCATTTACTTTTTTTTTTTTTTCCATAGTTTGTCTCCCAAAGAGTCCCCAGCATGGACTCACGGTAATCAGTTTCCTGGGCTTCCTGCTCTTGAAGGTGGGGAAGCTGTTATGGTCCTTCATGCCCAGTGCTGCCTGTTCTCTGACTTCGTCACAGTGTTTAAACAGATTTCAAAGGGACATCGTATTCCAGTGCATTGAAGATGCCTCATCAGGGGGCTCTGTGATTGGGTGGATTTTCTGACCTTGTAATTCCCTGTAGGCCCATATGGCCTCCTACCCCCAAAGATAGAGACTTAAATCTTACTGTAGAAGTTGAAACACGTATGGTTATGAAAATGAAAAGACTGTGTGAAGGAATGTTTATGTGATGAATCTACATTGACTTGTATAAAATGCTGTTTAATGTTTTATGGATGTTTGCATGTATATATATGCACACCACATGTATGTTTATCATAGAAATGATGTTGCAAATATCAATCAAGAAGACTCCATTTTTTTCATGATTGAATTAAAATAGCTTAATTTTTTTTTTTTTTTTTTTTAAATATAGCAAGATCAACTTTACACCTGGGCTGCAGTTAGTCAACCCACACACTCACTGGATTATACAGAAGGGCAGTTTCCCAGGAGAGTCTCAGCTGCTTGGCCACCATCTAAACCTCCTGAAGAACACAGGCCCAAGGATGCTGACACAGGTAGGCCCCCGGGAAGAGTGAATATTCTGAAAGTAACATCGAATAACTGTGCAGCACCTACTGGGAATTGAGTCTGGGTTTCTCTTCCAAGTATTTCTTAGATTATAATCTGCATATAACCCAAGCTAAATCACCAGGAAGCTTGTTAAATTGAAAATTCTTATGCCCCATCTTTAAGGCTGCCGAGTTCTGGGGAACGGCACACTGGGTTGTCCAGTTACTACAGTGTATATAAAGTCCGAGAACCACTGCTTTGGGGTCCAGCTGTGGCCACCACCCCGGGGGAAGCTGCACGCTCTGCATGGGCTGAGAGCTTGGAAAGGAACTTTCTGCCCACTGGCTTCAAGCGTGGTGGCCACCATTCCTCTTTCCCCTGTCTCTTCCGTTACTGCTTTCTTTGAACTTTTCTTCGTTTTTTTTCTTGCCTTCAGAGATAACTGACAGAGGCAAAATAGAGAAACATGTTTTACTAAATCTAAATTTTAAGTAATTTAAAAAATTGTTTAGTGTTCAGATGTAATATTTTTCTAAAAAATATTTCTTTTTGGTTGTTTTTTCTCTTTGTCCCTTGTGTCATCCTAAAATAATTTGTGTTATTTCTGAAGTATTTTGAAGGTAACATGAGATTAATGTCAGCTTTATATGGAGCCTGAAGCTGGGAAAGCACTTTGTATTTATTGTATTGAATTAAAAATACTATTTTTGTAACAATGTTTTTATGGAATTTGGTTGTTTATCATTATCTAACTCATGAGTTCCCTTTAAAGCCAACAGTGACTCACACTGTCAGGGACTTTATTCTAGGCTCCTGCCCAAAAGTCTGCAGAGGGGCCTAGTGCTTATAACTTCTGTTTTTCTCTCAGTCCTGGAGCGATACATTTACCTGTTTCTTCTTTGCACTGAGGCACTGAATGGGGGCCCACACCTAATGCTGCATGTCCCCCTTTTACTGTCTGATGCTTTTGAAATACTGCTTAGTGTTTACTTGGTGGACTATACTCCCTGAAATGAACCACATACGAGAGATGCAATGTAGGACACATGTTCTGTGTAGGGCTCTGAGTTTCCTGTGGTGCAGAGAACAGCTGATCAAGGGCCAAAGTAGACCTTCAGAGACGAGGGGGTGCTGATATAATAACACATGAAAAAAACAGGCACATAAAAGCATATTTAGTTTTAAAAGGAAAAGCATATAACTAAAAGTAATGATTCCATTAAATACACTATTTTATTTGTTTACATTAAAAATTACTTACTGGTTAGGAAATAACTAGGCGTAGATATAGTAGAATTGGTCAATTTCAATGAGTTATTTTAACAGTTGTTCATACCTTGTGTTTTACATCATTGATTAGGAAGATGTTTTCATTTTTTTCTTCCCTAGTGTGTCTACTTTTCTGAACTTTAACTGAAACATTTTATGTTACTGATTTTATTGCATACTGGAGGAACACTAGATGGAAAGTTAATTAGTGATCATCTGAATTTTAGTTTGGTAGGAGATGATAGTCAGAATTGATGTCAGAAGTTTGTAACCTAGTTTTTTCTTCATTATTTGATGTAGCTTACAAAATGCCAGAGCAGCAATTTTTAATATAACAACTTTTCTCCTTTTAAAATATGCCTTCTTGAAGAGGATGATGGAGGTAAGTAGAAAATAGTTTAATGTAGTGACTTGTTTTTCTCCAATTGATCTGTTTTCAACCCAACAGCTGTTTTGTCCAAATTGTCTAATGGCCCTTCTAAACTTTTCCTGCTGTGATTCCATGGGGCATTCTCATTCTGGGGCATTCACCTTCCCTGTAGTAGGCAAGCAGTCAGTTGTAAGAGTGAGAATGTAAATAATGTAGTAAAAACTGTGCATAGAGTCTACTGTTTAAAAAAAAAAAGGTATGAATTCTAGTCTTTGATAATGTGATTATTAACAGTGATAAACTATTTCTAGTGCACTTGACTGTGATTGGTGCAAGAATGTCACGGCTAAAATCACTGTTTGCAGCATCTGGTCCCTTTCAGTTTTGACTTAAAGAGCTCAATGGCTTTTTTCCTTTTTGAAGAAGAAAGACTTGTGGTTCCATCTTAAAAAATTGACAACTTGGTTTTTCTTTGCCTTTTTTTTTTTTTTTTTTTTTCCTTTTTGGCTCATCTCCACACTGGTTACTAATCCACATGTCCAGCTAGTTCAGATTCGTGGTGCTGCCTTTCTTGGGAACCTCACTTTTGTTTTTCCACGATCCATTTTGTGAAACGGGTTTTACTCCACCTTCACCTATTGATGTAGAAATGGACCCTCTGCTATGTGAGTCTGAGTGCAGAGGCTGCAGTGAAGCCTCAAGGGCTGTGGAATCCTGGGAATCTTCGGATCCCAGCCTGTACCCTGCAGCCTGTCTACGTTGCCTCCACAGTGGAGCCTGACTGTCTGAAGTCTATAGAGTGTTTCCTGGAAGGACAAGGCTGGAAGGGAAGTTAGGAAGCAATGTGCTTGCTCCAGAAGTTTGTGGCAGAAACAGTAATAAGAAGAAAACTTTTTACTTACCTTATTTTCTCTTTCTCTTTGCTCTCTTCATTTTCCTTTACTTATTTGATACAACCCACCTCCCTGCCATGGTGGTTCTTTCTTCTGGAGCCCCGTGGCATTTTATTCATATCTCTATCATGTGGATTATTTAGATATGTAATTTATCTGTCTCTACATATCTGTCTTCTGTGTAGACTCCCGACATTTCAAGACCATTGGACACATAGTATATACTTAAATATTTGAGTGAATAGATGAAGACCTTTTGTTGAAAAAGATAAAAATAAATAAAATATCTACTCAGCATATTAATGCAAGTATCTGATGGAGTGCTATGTGCTGAAACAGCTTGAGGACCATTTTAGGGGCTCACTACCAAGCTTCGAAAGTTATTCGATAGATTTACACAAAGAGAGAATTAACTTTAGTTTTGAATGTGTGGAGAACAGGGTCAAGATATCTAGGTGTGAACAGAGACTTGATCATTCTTGGTGTGTCTTTGGAAAATCAAGGCCCTTAGCTTCCTTTAAACATGTGAATGATCAAGAGAGTGAATGGAGGACTGATTTTAGAAAGGCAGTTCTGGACACAAAAAAATCCTGGAGGAAAGTGTGGAAGGAGAGCTGGTAGAAACATGACAGGCTTTTTGTGTAGAAATCTTAAAATATGTTTACATGCTGGCTGAAAGAATGGTAACCCACCTTGGCTCCAAAAAAAAAGATCTGAGGGGCTTCCCTGGTGGCGCAGCGGTTGAGAGTCCACCTGCTGATGCAGGGGACGCGGGTTCGTGCCCTGGTCCGGGAGGATCCCACGTGCCGCGGAGCGGCTGGGCCCGTGAACCATGGCCGCTGAGCCTGCACGTCCGTAGCCTGTGCTCCGCAACGGGAGAGGCCACAGCTGAGAGGCCTGCGTACCACAAAAAAAAAAAAAAAAAAGATCTGAGCATCTTATGAATATGTAAGGTGCACAAAAGGATTACAAAGGGAAACAGATTAAACTGAAAGGAATTTAGGATGGGGCAATAAAATGAGGCTGGAGTGTATTTCAGAAGGACTTGCAGTTTTTAAAGGTAGTTGAAATTTATACCTTGGGTTTAAGGTAGAAGGGAAGTGGAAACAAGTCTGTATCATGCCTTTGTGTGTCTGTGAAATGAAAAGCAACAGTCCCAGAAGGACAATTTTGCTGTTCTCTAGTATCCACAAGAAGGGTTTCTACTGGTTCTTAATAAAGGAGATTCTGTGGGATGAAATGCAAATAACAGTGTCCTCACCCTATTTCCAGGTCTGTCCCAATGCTATAACACATGTTCACTTGAGGTAAAGCAGAGATTCTGTAAGGGGCCGGGGGATGTTTGATGGCATTCATCTCTCGAGGAATAAAATGCTCTAGAACAGATCAACTGTGTCTCCTGGAAATGATTCTCCATGTTAAGTTTTTTTTTAATCAGCCCGCATTTCCCCCTTATATATGCAAGCTAATGCCCGTGTGTGGACAACCTTTGTTGACAATGACAGGCAGATCCAGACTATTAAACAGTCAAATATGCAGAATAGTGTTGACTGCTTTTAGGAAAATTACATGTTTAACCCCATCGTCATTTGTGGAAGGACAGGGTATACCAGAAGTAAAGACATCTACCATTTGTTAGGCCACTAATCGTAAGTCATGCTATTTAAATGAAATTTAATGAATTCTCTTTCAATTAAATTGACTAGATTTGAATCAAATTGATGTATAGAATTAAAGAAGCATAATTTAGTTATTTTATATAAGTGCATTTCTCACTAAACTGTAAAACTTTTTAGAAACTTCCTAGTTCATTGTTCAGAAGGCATATTTTGTATATTTAAAGGGGTGATTTGATTTACTTTCCCTTCCTACCAGAGTGTCATGTCCTGCTTATTTTTCTTGCTGTCCCCTCTACAAATGTAAAACTCATCCACATATGTTTTGTTTTATAAGTCATAGGCTTATTTGTAATGATAGAGAGCTCATTTCTAGAACATATTTGGAATTGTGGGGAGTCCAGAACTGTTTGTGAGGTAACTTTAAAAACATGGAACATTTGAAGTTCTGTCAGGAAGGTTCTTTCTCCTACTTTGCTTCACAGTAATGTTTTAAAACCAGTCTAGTTCCTTAATCCTTAGGGCGGGTGAGTGGAGGAGTCGGCAGTTGAGATGTGGCTTTGAGAGCTTCCCTGGGTCGCTCCGAAAGCAGCCGTCCTGTTGATCAAGGGGGCTGTCTGGACTGTCCGCAGACGCGGGGCTGAGGAGGAGGGGCTTCTGAAAGCTCCGGGCCCTGTGGGGAGGATGTTGGGGCGAGGGCCCAGGGGTTTGCACAAGGGGTCGTCGCTCTGAGGATGCTGGAACCCAGTGGGCTTCTTATCTGCCTGCCCACGGGCTCCCGACTCAGCTGGTGCTCAGAGGCAGCTCACTGGGTGCAGCCTGGGCCTGTGGCTTCCCTCTACGGGCAACGCTTTTTGCGATTTTTCATGCTTCTCTTTACCCTTTCTCTTTCCCTTCCTTCTTTTTTCTCTTTCTTACTTTTATTCTCCCCTATTTTCTTTCTCCTTGACATTTATTTTTCTTTCTTTCTTCTCTTGATTATTCTCATTCATTTCCCCCTTGCTTTATAGTTATTCTATACATTTCTTTCACCTTAACATCTTGACCCTCTAGAACTCCTGTACTACAGCTTATGATTTTGAAGAGAATATTTTGACGTATAAATTTCTCCTAGATGTCATAACACACTGATTCAAGGAAGTAAGTGTAGTGAAAGAGGTGAAGTCGGGAGAATGAACTCAATTCAGGTAGCCATTGAATTAGATAGAGAGAAACTCAAAGTTTAAGTGTAGGTGATCCAAAAATTGTAATATTGATAAGTCTTCCTAGTTCATTGTTCTGGTGAGGTGTACACATTCTTTTTACCATCAGAGCCAGAGGTTTGCTTTTTGGGGCAGGTCACGAGGTCTAGGGCTATAGAGAAAAGCTGGGAAACCCTGCGTGCGTCTCTAAGGGAAAGAACTATTCGTGACCCTCCCAGGAGACCCTGTGGGCTCTTCCTCCACCATCTACATAGAAAGACAGGAAGAGAAAATGTTCTCATCTGTACAAAGCCCCAGGACCTTGTCTCAAGTCTCTTGTGTTTGGGAGGATTTGGAGGTGACTAAAACCAGCAGAAAACAAAAGCCGTTCAAGAGTCTGGATTTGCTTTAATATTAACTGTCCTCGCTTTGACGTTAAAGCTCTTTCTTCGAAACTGGCCAACTCTGGTGTTGTGTTCAGAGTAGGAATTTGTCAGTGTAAGAGACAAACGTTTTGCTTAACTTAGTGAAACGCAGTATTTGGGGAGAGGCCTGCATTGTTAATATTCTGTTGCCACAGTGACACATGTTGGCGAGTGATGACGTCATGCTGTTCTCAGTGATTTTGTTCTGAACATGTTCTCTCAGCTCAGGTGCAGGCCTAGTGACGGCCCAGCGCCCACTTTCCTGGGGCTCTTGCTTCGCGTCCATGGTTTCTTCGTTCTTTGATCTCTCCTTTCATCCCCTCCCACAACTACTCAACACATATTTTAAACATCTGTGGTGCGCCGGGCACTGTTGTGGATGCTGGGGATTCATTCGCGAAGAATCTACGAAGTCCCTCTTCGCAGCGTTTGACTTAGTCGAGGAGAGAGCGAAGTCGGCAAACAAGTGAATACTGCAGGCTGTCCTTAGAGAATCCGCACTGTGGAGAGAGAGAGGGAACAGGGTGCTCCGGGGAGCGGGTGGGGGCGGGGTCACGGGGGTGCTCCGGGGAGCGGGTGGAGGCGGGGTCCCGGGGGTGTTCCCGGGAGCGGGTGGGGGCGGGGCCAGACATTCTCCCCCTGCCCCCATTGGACATCCTGTGGCCAGGGCGGGACTGGCGTGTTACAGGGCGGCAGGAAGGCCAGTGTGTCCGGAGCCCTGTGAGCGGGTGTGGAGCCAGAGAGGGTAGGGGTGTGGGCAGGTGTTAGGAGGTCCGTGGGCCCAGGTGGAGACGGTGCTTTAATCCAAGTGAAATGAGAACTTTCAGTGTAGTTTAGCAATATGCTGTACGATTTAAACCACGACTGCCTTTTATTTTTTCTATGCATTGTCACATACATGTCACATACTAGAATGCTGCTGAATTGGGAAGGTCTGAAGTATCCCCCAGAGCGACAGCTGTGTGCTGTCAGGTGTCTGGTCTGCATGCCAGTCGGGGGCAGGGAGCAGCGTGAAGGTCAGGAGACAGACTCGTCTTTGTCTCGCCACCAGCCGCTGTGTCGGGACCTCGGTTCCTCACTGCAGATGCCCAGGAGGGACAGGAGAGTTGTTCCCAGACTCCCATCCGCAGAGCACTGGGGGTTCCTGGAGGCTCTCTTAGGTTTTTATGTAACTCCCATGCAAGCTTCACTTAGAGGAAAGTATCCCCTAGCTTAAAAAACAAAAGAAAACATGGCCTTGGTTACCCCTTAGATTTCCTAGCACGAAGAATTTTCAATCCCGTAGGTTCTCAAATGACAATTACTCAGTGCCTCTTGGTGAGCGCTCATTACCTCTCACTGAAAGTGGAAGGTCAGTTGTCAATAGTCAGGTAAGGCATCCAAGATCCCACCCTTCCAGACTGGGGAGTTGGCTTCTCTCACTGTACAGACTTAAGTGAATAATACGAACAGTGAGTGTCTTGCCAGATACTTCATGGCACAAAGTAGAAACTAGCAATTGAGACAAATAATCGTTACTGATGTGTAAAGAAGGGTGCAGAGATAATCTAATTTAAAAAATACCTAATGACATGAGTGTGTCGTTTTGTGTTTTACATGTACTCAAAAGCAGTCATGTCCTCATAACACAGAGGTATAACCTGGGTGTTTGGGTGCTTATTATGAAAGGTAGCCTGGATGTTTTGGTGCTTATTATGGTTGAAGGCATATTACAGTTAGTTTCATTTTGTGATCGGAGAAATGGGAAAATTTGCTCTTTAACATATTGCCTGTCTTCTTCCTTTTCAACCCAGAGTCTCAATCTGCTGTTTTAGAAACTCCGAAAAAATGTTCAGATGCTGCTCAGCAGGTAAGAAGATTTAATTAGGATGTCAGCTCCCTTTCCTCTCTTATTTGCCTCTGCTTTATCTTTCCATCTGCCCAGCCAGCTAGGTGGCCGTGTTTCTCAGCCTGCAGGAGACTCCAGTCAGGTGGGAGGGGGTTTTCTTCCATTTAGACTTTGTGAAGGAAATCAGCCTGGAAGTGGCACTGGGCACAAACTCCTCAGCATCCACGTTGTTCCATGTCCTGCCCGAGAGCTGGGCCCACAAGTGCTGGCTCCAGCAGGAAACAGCGGCTGCTCAGGTGTTGTATAGAGATGGGCCTGGTTGCACTAATAGTCACGTGGATGTGATTTTTTATAAGATGTGCCAGGGCTTTTCTAAAACCAAATAATATTCTTAAGTTGCTTTGGTGGATGAAACATTAGTTAGTGTCTGTTTAATTTCCACAGAAACTTTCTTATTCTGTTACTAAAGAAGCCACATTTTATGCCTTTTTTTCTTGCACCAAAATGCACTTCCTGTAAAAATAGGAAAGACTTAATATGAAATAGTAATTGTGGTTAGCAATTGCTTTTTTGGTTATAAAACCATTTTTAAAATTTATTTATACATTCTCCCAACTCTACCTTTGAAAATAACTTAGTGTTAGAAATTACCACCAAGAAGTGTGTTTTCTGGAGTGGGGTCTGAGTAGAAAATGAGATGGCTGCTTCCTGAGTTTCAGGCCCAGGTCAGTTTCTGGTCACTTTGTGACAACATACTCAGGCTATCTGGGACATAGTGTTCTTCTCTGTAAAATCAAAGAATCTGATGATTTTTGATAACTTTTCCAAGTATAAAATGACTTCCCTTTTTAAAAGAAGCAGCCCTGCATCATACATGAAAGTTTACTCCTCCTGGAGGATAAATAAGCATATAAATTGGTTGAGAACTTCGTTTTATAAATTATGTGATGCTTTTCAGAAATATAGCTATTCTGGTCACTTTCATAAGAGTAAAGATGTTCTTAAGGATAATGTCATAAAACAGGTTTTCCCAGCTTTTTTTTTTTTAAGAGCAGAGACTTCCATCAGGCTGGGGCACTTGAAGAGACCTGGTGGGGTGGACTTAGCTGGTAGTTCATTAACTGTCATGATTAACCAGTAGTGAATACAATGAAGAAAAATGAAAAGAGGTTAAGAGAAATAAAGTGAGAAATAATTAAGAAAAATAGTGTCCTCAAAATATCTTCTCATTATTTTTGCAATACTTTTTTCGGCATGACGAAGTTGTGATCTGGGATAATATGTTAGATCTTTCTAGTTCTTATTTCCAGGGCATATATTACTGAATTCTCTTGTTATATTGATAACACCAAAGAAAACCTGGACAAAAAGTATTATATACTATCAATGGTGACCAAACACCAACAACATTGCTTTGTGTATTAAGAGTCCAGCTGGAATAATTCAAGGTAGATATTTATGTGTGTAAAATTATAGTGATTTTCTATGTTTCATGAGCTCTGAACCAATAATAAGCAGAAAACCTGATGAACTGGGTGATTTTAAAACACCTGATGTTACAACTTGGAAACTCACGGGGGAAATAGATTGATTTAAATTTCACACCTTCTCATTTCCTTGTTGCCAGTGAAGTGTCTAGAAGCTAGAAAATATAATAAATTAATTGGGTAGTAAGATTGTTGGGAAGCAATTGAAGTCTAGCCCTCAGTAATGACATCATGTACTCTTGCAATCGGTGACTTTTTTATCATAAGTTTACTTAGGGACTGGTTCGTTTCTGAGATGATGTACTTTAGGCTCTTTCATAAGAGCCTAAAGTAACCACCATAAAAGGGATTGAGGAAATTAGAATTAATTACTTATGTACTGTGCACCTGTTCTTTTACTGCATTATCTTATGCGATTCTTATAATATCCCTTTAAAGTAACTATTATAATTCACATTTAACTGATAAGAAAATGATATTTATAGGATTTAACTTGCTTCAGGTCAAAAATTGATAAAGGGTAAGAGCCATGGTATGAACATAGGTCTGTTCGACTTTATACCTCCTGTTCTCTCCACTATGACAAAGATTAGACTTTTGCACGTGTAATCAAACTGCAGCTGTTTAATACCATCTCATGCCAAGATCATCAAATGGATGAGGTGAGAAGTTTAAGTTATTCTGTTGTATTTATACCATTTATAAGAGACTGATGTCAAGATATGTTTTAGAGGCTGATTAGATCACAGACACATGTTTAACTTTGCTAAATTGTGTTGATTTTACTAACTTTAATGCTTCACTGCTCTTAAAAAAAAACCGTACAGTTCTGTTTTTTACATAGAGCACCTTGCTTCTTAGTTACTAGAGGGCAGTCTGTCTGTGAGCTTCCCCTGCAGAGGAAGTGGGGGGCTTCCGGTGGGTTTGCTGTGTGACTGATGAAAGCGATGCGCGCAGAGGTGAAGCGCTTCCTGCACTCTTGGTTTTCTTTAGGTGTGCGTCCAGGCAGCTGTTCTCTCCATCCACGCGTGCTGGAATTTACGGAATTGCTTTTGTCTTTTGCTCTCTCCCTGTAATTAATAATTCTGAGAGCTCCATATCCCTAGACAAAACACATGATTCCTAAAGCCTTTTCTCAGCTGGAAGGAGTGGAAGGTGCGGGGATCCTCTGCATCTGTGGAGGGAGACGCGTGGCCACCCCTGAGTGTTGTCACCCATGGTCTCGTGGGATCAGGAAGTTGTAAAACAAAACTGCTTTCTTTAGACCTCACTTACTGATTAATTTCAAATAATATGCTCTGAAATCTGCTATATCTAGAGTTATTTCATAAAACGAAACAGAACTGTCTCAATTCTGTTTTTTATTCTTTGGCATTTGAAATACTATTTAAACTGTAAATCCTTTTGCATTCTACAATATATAAATAGCCAAATATCAATTACATTCTCTAGAAACATTTACTCCTATGTTAAAGATTAATATATGGTAGCTAAACTGGTTACCACCCAGTTTTAAACTTATTTTTAACTTAAATAAATAATTTTAAAATAATAATAATTAATAATTTTGAAGTTATATATAAAATATGTGCTTCAAAGTATTTTCCTAAAACTCTCAACATCTTTCAGATGTAAATGGACTAGTTGAAAGGTAAATAGAATTTGATCTTTGAAAACTCTAGCTTTGGGTAGGAATTGGTACATCTAAGCAATTGAAAGTTGAGTCTTCCTACACATTACGGTATGGATTAATTGAGAACAAACACGTCTATTACAAAGTGTTGGATAATGAAAAGAAATTAACCAAGATCAACACTCTCTTACCACATATGTTGTATGCAACTAAATTCTCAAAGGTCAGAAAAATGTGTATGATTTGAGGTGAGTGGCAAAATCCTATCTCAGTCCAGTTTTAACCTCCTTTGAAATTGGCTTAATTCTCTTCCCCCAGGATCCTGCTCTGATTAGTCCTCCCCAGTCCTCTCAGTGGCTAATTGGGTTACAAACTTAATTGAGGAATTGAGTATTCTTTTCTATTGGTTCTCCTTTTAGAGTATCTTTTCTGATGCTCTTTATACAATGACCACTCACTACAATTTATTGTTAGTTTCAGAAACATGTTTATTTAGGAGCGAATCAAGGAATGTGTATGAACGAGGTGGGGTGGCCTGGTTGATGGCACTTGAGGGTTACTCACCTGTGTCTTGGCAGAGGCAAGTTCAGAGAGTAAAACAGAATTGGTCAGATCAAAAGAAAGGTGTGGGGAATGTAGTTCTGAAGGAATAATGATGGAGACACAGAAACAAGGCACTTGAATTGCAGGAGAATGTGTTAGACATATCAAAGGTTGGGGGAAAATCATATGTTCCTACTGAACTCTAAGGCAAAAAGTGACATGCATTCACATGTTAATTATAAACCCAGCACACAACAATTTCCAAGGTGAGTGACCAACTAAAATATAGACCAGAGAGAGGCAGCTTCAAGATGGCGGAGGAGTGAGACATGGAGATTGCGTTCCTCCCCACAAATACATCAGAAATACATCTACATGTGGAACAACTCCTACAGAACACCTACTGAATGCTGGCAGAAGACCGCAGACCTCCCAAAAGGCAAGGAACTCCCCACTTACCTGGGTGGGGCAAAAGAAAAAGGAAAAACGAGACAAAAGAATAGGGATGGTACCTGTACCAGTGGGAGGGAGCTGTGAAGTAGGAAAAGTTTCCACACACTAGGAAGCCCCTTCACTGGTGGAGACGGGGGGTGGCGGGGGGAGGGAAGCTTCGGAGCCATAGAGGAGAGCAGAGCAACGGGTGCAGAGGGCAAAGCAGAGAGATTCCTGCACAGAGGATCGGTGCCAACCGACACTCACCAGCCCGAGAGGCTTGTCTGCTCACCTGCTGGGCCAGGTGGCAGCTGGGAGCTGAGGCTTCGGCTTCGGAGGTAAGATCCCAGGGAGAGGACTGGGGTTGGCTGTGTGAACACAGCTTGAAGGGGGCTAGTGTGCCACAGCTAGCTGGGAGGGAGTCTGGGAAAAAGTTGGGTCCTGCCTAAGAGGCAAGAGACCATTGTTTTGGGGTGCACAAGGAGAGGGGATTCAGAGCACCACCTAAACGAGCTCCGGAGACAGGTGTGAGAGATGAGCATTAAACAATAAGGTTGCTGCTGCAGCCACCAAGGAGCCTGTGTGCAAGCACAGGTCACTATCCACACCTCCCTTCCCGGGAGCCTGTGCAGTCCACCACTGTCAGGGTCCCGTGATCAAGGGACAACTTCCCTGGGAGAACACACGGCGCGCCTCATGCTGGTGCAACGTCACATTGATCTCTGCTGCCGCAGGCTCGCCCTGCATTCTGTACCCTCTCCCTCTCCCCAGCCTGAGTGAGTCAGAGCTCCCTAATCAGCTGCTAGTTTAACCTCGTCCTGTCTGAGTGAAGAACAGATGCCTTCAGGCGACCCACAGGCAGAGATGTGGCCAAATCCAAAGCTGAACCCCAGGAGCTGTGTGAACAAAGAAGAGAAAGGGAAATCTCCCCCAGCAGCCTCAGGAGCAGCGGATTAAATCTCCACAGTCAACGTGATGTACCTTGCATCTGTGCAATACCTGAATAGACAATGAATTATCCCAAAATTGAGGAAGTGGACTTCAGGAGCAACAATATATATATATTTTTCCTTTTTCTCTTTTTGTGAGTGTGTGTGTGTATGCTTCTTTGTGTGATTTTGTATGTATAGCTTTGCTTTTACCATATGTCCTAGGGTTCTGTCTGTTTTTTTTTTTTTTTTTTTTAAGTATAGTTTTTAGCACTTGTTATCATTGGTGGATTTGTTTTTTGGTTTAGTTGCTCTCTTTCTTTATTTTTCTTTTTTCTTTTTAATTTTTAAATTTTAATTTAATTTAATTAATTTATTTATTTTCTTTTTTCTTTCGTATTGTCTCCCTTTTCTTCTGTGCTGTGTGGCTGACAGGCTCTTGGTGCTCCAGCCGAGTATCAGTCCTGTGCCTCTGAGGTGGGAGAGCCGAATTCAGGACATTGGTCCACCAGAGACCTGGTTCCACGTAATGTAGAAAGATAAAAAATATCCCAGAGATCTCCATCTCAATGCTAAGACCCAGCTCCACTCAAGGACCAGCAAGCTACAGTGCTGGATGCACTATGCCAAACAACTAGCAAAACAGGAACACAACCCCACCCATTAGCGGAGAGACTGCCTGAAATCATAATAAGTTCACAGACACTCTGAAACATACCACCAGACGTGGTCCTGCCCACAAGAAAGACAAGATCCAGCCTTATCCTCCAGAACACAGGCACTAGTCCCCTCCAGCAGGAAGCCTACACAACCCACTGAAACAATCTTAGCTACTGGGGCAGACACCAAAAAAACCCCGGGAACTACGAACCTGCAGCCTGCAAAAAGGAGACCCCAAACACAGTAAGTTAAGCAAAATGAGAAGACAAAGAAACAAACAGCAGATGAAGGAGCAAGGTAAAAACCCACCAGAACAAACAAATGAGAGGGAATAGGCAATATACCTGAAAAAGAATTCAGAGTAATGATAGTAAAGATGATCCAAAATGTTAGAAATAGAATGGATAAAATACAAGACATGTTTAACTGAGACCTAGAAGAAATAAAGAGCAAACAAACACTGATGAACAACACAATAAATGAAATTAAACATTCTCTAGAAGGAATCAATACCAGAATAACTGGGGCAGAAGAATGGATAAGTGACCTGGAAGATAAAATAGTGGAAATAACTATTGGAGAACAGAATAAAGAAGAAAGACTGAAAAGAATTGAGGACAGTCTCAGAGACCTCTGGGACAATATTAAATGCACCAACATTTGAATTATAGGGGTCTCAGAAGAAGAGAAAAAGAAAGGGATTGAGAATATATTTGAAGGGATTATAGTTGAAAACTTCACTAATATGGGAAAGGAAATAGTCAAGTCCATTAAGTGCAGAGAGTCCCACAGGATAAATCCAAGGAGACACACGCAAAGACATATTAATCAAACTATCAAAAATTAAATACAAAGAAAAAATATTAAAAGCAGCAAGGGAAAACCAACATAACATACAAGAGAATCTCCATAAGGTTAACAGCTGATCTTACAGCAGAAACTCTGCAAACCAGAAGGGAGTGGCAGGACATATTTAAAGTGATGAAGGAAAAACCTACAACCAAGATTACTCTGCCAAGCAAGGATCTCATTCAGATTCAACAGAGAAAATAAAACCTTTACAGACAAGCAAAAGGTAAGAGAATTAGGCACCACCAAAGCAGCTTTGCAACAAATGCTAAAGGAACTTCTCTAGCAGGAAACACAAGAGAAGGAAAAGACCTACAATAGCATCCCCAAACAATTAAGAAAATGGTAATAGGAATACACATATCAATAACTGCCATAAATGTAAATGGATTGAATGCTCCAACCAAAAGACATAGACTGGCTGAATGGATAGAAAAACGACCTGTATTTTTTCTGTCTACAAGAGACCCACTTCAGACGTAGGGACACATACAGACTGAAAGAGGGGATGGAAAAAGAGATTCTATGCAAATGGAAATCCAAAGAAAGCTGGGGTAGCAAGTCTCATATCAGATGAAATAGAAGTAAAATAAAGACTGTTATAACAAACAAAGAAGGATACTACATAATAATGATCAAGGGATCAATCCAAGAAGAAGATTTAATAATTGTAAATTATTAAATTTGCTCCCAACATAGGAGCACCTCAATACATAAGGCAAATGCTAATAACCATAAAAGGGGAAATCAACAGTAACACAGTCATAGTAGGGGACTTTAACACCCGACTTTCACCAATGGACAGATCATCCAAAATGAAATAAGGAAACACAAACTTTAAGTGATACATTAAGCAAGATGGACTTAATATTTACAGGACATTCCATCCAAACACAACAGAATACACATTCTTCTCAAGTGCTCATGGTACATTTTCCAGGATAGATCATATCTTGGGTCACAAATCAAGCCTTGGAAAATTTAAGAAAATTGAAAGTGTATCAAGTATCTTTTCTGACCACAACACTATGAGGCTAGATATCAGTTACAGGAAATATCTGTAAAAAATACAGACACGTGGAGGCTAAACAATACACTACTTAATAAATGAGAGATAACTGAAGAAATCAAAGAGGAAGTCAAAAAATACCTAGAAACAAATGACAATGAAAACACGACAACCCAAAACCTATGGGATGCAGCAAATGCAGTTCTAAGAGGGAAATTTATAGCAATACAATCCTACCTCAAGAAACAAGAAACATGGGCTTCCCTGGTGGCGCAGTGGTTGAGAGTCTGCCTGCCGATGCAGTGGACATGGATTCGTGCCCCAGTCTGGGAAGATCCCAAATGCCTTGGAGCGCCTAGGCCTGTGAGCCATGACCACTGAGCCTGAGTGTCTGGAGCCTGTGCTTCACAATGGGAGAGGCCACAACAGTGAGAGGCCTGCATACTGCAAAATAAAAAAAAGAAACAAGAAACATCTCAAATAAAGAACCTAACCTTATACCCAAAGGAATTAGAGAATGAAGAATAAAAAAACCAAAAGTTAGCAGAAGGAAAGATATCATGAAGATCAGATCAGAAATAAATGAAAAAGAAATGAAGGAAACAATAGCAAAGATCAATAAAGCTAAAAGCTGGTTCTTTGAGAAGATAAATAAAATTGATAAACCATTAGCCAGACTCATCAAGAATAAAAGGGAGAAGACTAATATCAATAGAATGAGAAATGAAAAAGGAGATGTAACAACTGACACTGCAGAAATACAAAAGTTCATGAGAGATTACTACAAGCAACTCTATGCCAATAAAATGGACAACCTGGAAGAAATGGACAAATTCTTGGAAAAGCAGAACCTTCGAAGACCAAACCAAGGAGAAATAGAAGATATAAACAGACCAATCACAAGCATTGAAACTGAGACTGTGATTAAAAATCTTCCAACAAACAAAAGCCCAGGAACAGATGGCTTCACAGGTGAATTCTATCAAACATTTACAGTAGAGCTAACACCTATCCTTCTCAAATTCTTCCAAAATACAGCAGAGGTAGGAACACTCCCAAACTCATTCTACAAGGCCACCATCACCCTGATACCAAAAGCAGACAGTGTCACAAAGAACGAAAGCTACAGACCAATATCACTGATGAACATAGATGCAAATATCCTCAACAAAATAGTAGCAAACAGAAAAGGTTCATACACCATGATCAAGTGGGGTTTAATCCCAAGAATGCAAGGATTGTTCAATATACACACATCAATCAATGTGATAAACCATATTAACAAATTGAAGGAGAAAATCCATATGATCATCTCAATAGATGTAGGAAAAGCTTTCGACAAAGTTCAACACCCATTTATGATAAAAACCCTGCAGAAAGTAGGCATAGAGGGAACATACCTGAACATAATTAAGGCCATATATGACATACCCACAGCCACCATCATTCTCAGTGGTGAAAAACTGAAACCATTTCCTTGAAGATTACGAACAAGACAAGGTTGTCCATTCTGACCACTGTTATTCAACATAGTTTTGGAAGTTTTAGCCACAGCAATCAGAGAAGAAAAATAAATAAAAGGAATCCAAATTGGAAAAGAAGAAGTAAAGCTGACACTGTTTGCAGAAAACATGATACTATACATAGAGAATGCTAAAGACGCTACCAGAGAACTGTTAGAGGTAATCAATGAATTTGGTAAAGTAGCAGGGTACAAAATTAATGCACACAAATCTCTTGAATTCCTGTACACTAATGATGAAAAATCTGAAAGAAATTAAGGAAACACTCCCATTTACCATTACAACAAAAAGAATAAAATACCTAGGAATAAACCTACCTAAGGAGACAAAAGACCTGTATGCCAAAATGTATAAGACAGTGATTAAAGAAATTAAAGGTGATACAAACAGATGGAGAGATATACCATGTTTTTGGATTGTAAGAATCAACATTGTGAAAATGACTCTACTACCCAAAGCAATCTACAGATTCAGTGCAATCCCTATCAAACTACCAATGGCAGTTTTCACAGAACTCGAACTAAAGCATTTCACTCTATGTATGGAAACACAAAAGGCCCCGAATAGCCAAAGCAATCTTGAGAAAGAAAAACGGAGCTGGAGGAATCAGACGCCCAGACTTCAGACTATACTAAAAAGCTACAGTAGTTAAGACAGTATGGTACTGGCACAGAAACAGAAATATAGATCAATGGGACAGGATAGAAAACCCAGAGATTAACCCACTCTCATATGGTCACCTTATTTTTGATAAAAGAGGCAAGAATATACAATGGAGAAAAGACAGCCTCTTCAATAAGTGGTGCTGGGAACACTGGACAGCTACATCTAAAAGAGTGAAATTACATCAGTCCCCAACACCATACACAAAAATGAACTCAAAATGGATTAAAGACCTAAATGTAAGGCCAGACACTATAAAATTCTTAGGAGAAAACATAGGCAGAACACTCTATAACATAAATCACAGCAAGAACCTTTTTGACCCATCTTCTAGAGAAATGGAAGTAAGACCAAAAATTTAAAAAATGGAATCTAATGAAATTTAAAAGCTTTTGCATAGCAAAGGAAACTGTAAGATGAAAAGGCAGTCTTCAGAATGGGAGAAAATATTTGCAAATGAAGCAACTGACAAAGGGTTAATCTCCAAAATTTACAAGTAGCTCATGCAGCTCAATATAAAAAAAAAATTCAAAAATGGGAAGAAGACCTAAATAGACATTTCTCCAAAGAAGATATACAGATTGCCAACAAACACATGAAAGAAGGCTCAACATCACTAATCATTAGAGAAATGCAAATCAAAACTACAATGAGGTATCACCTCACAGCAGTCAGAATGGCCATCATCAAAGAATCTACAAACAATAAATGCTGGAGAGGGTATGGAGAAAAGGGAACCTGCCTGCACTGTTGGTGGGAATGTAAATTGATACAGCTGCTATGGAGAACAGTATGGAGGTTCCTTAAAAAATTAAAAATAGAACTACCATATGGCCCAGCAATCCCACTACTGGGCATATACCCTGAGAAAAGCATAATTCTAAAAGTCATGTACCACAATGTCCACTTCAGCTCTTTTTACAATAGCCAGGACATGGAAGAAACCTAAGTGTCCATTGGGAGATGAATGGATAAAGAAGATGTGGCACATGTATACATTGGAATATTACTCGCCATAAAAAGAAACGAAATTGAGTTATTTGTAGTGAGGTGGATGGACCTAGAGACTGTCATACAGAGTGAAGTAAGTCAGAAAGAGAAAAATAAGTACTGTACACTAACACATACATATGGAATCTAATAAAACAATGGTTCTGAAGAACCTAGGGGCAGGACAGGCATAAAGACGCAGATGTAGAGAATGGACTTGACATGGGGAGCTGGAAGGGTAAGCTGGGACGAAGTGAGAGAGTGGCATGGACATATATACACTACCAAATGTAAAATAGATAGCTAGTGGGAAGCAGCTGCATCACACAGGGAGATCAGCTTCGTGCTTTGTGACCACCTAGAAGAGTGGGATAGGGACGGTGGGAGGGAGACGCAAGAGGGACGAGATATGGGGATATGTGTATATGTATAGCTGATTCACTTTGTTATAAAGCAGAAACTTACACATCATTGTGGAGCAATTATACTTCAATAAAGATGTTAAAAAAGAAAAAAGGAAGGGACTAAATCTCTGTGTTTACTTTTTCATACCCAGTGCCTAGCTTAATATGTGTAGAAGGAATAAATAATAATGCTTGTTAACTTAAAAAAGAAATATATATATATATATATATATATATATATATATATATATATATATATATATATATATATAGACCAGAGTAAAAAAAAGAGGGATAAAAGGGGAGGGGGAAAAACGTGGTTGCGGTCCAAAATTACGGGTTAGTCTTCCTTGAAGTTTGCCTCAGAATCTGAACTTTCTTAGGTGCCATGATAAACGCTTTGGCGCAGTGACGGGGGTGTAGTCGGGAAGAGGCGAGACACAGTGAAACGCCTGTGGAGGCAGCGAGTTGGAAAATGGTGACATTTTAGCAAGGTGTTCACCATGATGCATTAGGGGGAAGACAGGGTTTTTATGGAAAATACATTTCCATTTTATGGAAACTCCACCTAGCTGAGAGGACAAAAATTAGACATTTTAATTGTAGAAATAAAGAAAAAAGAAATTGGTTTGTCAGTTTTAAGAGTGAAAACCAGCAGGCATCTGGAAAACAGTTACAGTTTGTGGTGAGAATATCAGAAAAGCATTAGAGGTGGTCACACATTGTTTTTGCTTTTCTCTGGGGCAGTAGGACTTGCAGGTGAAATCAAGTTGTGTCTTTGTTCTGCTGAGCTTTAGCGGGTGTAAAATCCCTTTGTGCTGGGCAACATGGTTGATGACCTGTGGAGAAGGGCAAACAGTTCAAGCAGCTGCTCTAAAGCAGCGGTTCCCAACCTTTTTGGCCCCAGGGACTGGTTTAGTGGAATACAGTTTTTCCATGGACGGGGTGGGGGTGTGTAGGCAGTAATGTGAGTGATGGGGAGCTGCAGATGAAGCTTCGCTTGCTCTCCCACCACTCACCTCCTGCCGTGTGATCCGGTTCCTAACAGACTGCAGACTGGTACCGTTCCACAGCCTGGGGGTTGGGGACACCGGCTTTAAAGGGATAGTTGAGCTGATAAAAGTTCATAGCTTATAAAGGATGCTTCTTGGACGTGTGGTGACATGCCATGTGCAAGGTAGTTGTGGTAGGTATTGAAGGAAATACAAAAAATTGTACGGTCTTGGGCCCTTCCATATATATGAAATGATCTGCAAGCTGTAATGTGATTTGGCCAAGGTATTTAGTGTATGTTGTATTACAGAATTTAAAAAATGGGAACATTGTTGAGAACTTGTAATTAAGGACAGCTTCTTAGGAAGGGGGAATCTTAGAGTCCTCAAAGTGATCACTTTTGGACAGAGGAAGAGAGGAGAGAGAGCATTTCAGATGGAGGAGAGATTGAAGATCCAGATGTAGAAATGAGCATGCATCGTGGTGGGAGGACATGGCAAACGTGGGAGTCCTGGTGACATGAGGGGCCGCACCCTCCCACCCCTCCAGGCTCACCGCAGCCCTGTTGGGCTCCTGTAGTGGTCTCCCAGCTGGTCTCGTCACTCCAGTCTCAGTCCCTTCTGATCTGCCCTCCACAGCCTTCCAGCGCTGTCCTTGTAGGAGCCAAATGGACTCATGTCTGCTGTCTGCTCATGGCGTTTGAGAGAAGATTCAGACGCCCCGGGTGACATGCAAGGCTTTCCCTTGCCATCCTCTGCTTTTAGCCTCATCACCCACTATTTCCTACGTGTTTGGTTTCTTACAGCCTTAAAATGACACCCTTGTTTTCTAGGCATTAGCATCTTTCATAACTGGTTTTGATATCTTCTCCTTCTCACTCCTACTGCCACCTTTTAATTCACTGAATTCCTATTTCTTAACCTACGCTCATGTCAAACTTCACTCCCTCTTAGACACGTCCCCAGAGAGGCCTCCATCAAAGTCGCTGTCTTGGTGTAGTGTTGATCCTCATTATTTATAGATTCTGTATTTGCAAACCTGACAACCAGCTAGAATGTACTTACAGCGCCCAGATCACTGCTTGCAGGGCTTTCCCTTCATTTGCTGGCACGTGCATACACCCCTGAGCCACTCCACCAGACTTGCTGTGAGCTCTGTTCTTTAGAAGTTTAATGACCTTAGAGGCTAGTTGTGTGTTGGTGCAGAGAGTGGTTAGAAGGTGAGACATTTATCCATGGATCATCACTGAAGGGAAACTGCGATAAGATTGTTTTTCTTCCTTGCGCTAATTGGGAGAGTTGAGGAATATTTTGCTTTAGAGTTAGTGCAGAACCTTGTCGCAACTCAGGTAACGAGAGAGAGCATTCAGAAGATGTGAGGGAACCAAAAAGGTTGTTTATTTCCATTTTTTCTGACCCCTTTCCCAGACATGTTGTTTATTACTTCCATTCTGGTTATTCACTAATGATGGTGACTGTACCTTCCCATCAGTGAGATGATCAATCAGTGCTGTAGACGTCAGAAGTTACACCGCCGATGATGATTTCTAACTGAACTTAGCCCCCCATACCCCATATTTCTCATCTATGCAATGAAGGGGTTGGAAGACACTTGTCATTTCCATTCCAGTTCAGAAATATTCCATTTTCAGTAATTCCTTATCTTTTTCATTGTAAGGATTGCAGAGATGCTATTTTAGCTCTCTGTGTGACACTCTTCTTTTCCATAATATGTTCTGCTTTAAGGAGCCCAAGGTGAGTTATTTATCAGTCAACATATGTTCTGATACTTCCTTCTTTCTTGAAATTCCTTTTCAAACTTGAAATTCCATTTCAAACTTGAAATCGATGGTACTTTACTTCTGTGCGTAATATTATCGATTTAAAATCTGGGTTTCTTTTCTTATAGGATTATGTACAGCATGTGTTGTCTTATTGTAAATCTGGAATCTTGTTGGCTTTCTCCAAAGCCATAGAATGTTTTAAAATTTAGAGCATGAGACAGAGAATTTGTAGGCTTCTGTGAAGAGTAGATTTCAAATTTTACAGATGTCTAGAGCTATCCTAACTAGCCAGTAACGTGGCCTTAGAATTTAGCAGAACTTGAAAATTTGAATATTGTAGAAAATGAATTGCATATCTCATATTAACATTTATAGAATAAACTCTCACGGTGTTAACTTACCAATAAGTGGTTTTATATTCTAGCCTCTGAAAGTACCTTGCTTACACGGTAAACATAATAAAGTTTCAAAGATGAGCAAATTAACTTTTCAGCAAAAGCTTTCCTTGGAAGTATCTTGGCTTTCTTTTTCACAGTTTTAGTCTTAATATAGTAATGTTTCTTTTCTGGGAATCAGATAATCTTGTATTTTGAAAAATACTTTGGTGAACATACTATTTTTAATGACAACTTGTCTTTTGTGATATGTAAGTATTCAAACAATTTATAAGAACTAACCAACGCCACCCACATATAAGATTATACAGAAATGGAAGAATTTTGGCTGACTTATTGTATATAATTGTTCGGCCAAAGTGGATGGCAGACTCTACCACTTTTAATGATTTAGAGGTTTGAATCAATATTTTAAGATATGAATAATCTCAAAATTGGTGGTATATAAAATATATTAGTGTGTTGACTAAAATAGATTGGTTATCTTTCCTCCATTTATAAGGATTCACTCAGATTCTATACAGAATTGCAAAGATTACTTTTTTCCTTTTCTCTTTTAATTTTTTTTTCTTTTTGGGTGTGCCATGCAGCATATGAGGTCACCATTCCCTGACCAGGGATCGAACCCTTGTCCCCTTCAGTGGAAGCGTGGAGTCCTGACCACTGGAATTACCCCCTTCTCTCCCTTTAAAACATTTTTAGGGCTTCCCTGGTGGCACAGTGGTTGAGAGTCCGCCTGCCGATGCAGGGGACACGGGTTCGTGCCCCGGTCCGGGAAGATCCCACATGCCGCGGAGCTGCTGGGCCCGTGAGCCATGGCCGTTGAGCCTGGGCGTCCGGAGCCTGTGCTCCGCAACGGGAGAGGCCACAACAGTGAGAGGCCTGCATACAGCAAAAAAAAAAAAAAAAAAAAAAAAACATTTTTAGTGAGAACCTGATTTAGGATCAGTCTCTCCTCCTTTTTTTCTTCTTCCCCCTCTTCCTCTTCATGGCTTTTAAGTTTTATACATTCTTTTATTATACCTAAACCTATGATGAAAAATAGCTGGCTGAGGTAATAGCATTTAAAAATTAAGTTTGGCAGATTCACAGACATAGAGAACAGACCTGGGGTTACCAAGGCAGGGGTTGGGGAGAGATGGAGTGTGAGGTTGGAGTCAGCAGATACAAACTATTACATAGAGAATGGATAAACAACAAGGACCAACTGTACAGTGCAGAAAACTATATTCAATATCCTGTGATAAACTATAATGGAAAAGAACATAAAAAATAATGTATATATATATATATATGTATAACTGAGTCACTTTGCTCTACAGCAGAATTAACACAACATTGTAAATCAACTATGGTTCAATTAAAAAAAAAAAAGAAGTTTGGGAGAGAATGTGTAAGATGGTACAGTAGAAAGGCCCTAAGCTCACCTCCTCTCCCTGCAATTCACCCTGCAGACATAGATGGCTGGTGGCAGCTGTTTGGGGAGCTTGTTATACCACATGGACATGGACACTGGTGTTGGCAAGGGCCATTTTGGCTCCAGTACTGGGACACCTCAGGCTAAGTAACTAACTGGGCATGGACACAGCCCCATCCAACAGCAGACAGGCTGCCTTAAGAACCCTTGAGCCCATAGGTGCCTCTGGACACAGTTCCACCCACCAGCGTGCAGACACCAGTTGTAAGAAAACCACAGCACTGCAGTCTGGACTGGCCATCCCACTAGAGAGCAGACCCTGCCCCGTAGCAGGCCAACACAAGTGTCAAGAAAGCTTGGGACGGACCCACAGAAATCTTTGTCAGGAACTGGCGCCATCTATCAGTGATCTGACACCTGCTCTAGGACCCCTAAGGCCCAGCAACCAGACCTCAGGATCTGGTTCTGCCCACCAGTAGGCTGGTACTTGCCCTAGGACCTGACTTCACCCACCAGTGGGTGGGCAACAGCCCTGGTATCACCTGGACCCTGAATCTGCCCACCAGAGAGCCAGCACTAGCCCCAGGCTTCCCTGGGGTGCTGCAGTCAGCTGCCTTGTGACCCACTTCTGCCAACCAGTGGCCAGCAGCCTCTTCACAAGCCGCACCAGGTAACTAAATAGACTGGGAGCCACCAGGCCTACTGGACCACCCACATAGGCAGCCTGCCACAACAGAAAGACCAGGACAGACGTCATAGGGGGGACCCCTAGAGCATATGGCTCGGGTGACGAGAGGGGAGTGTGCTGCTGGAAATCTGTCTCTCTCAAAAAGCCCCTTCTTTAAGGTCAGGAAACCTACCTACCAGACCCATAAAAATAAAAACAGCAAGTTAGGCAAAATGAAGTGACAGGGGAAAATGTTCCACATGAAGGGACAAGGTAAAACCTCAGAAGAAGAACTGAGTGAAGTGGAGATAGGAAATCTACCCAGGAAAGAGTTCTAGGTAATGACTGTAAAGATGATCAAAGAACTTTGGAGAAGAATGGATGCACAGAGTGAGAAGTTAGACGTTTTTAACAAAGAGTCAGAGAATATAAAGAACAACTAAACAGATGCAAAGTACAATAAGTGAAATGTAAAATATACTAGAAGGAATCAACAGTAAAGTAAATGATACAGAGGAATGGATCAGCAAGCTGGAAGACAGAGCAGTGGAAATTGCTGATGCTGAACAAAAGAAAGAAAAAGAATGAAAAGAAATGAGGACAGTTTAAGACACCTCTGGGGCTTCCCTGGTGGCACAGTGGTTGAGAGTCTGCCTGCCGACTCAGGGGACACAGGTTTGTGCCCCGGTCCGGGAAGGTCCCACGTGCTGCGGAGCAGCTAGGCCCGTGAGCCGTGGCTGCTGAGCCTGCGCGTCCGGAGCCTGTGCTCCACAATGGGAGAGGCCACAACAGTGAGAGGCCTGCATAACACAAATAAATAAATAAATAAATAAAATAAAATAAGACACCTCTGGGACAACATCAAGCATACTAATATTTACACTGTAAGGGTCTCAGAAGGAGAAGAGAGAAGAGAAAGGGGCTGGGAACATAATTGAAGACATATTAGCTGAAAACTTCCCTAACCTAGGAAAAGGAAAGAGTTGCCAAGTGCAGGAAGTGCAGAGTCCTATAGAGGACTAAGCCAAAGAGGAACACACCAAGGCATATTGTAATTAAATTGGCAAAAACAAAAGGCAAAGAGAGATATTAAACTCAGCAAAGGAGAAAGTGAATCCTGAGAGAGCAGCCAAGATGGTGGAGTATAAGAACCCTAAGCTCACCTCCTGTCATGAGGACACCAAAATCACAAAAATCTGCATAACAACCATTATTGAAAAAGTCTGAAACCTACCAGAAAAGATCTCTAGAACTAACAACATAAAGAAGGAAGCACAACAAAACTGGTAGGAGGGGTGGAGTTGTGATATAATCAAATCTGACACTCTCTGGGTGTGTGACCCACAAACTGGGGAATAATTATGTTACAGAGGTTTTCCCACAGGAGTGAGAGTTCTGAGCCCCATGTCAGACCCCCAGTGTGGGGGTCTGACACTGGGAAGAGGATCCCCCAGAGCATTTGGCTTTGAAGCCCAGTGGGGCTTGGTTGCAGGTGTTCCACGGGATTGGGGAAAACAGAGACTTCACTCTTATAGGGTGCACACAAAACCTCATGCACACCAGGAACAAGGGAAAAAGCCACAATTGCATAGGATCCTGGGACAGACCTACCTACTGGTCTTGGAGGGTCTCCTGGGGAGGCAGGGGTGTCTCTGGCTCACTTTGGGGACAAGAACACTGGTGGTGGACATGTCAGGGAGCATTAACCTGTGTGAGCTCTCCTGGAGGCTGACATATTGTCATCAAGGCCTGGCCCCACCCAACAGCCTGTAGACGCCAGTGCTTGGACACCTCTGGCCAAACAAGTAACTGGGGGGAGGGACACAGCCCCACCCATAGGCAGGCAGGCTAGAGACACAGCCACCTCTAGACACACCCTAGGCATGACCCTGACCACCAGAGGACCAAGACCCAGCTCCACCCACTGGTGGGCAGGCACCAGCCCCTCACACCACGAAGCCTGCACGAGCCTCTAGATCAGCCTCACCCACCAGGGGGCAGACACCAGAAGCAAGAAAACTATGGTCCTGCAGCCTGCAGATAGAATCTGCAAATGCAGGCCAGACATTACCCTGGGACCATCTGGCCCTTGGACCTTGGGTGAGGAGGGGAGAGTGGACTCCTGGGATGCATAGGGTGTTTCCTACAGAGGGTCAGTTCTCCAAGGTCAAGAAATGTAACTGACCTACCACATACGTAAAAATACAAGTAGCAATTTAGACACAATGAAGTGACAGAGGAATACATTTCATACGAAGGAACAAGATAAAACCCCAGAAGAAGAAATAAATGACATGGGGATAGGCAATCTTTCTGAGAAAGAGTTCAGGGTAATGATTGTAAAGATGATCAAAGAATTTGGGAGGAGAATGGATGTACAGAGTGAAAATTAGAAGTTTTTTTATTTTTTTTTTAAAACAGAGTTAGAAAATATAAAAGCAGCAAGGGAAAAGGAACAAGTAACATACAAGGGAATTGCCATAAGGCTATCAGTTGAATTTTCAGAAGAAACTGTGAAGGCCAGAAGTCAGGGGCACAATATATTTAAAGTGATGAAGGGGAAGATCCTACAACCAAGAATATTCTACCCATCAAGGTTCTCTTTCAGGTATTTGAGAGATTAAAAGCATCACAGAAAAACAAGAGCTAAAAGAGTTCAGCACCACCAAAACACCTTTACAACAAATATTAAAGGAACTTCTCTAAGTGAGAAAGAAAAGGCGACAACTAGAAATAAGAAAATTATGAAAGGAAAAAGTTTATCAGTAAAGGCAAACATATAGTAAAGATAGGAAGTCACCCACACAAAGAGCTAGTAGGAATATTAGAAGACAAAAGTAGTGAAATCATCCATATCCACAATAAGCAGTTAAGTGGTACACAAAACAATTAAATGTAAAATATATCAAAAACAGTAATCAGGAGGCTAGGAGGGTACAAATGCAGGGTTTGTATTTTTTATTTTGTTTGCTTATTTTTAAAAATTTACTTATTTTTGGCTGTGTTGGGTCTTCGTTGCTACATGTGGGCTTTCTCTAGTTTCAGTGAGTGGGGGCTACTCTTTGTTGAGGTGTGCAGGCTTCTCATCGCGTTGGCTTCTCTTGTTGCAGAGCATGGGCTCTAGGCCCACGGGGTTCAGTAGTTGTGGCTTACAGGCTTAGTTGTTCCGTGGCATGTGGGATCTTCCCAGGCCAGGGGTCGAACCCAGGTCTCCTGCATTGGCAGATGGATTCTTAACCACTACACCACCAGGGAAGCCCCAAATGCAGGGTTTTTAAAACGTGCTTGATATTAAGAGATCAGTAAACTTACAGCAATCATATATATATACAAATCTATATATAAATAAATATATATATATATAGAGAGAGAGATTTGTATATATGTTGCCAATAAGAGCCTCACTTCAGATCTAAGGAGACATAGAATGAAAATGAGGGGATGGAAAAATGTATTCCATGCAAATGGATTGAAAAGAAAGCCAGGGTAGCAATACTTATATCAGAAAAAAATAGACTTTACAATAAAGACTGTTAAAAGAGACAAAGAAGGATGTTACATTATGATCAAGGGATCAATTCAAGAAGAAGATATAAGAATTGTTAATATATATGCACCCAACATAGTAGCACCTAAATACATAATGCAAATATTAACAGACATGAATGGAGAAATCAACAGTAATAAAGGCAGTTCTAAGAGAGATGTTTATAGTGATAGAAGTTTATTTCATCAAACAAGAAAAATCTTAGATAAACCACCTAACCTTATACCTAAAGGAGCTAGAAAAAGAAGAACAAACAAAACCCAAATTTAGTTGAAGGAAAGAAATCATAAAGATCAGAGCAGAAATAAATGAAAGAGTAAAAAAAGAATAGAAAAGATCAATGAAATGAATAGCTGGTTCTTTGAAAACATATTTTAAAAATTGATAAAGCTTTGACCACACTCATCAGGAAAAAAAGAGAGAGGGTCCAAATCAATAAAATCCAAAATGAAAAAAGAAAACTTACAACTGACACCGCAGAAATACAGAGGACCATAAGAGACTACTAAAAGCAACTATACACCAATAAAATGGACAACATATATGAAATGGACAAATTCTTAGAAAGGTACAATCTGTCAAGTTGGAACTGGGAAGAAATAGAAGATATGAACAGACCAATTATCAATAATGAAATTGCATCAGTAATTCAAAAACAAAAGGCCAACTTCCAACAAACAAAAGACCAGATGACTTCGCAGGTGGATTCTACCAAAGATTCACAGAAGAGTTAACACCTAACCTTTTCAAAATAGTCCAAAAAAAATTGCAGAGGAAGCAATGCTTCCGAACTCATTTTGCGAGGCCAGCATAACCCTGATACCCAAACCAGACAAAGATATCACAAAAAAGGAACATTACAGGCCACTATCACCAATGAACATGGATGTAAAAGTCCTTCTCAAGATATTAGCAACTGAATCCAACAATACATCAAAAGGTTCATACACCATGATCAAGTGAGATTTATTCCAGGGATGCAAGGATGGTTCAGTATCCTCAAATCAGTCAGTGTGATACATTACATTAACAAATTGAAGAATAAAAACATATGATTGTCTCGATAGATGTAGGAAAAGGTTTTGACAAAGTTCAACATCCATATATGACACAAACTCTCCAGAAAGTGGGCATAAAGGAACATACCTCAATAAAATAAAAGCCTTATGTGAGAAACCCACAGCTAACATCATACTTAGTGGTGAAAAGCTGAAAGTATTTCCTCTAAGATCAGGGACAAGGCAAGGATGCACACTCTCACCACTTTTATTCAATGTACTATTGGAAGTCCTAGCCACAGTAATCAGACAATAAAAAGAAATAAAAGGAATCCAGATTGGAAAGGAAGAAGTAAAATTCTCACTGTTTGCAAATGATATTATACCATACATAGAAGATTCTAAAGACACCACTGGAAAACTACTAGAGCTCATCAATAAATTTGGTAAAGTTGAAGGATATAAAATTAATATAAACAAATCTGTCACCTTTCTATACACCTCAATAAGCTATCAGAAAGAGAAACTGAGGAAACAATCCCATTTACCATCAAATTAAAAAGAATAAAATGCCTAGAAATAAACTTACCTATGGAGGTAAAAGGCCTGTACTTGGAAAACTGTAAGACACTGTTGACTGAAATTGAAGACAACACAGACAGATGGAAAGATATACTATGTTCATGAACTGGAAGGGTTAACGTTTTTAAAATGACTGTACTACCCAAGGCAATCCACAGATTCAATTCAATCCATATCAAAATATCAAGGGTGTTTATCACAGAACTAGAACAAATAATTTAAAAATTTTTATGGAAACACAAAAGACTCCAAATAGCCAAAACAATTTTGACAAAGAAGAACAGAACTAGAGGAATCTGGCTCCCTGATGTCAGACTATACTACAAAGTTACAGTAATCAAAACAATATGGTATTCACAATGTTCATTGCAGCTCTATTTACAATAGCCAGGACATGGAAGCAACCTAAGTGTCCATCAACAGATGAGTGGATAAAGAAGATGTGGCACATATATACAACGGACTATTAGCCATAAAAAGAAATGAAATTGAGTTATTTGTAGTGAGGTGGATGGACCTAGAGTCTGTCATACAGAGTGAAGTAAGTCAGAAAGAGAAAAACAAATACCGTATGCTTATACATATATATGGATCTAAAAAAAAAAAAGGTTCTGAAGAACCTAGGGGAAGGACAGGAATAAAGACGCAGACATAGAGAATGGACTTGAGGACACAGGGAGGGGGAAGGAGAAGCTGGGACGAAGTGAGAGAGTGGCATGGACTTATATATACTACCAAATGTAAAATAGATAGCTAAAAGGAAGCAGCAGCATAGCACAGGGAGATCAGCTCAGTGCTCTGTGACCGCCTAGAGGGGTGGGATAGGAAGGGTGGGAGGGAGATGCAAGAGGGAGGAGATATGGGGATATATGCATATGTATAACTGATTCACTTTGTTATAAAGCAGAAACTAAGACACTGTTGTAAAGCAATTATACTTCAATAAAGATGTTAAAAAAAACCAAAAACAAACAAAACAAAACAATATGGTACCGACACAAAAACAGACACACAGATCCATGGAACAGAATAGAGAGTCCAGAAATAAACCTGAGCTTATATTATCAAATTCACCTACAGCAAAGGAGACAAGAGTATATGATGGAGAAGACAGTTTCTTCAATAAGTGGTGCTGGGAAAACTGGACAGCTACATTTAAAAGAATGAAATTAGAATATTTTCTAACACCGTACACAAAAATAAACTCAAAACAGATTAAAGGCCTAAATATCAATGTAAGATCAGAAACCGTAAAACTCCTAGAAGAAAAGATAGGCAGAACATTCTTTGACACGAATGATAGCAATAGTTTTATGGATCTGTCTCCTAAAGCAAAAGAAATAAAAACCAGCATAAAATTAATCTGAAAAGCTTTTGCATGGCAAAGGAAACCATTGACAAAATGAAAAGACAACCTACTGAATGGGAGAAAATATTTGCAAATTATGTGAGTGATAAGGGACTAATATACAGAATACATAAATAGCTCATACAACTCAACAACAAAAAACAAAAACCTTGGGACTTCTATCGTGGTCTAGTGACTAAGACTGTGCTCCCAGTGCAGGGGGCCTGGGATTGATCCCTGGTCAGGGAACTACATCCCACATGCATGCTGCAACTAAAGATCCCACATGCCACAACGAAGGTCCTGCATGCTGCAACTAAGACCCAGTGTAGCCTAAATAAATATTAAAAACAAAAACCAAAACCCCCAATTTAAAAATAGGCAAAAGACCTGAATAGGCTTTTTTCTAAAGATGACCTACAGGTGACCAACAGGCACATGAAAAGATACTCAACATCATTAGTCCTCAGAGAAATGAAAATCAAAACCACAATGAGATATCACTTCACACCTGTCAGAATGGCTGTCATCAAAAAGAACACAAAGACAGAATATACATATATATATATATATATGTATGTATAACTGAGTCACTTTGCTGTGCAGAAGAAGTTAACACATTGTAAATCAAGTATACTTCAGTAAAATTTTTTTTAAAATAATAAAAGAAAATGTAAGAAAAAGAAGGAACACAGTAACAAATGTTGGTGAGAATGTGGAGAAAACAGACCCCACGTACACTGTTGGTGGGAATGTAATTTGGAGCAGACACTACAGAAAACAGTATGGAGGTTTCTCAAAAAAACCTAAAACCTACCATGTGACCCAGCAGTTTCACTCCTGGGTATTTATCTGAAGAAAAAAAAAAAAAAAGAAAACACTAATTCGAAAAGATACATGCAGCCCAATGTTCGTAGCAGCATTATTTATAATTGCCAAGATATGGAAGCAACCTAGGTTTCCATCAAGAGATGAATGGATAAAGAAGATGTGGTACATTTATACAATGGAATATTACTCAGCTATAAAAAATGAAATCCTGGAAAAACCCGAATGAACTTTTTGGCCAATCCAGTAGTTTGTGTCATCTTTGTATTAACCTCTTAATTATTCCTCCACGGTAGATGAAGAGAGGGGAAAGTAGTAGGTGTCCATGCTGTGGATGGTGGCTCCTTGTGTTGGCCTCTCTTGGGGTCATCTGTGAAAAGCCCTGGATGCTCTGGAGAAGCAGTTCTGAGCACGGGGACCCTGCCCCCTCCCCTCTCATTCCAGCCTTAAGGGAGCAGTTGAGCCTGTCTGAGCAGGTGTGTGATCCTGAGGTTTAGTCAGCTGGAGTCTGTTCCCCCTTCTCTCCTATAACCTGTCCCTGCATTTCTCCTTTTTCTCTACCCATTCCTCTCTCTTGTCTTTTCTTCTTACTCATCTGTTATTGGTAATCAGTTTACCCAGAGGGCTTCCCCCTTTTCTATACCCAAAACACTTTTTCCTGAAAGTGTCCCCTTGGGAGAGGAAGACACTGTGTGGGTGTGAGGGTGACCCACACGGGGGCACAGTTGCTCTCAGCCATCTTCATAAATTGTGGTGACAAAAGGCATCCCTTTCTGAAATGCCTTGGATAAAATATTTGAATGGTAGTAATGTGATGTAAGTTGTATACATGCACTTAAGATATATGAATATGCCCATATGGATATCAGAAATATTTCCCATGATCTTATTGGAGACCCTTTTAGAGATTATCTTTTTTTAAAAAAAATTATGATTAACATCTTGTATTAGGAAGTATCTTTGTCATTGAACCAATATCAATACATTATTATTACCTAAAGTCCATACTTGATTCAGATTCCCTTATTTTTTAAAAAAATAATAATAGCTAACATTTGTTGGGTGTTCATAATACACTACCCACTGTGCTAAATAACTTATAGGCTTTATCTCATTCGTCACAACCATCAGATATAAGGCACCATTATTATCTCCACTTCAAGGAAGGGAGATTTAATATTGGAAGGTTATGGAATTATTATTATTATTTTTATACAGCAGGTTCTTATTAGTCATCAATTTTATACACATCGGTGTATACATGTCAACCCCAAGCACCCAATTCATCACACCCCCACTCTCACCCCTCCATGGCTTCCCCCCTCCTTGGTGTCCATACGTTTGTTCTCTACATTTGTGTCTCAATTTCTGCCCTGAAAACCAGTTCATCTGTACTATTTTTCTAGGTTCCACATATATGCGTTAATATACGATATTTGTTTTTCTCTTTCTGACTTATTTCACTCTGTATGACAGTTTCTAGATCCATCCACGTCTCAACAAATGACCCAATTTCGTTCCTTTTGATGGCTGAGTAATATTCCATTGTATATATGTACCACATCTTCTTTATCCATTCGTCTGTCAATGGGCATTTAACTTGCTTCCATGACCTGGCTATTGTAAATAGTGCTGTAATGAACATTGGGGTGCATGTGTCTTTTTGAATTGTGATTTTCTCTGGGTATATGCCCAGTAGTGGGATTGCTGGATCGTATGGTAATTCTATTTTTAGTTTTTTAAGGAACCTCTGTACTATTCTCCATAGTGGCTGTATCAGTTTACATTCCCACCAACAGTGCAAGAGGGTTCGCTTTTCTCCACATTTGTTGTTTGTAGATTTTTTGATGAAGCCCATTCTGACTGGTGTGAGGTGATACCTCATTGTAGTTTTGATTTGCATTTCTCTAATAATTAGTGATGTTGAGCAGCTTTTCATGTGCTTCTTGGCTATCTGTACGTCTTCTTTGGAGAAATATCTATTTAGGTCTTCTGTGCATTTTTGGATTGGGTTGTTTTTTTTTTTTAAATCGAGCTGCATGAGCTGTTTATATATTTTGGAGATTAATCCGTTGTCCGATGATTCATTTGCAAATATTTTCTCCCATTCTGAGGATTGTCTTTTCGTGTTGTTTATGGTTTCCTTTGCTGTGCAAAAGCTTTGAAGTCTCATTAGGTCCCATTTGTTTATTTTGGTTTTTATTTCCATTAGTCTAGGAGTTGGATCAAAAAAAGATGTTTCTGTGATTTATGTCAAAGAGTGTTCTTCCTATGTTTTCCTCTAAGAGTTTTATAGTGTCCAGTTTTACATTTAGGTATCTAATCCTTTTGAGTTTATTTTTGTGTATGGTATTAGGGAGTGTTCTAATTTCATTCTTTTACATGTAGCTGTCCAGTTTTCCCAGCACGACTTATTGAAGAGACTGTCTTTTCTCCATTGTATATCCTTGCCTCCTTTGTCATAGATTAGTTGACCATAGGTGCGTGGGTTTATCTCTGTGCTTTCTATCTTGTTCCATTGGTCTATGTTGCTGTTTTTGTGCCAGTACCATATTTTTTGATTACTGTAGCTTTGTAGTATAGTCTGAGGTCAGGGAGTCCAATTCCTCCAGCTCAAGACTGCTTTGGCTACTCGGGGTCTTTTGTGTCTCCATACAAATTTTAAGATTTTTTGTTCTGGTTCCATAAAAATTGCCATCGGTAATTTGATGGGGATTGCATTGAATCTGTAGATTGCTTTGGGTAGTATAGTCATTTTCACAGTATTGATTCTTCCAATCCAAGAGCATGGTATATCTCTCCATCTGTTGGTATCATCTTTAATTTCTCTCATCAGTGTCTTATACTTTTCTGAATACAGGTCTTTTGTCTCCCTAGGTAGGTTTATTCCTAGGTATTTTATTCTTTTTGTTGCAGTTGTAAATGGGAGTGTTTCCATAATTTCTCTTTCAGATTTTTCATCATTAGTGTATAGGAATGCAAGAGATTTTTGTGCATTAATTTGTGTCCTGCAACTTTACCAAATTCATTGATTAGCTCTAGTAGTTTTCTGGTGGCGTCTTTAGGATTTTCTCTGTATAGTATCATGTCATCTGCAAACAGTGACAGTTTTACTTCTTCTTTTCCAATTTGTATTCTTTTTTTTCCTTCTGATTGCCGAGGCTAGGACTTCCAAAACTATGTTGAATAATAGTGGTGAGAGTGGACATCCTTGTCTTGTTCCTGAACTTAGAGGAAATGCTTTCAGTTTTTCACCATTGAGAATGATGTTTGCTGTGGGTTTGTCATATATGGCCTTTATTGTGTTGAGGTAGGTTTCCTCTATGCCTACTTTCTGGAGAGTTTTTATCATAAATCGGTGTTGATTTTTGTCAAAGCGTTACTCCTGCATCTATTGAGATGACCATATGGTTTTTATTCTTCAGTTTGTTAATATGGTATATCACATTGATTGATGTGTGTATTTTGAAGAATCCCTGCATCCCTGGGATAAATCCCACTTGATCATGGTGTGTGATCCTCTTCATGTGTTTTTGGATTCTGTTTGCTAGTATTTTGTTGAGGATTTTTGCATCTATATTCATCCGTGATATTGGTCTGTAATTTTCTTTTTTTGTAGTATCTTTGTCTAGTTTTGGTACCAGGCTGATGGTGGCCTCATAGAATGAGTTTGGGAGTGTCCTTGCTATGCAATTTTTTGGAAGAGTTTGAGAAGGATGGGTGTTAGCTCTTCTGTAAATGTTTGATAGAATTCACCTGTGAAGCCATCTGGTCCTGGACTTTTGTTTTTTGGAAGATTTTAAATCAGAGTTTCAATTTCATTATGTGTGATTGGTCTGTTCATATTTTCTATTTCTTCCTGGTTCAGTCTTGGAATGTTATCCCTTTCTCAGAATTTGTCCATTTCTTCCAGGTTGTCCATTTTATTGGCATAGAGTTGCTTGTAGTAGTCTCTTAGGATGCTTTGTATTTCTGCGGTGTCTGTTGTAACTTCTCCTTTTTCATTTATAATTTTATTGATTTGAGTCCTCTCTTTTTCTTGATGAGTCTGGCTAATGGTTTATCAATTTTATCTTCTCAAAGAAGCAGCTTTAATTTTATTGATCTTTGCTATTTTTTTGTTTCTATTTCATTTATTTCTGCTCTTATCTTTATGATTTTTTCCTTCGGCTAACTTTGGGTTTTGTTTGTTCTTCTTTTTCTAGTTCGTTTAGGTATAAGGTTAGATTGTTTATTTGAGACTTTTCTTGTTTCATGAGGTAGGCTTGTATAGCTATAAACTTCCCTCTTAGAACTGCTTTTGCTGCATCCCATAGGTTTTGGGCCATTGTGTTTTCATTGTCATTTGTTTCTAGGTATTTTTTGATTTCCTCTTTGATTTCTTCAGGGATCTCTTGCTTATTTAATGACGTATTGTTTAGCCTCCATGTGTTTGTGTTTTTTAAGTTTTTTCCCCTCTAATTCATTTCTAATCTCATAGCATTGTGGGCAGAAAAGATGCTTGATATGATTTCAGTTTTCTTAAATTTACTGAGGCTTGATTTGTGACCCAAGATGTGATCTATCCTGGAGTATGTTACATGCGCACTTGAGAAGAAAGTGTAATGTGCTGTTTTTGGATGGAATGTCCTATGAATATCAATTAAATCTATCTGTTCTATTGTGTCATTTAAAGTTTCTGTCTCCTTATTTATTTTCATTTTGGATGATCTGTCCATTGGTGTAACTGAGGTGTTAAAGTCCCGCACTATTATTGTTTTACTGTCGATTTCCTCTTTTACAGCTGTTAGCAGTTGCCTTATGTATTGAGGTGCTCCTATGTTGGGTGCATGTATATTTATAATTGTTATCTTCTTGCTTTGATCCCTTTGATCATTATGTAGTGTCCTTCCTTGTCTCTTGTAACATTCTTTATTTTAAAGTCTATTTTATATGATATGAGTATTGCTACTCCAGCTTTCTTTTGTTTTCCATTTGCATGGAATATCTTCTTCCATCCCCTCACTTTCAGTCTGTATGTGTCCCTAGGTCTGAAGTGGGTCTCTCGTAGACAGCATATATATGGGTTTTGTTTTTGTACACATTCTGCAAGCCTGTGTCTTTTGGTTGGAGCATTTAATCTATTCACGTTTAGGGTAATTATTGATATGTATGTTCATATGAACATTTTTTAAATTGTTTTGGGTTTGTTTTTGTAGGCCCTTTTCTTCTCTTGTGCTTTCCACTTAAAGAAGTTCCTTTAGCATTTGTTGTAGAGCTCATTTGGTGGTGCTGAATTCTCTTAGCTTTTGCTTGTCTGAAAAGCTTTTGATTTCTCCATCGAATCTGAATGAGGTCCTTGCCAGGTAGTGTAATCTTGGTTGTAGATTCTTCCCTTTCATCACTTTAAGTATATCCTGCCACTCCCATCTGGCTTGTAGAGTTTCTGCTGAGAAATCAGCTGTTAACCTTATGCGAGTTCCCTTGTGTGTTATTTTTCATTTTTCCCTTGCTGCTTTAACTAATTTTGCAAAAATTTATTTATTTTTGGCTGCATTGGGTCTTCATTGCTGCACGCGGGCTTCCTTTAGTTGCAGTGAGCTGGCGCTACTCTCCGTTGTGGTGCGTGGGCTGCTCATTGTGGTGGCTTCTCGTTGCAGAGCACGGGCTCTAGGCGTGCGGGCTCAATAGTTGTGGCTTGTGGGCTCTAGAGTGTAAGCTCAGTAGTTGTGGCACACGGGTTTAGTTGCTCTGCAGAATGTGGGATCTTCCTGGACCATGGCTCGAACCCATGTCCACTGCGTTGGCAGGCGGATTCTTAACCACTGTGCCACCAGGGAAGCCCAATAATTTTTCTTTGTCTTTAATTTTTGCCAATTTGATTACTGTGTGTCTCGGCATGTTTCTCCTTGGCTTTACCCTGTATGGGACTCGCTGCACCTCCTGGACGTGGGTGGCTATTTCCTTACCCATGTTAGGGAAGTTTTTGACTGTAATATCTTCAAATATTTTCTCAGGTCCTTTCTCTCTCTCTTCTCCTTCTGGGACCCCTATAATGCGAATGTTGTTGTGTTTAATGTTGTCCCAGAGGTCTCTTAGGTTGTCTTCATTTCTTTTCATTCTTTTTCTTTATTCTGTTCTGTAGCAGTGAATTCCATCATTCTGTCTTCCAGGTCACTTATGTGTTCTTCTACGTCAGTTATTCTGCTATTGATTCCTTCTAGTGTAGTTTTCATTTCAGTTAATGTATTGTTCTTCTCTGTTTGTTTGTTCTTTAATTCTTCTAGGTCTTTGTCAAACATTTATTGCATTTTCTTGATCTTTGCCTCCATTCCTTTCCCGATGTCCTGGAGCATCTTCACTATCATTATTCTGAATTCTTTTTCTGGAAGGTTTTCTATCTCCACTTCATTTAGTTATTTTTCTGGGGTTTTATCTTGTTCCTTCATCTGGTACATAGCCCTCTGCCTTTGCATCTTGTTTACCTTTCTGTGAATGTGGTTTTTGTTCCAGAGGCTGCAGGATTGTAGTTCTTCTTGCTTCTTTGTCTGTTCTCTGGTGGATGAGGCTCTCTAAGAGGCTTGTGCAGGTTTCCTGATGAGAGGAACTGGTGGTGGGTAGAGCTGCGTGTTGCTCTAGTGGGCAGAGCTCAGTAAAACTTCAATCCGCTGGACTGCTGATGTGTTGGGCTGGGTTCCCTCCCTGTTGGTTGTTTGGCCTGAGGCAACCCAACATTGGAGCCTACCTGGGTTCTTTGTTGGGGCTAATGGCAGACTCTGGGAGGGCTCACGCCAAGGAGTACTTCCCAGAACTTCTGCTGCCAGTGTCCCCATCCCATGGTAAGCCACAGCCACCCCCCACCTCCGCAGGAGATCCTCCAACACCAGCAGGGAGGTCTGGTTCAGTCTCCTATTGGGTCACTGCTCCTTCCCTTGGGTCCCGATGCACACACTGCTTTGTGTGTGCCCTCCAAGAGTGGAGTCTCTGTTTCCACCAGTCCTGTCAAAGTCCTGCAATCAAATCCCACTAGCCTTCAAAGTCTGATTCCCTAGGAATTCCTCCTCCCATTGCCAGACCCCCAGCTTGGGAAGCCTGACGTGGGGCTCAGAACCTTCATTCACTCCAGTGGGTGGACTTCTGTGGTATAAGTGTTCTCCAGTCTGTGAGTCACCCACCCACCAGTTCTGGGATTTGATTTTATTGTGATTGCAACCCTCCTACCATCTCATTGCGGCTTCTTCTTTGTCTTTGCATGTGGGGTATCTTTTTTGATGAGTTCCAGTGTCTTCCTGTCAATGATTTTCCAGCAGCTAGTTGTGATTCTGGTGTTCTCACAAGAGGGAATGAAAGCATGTCCTTCTACTCCACCATCTTGGTTCAGGCTTCCAAACTCACAATCCCTGCTCACATATTGTAGCTCTCTCTCGGACACTTCTCCACCTCTTAGCGATTACCTTTTAAAGGTTGTGATTAACTTTAAAATTCAGGATTTATAATGTCTTTAGGGAACGTCCTAATAGCAGATGTTACTGGGCAGGAAGAGAGTAGCCTATGGTGGCATTATGTGGGTCTGTCACTCAGCCTCTTCTTCCCTCTTCTCAGCGGTCTGCTGGTCTTCCATCATTTCATTCGAAGATTAGACAGGGGACTTAGGACTTCATGGTCACGTGTGTAAACTAATTAGAAATCCGAGGATGGAAAAGAAGGGACAAGTGGAAGTAGTAATAGTGTCTTTTCCATGGAGGGAGCGTTTAGAAGTATTATAACAAACAAATACATTTTGCTTAATTTTGTAAGACTCGTTTTTGGTGTTTTGAGTATTCCTTATTTTATATTTAACTGTGATGTCTCTGTTGCCCCTCAGGAAGTTTGTGACATGAAATCTGAGGGTCAAGCCACTGTCATTCAGCAGCTGGAGCAGACCATTGAGGATCTGAGGACCAAAATAGCTGAGCTAGAGAAGCAGTACCCGGCCGCAGACCTGGAGGCGGCCGCCTCAGGAGACGCGTGTCTGCGAGTTCTCAGGTTGGGAGAAGAGGAAGTAGGGCATCAAAGGATTTTACAGGCAAAGTCCATCCAGACGTCCCCAACAGAGGAGGGTGGGACACTGACATGTCCTCCCATGGGCACCCTGCCTGAGGCCACGAGTGGAGACTCCGCTGGGCCGTCCTCACCTCCCGGACCTCAGACCAAATTCTGCGCAGAGATTTCTTTGGTCGTGTCTCCAAGGCGAATATCAGTTCAGCTCGATGCACATCCATCCCTCCAGGCTCCACCACCCACGTCGCCGCCCTGGTCTGACAGTCAAGGACAGGCGAGCTCACAGCCTTCCTGTCCTTCGTTTCACACGGAATTTGAAACCAGCCACGAGCACTCTGCTTTCCCCTCCTCTGAAAACAGCTGTGACATCCCCACTGCACTGCCTCTGTCTCCCAACATCTCCCACCAGATGCCTGGTCTGGGCACCGTGGCTCCTCCACGGTCCCCGCCCCATGTTGCGCCTGAGCCTGCGCTGTCCAGCCCACCGTGCCCCTCACCTCCTCCTCCACCTGGTCCAGAGATGCTGCCACCCCCTCCCCTACCTTTGCCTGGTGAGGGAATTCCCCCCACCCCCCCTCCTCCCAGAGGGGGAATTCCTCCCGCGCCCCCTCTTCCCGGGGTGGGAATTCCTCCTGCGCCCCCTCTTCCCGGGGTGGGAATTCCTCCCGCCCCCCCTCTTCCCGGGGTGGGAATTCCTCCCGCCCCCCCTCTTCCCGAGGTGGGAATTCCTCCCGCCCCCCCTCTTCCCGGCGTGGGAATTCCCCCGGCCCCCCCTCCTCCCAGAGTGGGAATTCCTCCCGCGCCCCCTCTTCCCGGGGTGGGAATTCCTCCCGCCCCGCCTCTTCCCGGAGTGGGAATTCCTCCCGCCCCGCCTCTTCCCGGAGTGGGAATTCCTCCCGCCCCGCCTCTTCCCGGAGTGGAAATTCCTCCCGCCCCCCCTCTTCCCGGAGAGGGAATTCCTCCCGCCCCCCCTCTTCCCAGGGTGGGAATTCCTCCCGCCCCCCCTCTTCCCGGGGTGGGAATTCCTCCCGCCCCCCCTCTACCCGGGGTGGGAATTCCTCCTGCGCCCCCTCTTCCCAGTGAGGGAATTCCTCCCGCCCCCCCTCTTCCCGGAGTGGGAATTCCTCCCGCCCCCCCTCTTCCCGGCGTGGGAATTCCTCCCGCCCCCCCTCTACCTGGGGTGGGAATTCCTCCCGCCCCCCCTCCTCCTTTGCCAGGTGTGAGGGTTCCGTCTCCTCTAGCCCCTCCCCCTCCTCACCCTCCTGGAACAGGTGTCCCCCCACCCCCCCCACCCCCTCTGCTTCCTGGATCCGGCCTTGCTCTCCCAGCACAAGCTGGGAGTAGCACTTCACCAACACCTCAGGCGTGTGGATTTCTTCCTCCACCGTTGCCAGCTGGCTTGTTTGGATTCGGGTTGAACCAGGACAAAGGCAGCAGGAAGCAGCCAATAGAGCCTTGTCGGCCGATGAAGCCTCTGTATTGGACGAGAATTCAACTGCACAGTAAAAGGTAACGTGAACAGGGGCTCATCTTTGCACAATATTGTCAATATGAGGGAAGCATTTTCCTTTAAAACTCTGGAGAAAAATGAGTAAAAATAAAATAAATAAAAATAAAGCTTGCCTGTAGATGATAACCTCAATATTTAGTGAAGCAATTTTAGATTTTTTTCCAGAACTATCAGAGGGATAAAACAAATGACATGAATCAATGTACAGATTTCTGTCTATATAGTTTTTGATTGATTTTTATAGATAGAGGGATATATTTTTCTTAGCGTACATGCTGTGTTGCCTCATTGCAGAAACTCACTCTGATAAATAGCTTATAAAAGTAAATCAAATCCTTAGACTGACTCTTGAGGATGTTTTCTGCATCCTTTTGAAGGCACGGTCTTGTTTTACTATTCAGAAATGTGCTCCACAAAAATACACACATCCACACCCCATGTGTGAAATGATTTAGTTCTGAGCATTTCATGGCACATCTGTAGATGATATGCAACACTGTGAGGTCATAGAATCACAAACTTATATGATTTTTATAAAATATATGATATTTGTGAAAGAATGCCTCCCAGCAGATATGCTGCTGGTGTATTACTTATCCATGGATGGTCCATAATCTGGCTCCCCTACCCCTCGGATGGTACTGGGACATGGCTGTCGAATGTGCCAATGGGAGAAAAAACATGCCCTTTAAATTTCACTGGAGTTCCTTGTCCCAAGTTCTCGTGACTCTGAATTTGTGTGTGTGTGTGTGTGTGTGTGTATGTGATGTGGCACAGATTTAGAAATAGGATATTTACCAGGTTCATTTTCATTTCTTATATTAATTTTCTCTTCACTGAATCATAGTGGGAGAGGAACCTATCTATTTTGACTACTTCTGACTTTGCAGCTCATTCTCCGAGTAATTTGCTGGGTCGCTTCTATGTGCTGAGGCATCATTTCCAAATGTGCCCCAAACTCATTTTTATCCATATGCAGTATATGAAGTTCTTTTTGTTTTGCTTTTTTTGAATAGATCTCCCCTTTTTAGGTGGCACTACATGACTCCACAGTCACTGAAGAGTCAGGGGACAGGCAGTGATGGGCAGCAGTGGGGAGACGAAGGTGCCTCTGTGGACATGAAGTGATTTATTTTCAACCCACAAATAACCCACAAAGCTGATGGGTCAGGTTGGGTTTGTGAGATATCAGACATTTCCTGCCTTGAGAGCCGTACAGAGAGGGGTTCTTCTTTTATGTTTTTATATGGCGACTTGATGACTGAGAATTCTTGGAAATGATCCTTTCCAGGCAAATGTCTCATTCTGTATTGACGCTGTTTCTCATCACATTGATTAAGCAAATGGTGATTGTACAGAAAAGAGCATCTTTCCCCTGATCTCCCTCCGTCCTCCCTCCTGCTCCTCTGGCGCCTCCCTCCTCCCGTCCCCATCTATCCCTGCTCACTGTAATGTCCTGCAGTTTGGTTTGATGGCTCTCTCATGGGTCTTTTGCTTAACTTTAGAGACTCCAGTGCTTCACTTATTTGGGAAAAAATTGAAGAGCCCTCCATAGATTGTCATGAATTTGAGGAATTATTTTCTAAAACTACTGTAAAGGAAAGGAAGAAACCGATTTCTGACACCATCACAAAGACCAAGGCTAAACAAGTGAGTACTCATGTGTTTTCTGAAATTGGACAGTGTTTTGGGCATAAGTGTGAACTTTCATTAGAGAAAAACATGGACATTGTTTTCTGGGCTGTGTACCCTCCACAGTCTGTAAGCAGGTAGCAGAGGTTAGCCTTTTAGAACATGAAGTTAAGTAAGACTTTCCCAGATAGAACAACAAATAATCATCTCCACCAAGTGATCATGTTCTGACTACTTTATTTGTAGCTTCATGATACATATTTCCAAAATTTCAGCAATTGCTTGTTTCCAGAATTAGTTGTCTAGAAACAACCTGTCACTTGATTGAAATCCAACTTAGTGCTAGTATGGATGGAAAGAAAGGTAAGAGTGAGCAAAGGAAAGCAGGCAAGAAATCCAGTCCTTAGTAACCAATCATCTGTTTGGTATTTTGTTGCTATTGTAATATCTGAGTGGATGCCCTGCAGAACCCAGCTAAACAGTCACCTTGTACTTGACACAGGGAAGAGACTCTTGCATCCAGTTCCAACATCTCCATTCTGTGTCAGCACCTTTGATCTATCCTGTGACATCTGAGTCCTAAAGATAAGGAAAAGTGCATGTGGAGGAAAACATTTTCATGCAGTGTTTGTCCACTGATCTACCCAGTCGCCTTGATCGTGAAATGATTTTGTAAATTTCTCAAGGCGGCCATTCAGGAGAGTGTAGTAAAGTCTTAGAACAATGAGCCCAGAAGGAAGGTATTGCCGTTGGTGCCCATCCTTCACCCTGAAGCGGGGGGATGGTGGGAAGCTCCGTCTTTTGGGGTGAAAGAAATAGAGAGAAATGAGGCCTGAAGCTGGCACAGCTTCCCCAGGCGAGTGGCAACTAAGGGGTGATGTGATTCTGTGAACTTTTGCTACTGACCTGGAAGTTGTAGCTAGAAGTCTGACTCGGAGATATTTCCATCCATATTTATTTCGAGGCAGACAGCTGCCCCCAGATGGGTGCTGTGGAATCCAGCCGGGAGGGGTGGGTTTGAACGGAACCTCTAGCTGAGCCTGGGGGCAGCCTCACCACAGGCATCTCTATTAGTCTGACGACGGTGCAAACCAAATATGATGCAGTTGCGTTTTTCAGAACCATTTATGATGACACAGCTGGTTGCTGGTAACCTTAGATCAGAAAAGGCACTGAATAAATATTTGTTTAACAAATCAGCCAGCTGGCTGGAGGAGGAGGGCTTTATATATATCAGTGGCTATGCCCAGTAGTGATTAAAAGCCAGAAAATAACTCATCTCAAAATAAGCAATATCGCCAAGGTGGCTTTGTCAGTGGAATAAAGGTAAATGGAAAACCACGTTTTTCTGGCAGAGGTAAATGTTCTAAACGGCATGTTTGCATATAGTACATGTAGGCTGAGTCATCACACTTGCTCCCATGGACTGTATCAGAAATGGAAAAGCCGTCTGCGTGGGGAATACGGGTGGGGAGCGCAGAGGCCGGGTAGAGCGAGGCAGTGGGCTTGTCACGTGATGAAGGGCGAGGTGATGCGGACGTCACTGGTCTAGGGATGAAATTCTCCAAAACGCCAAGCATACCCTCCATATCTCCTGTCACCACTTATTTTCTGTTAGATGAACAGAGACAAGGAAGCTGCCGCATGTTACCTGCAAGTATACGATTTCATGATTTTTTGAGGTAGCGTTCAGTTTTTAAGCCTACTGAAATAAGATTTCTGTCCAAATCATGAAGATTTCACACTCAGCTAGCTGGCATGAGATGGCCCCCTTGCACATGACCATCTGCAGCTTCACGTCCGCACCGTGGCCTCACCCTGTCGTGAGCCCATCAGTAAACTGTGGGTATGAGCCTTTGCCAGTGCTGTCATTTGCACCCGTTGGTGGTGACACAGCTATTGACCTGCAGCTTAAAGAGGGTTTGTGGACCAGTCTCCACCCTGACTCCTGATGAGCTGTCAGCATATCCTTGGCCAGGGTCTTGTACTCAGCTCTGCTATTCAGGTTTGTTTTGGGAGGGATAAAGTAATTTTTCCAGTATGTTGATAAGAGAAAAATCTGCTATAAAGTGTTAGATGGCTGAAGAAAGCCAGTTTTATTTAACTCTGTTGTATTCGGAAGAAAAATTTACCCATTCCAACTACTTGAGACATGTAAAATTTCGTTTAAGGAAAACGTATTTTCCGTATGCATGCAAGCACACTGAGCCCTGAGCAACCTGGACTTGGGGCACCAACCTCTGTGCAGTCCAAGATCTCTGTACAAATTATAATCAGCCTTTCATTTTTGGGGTCCCCCCATATCCGAGGTTCCACATCCATGGACAAAACCACCCTCAGCTCGTGTAGTGCTGCAGTATTTACTACTGAAAAGACTCTGTGTGTCAGCGGACCTGCACAGTCCAAACCACTGACCTGTGGTTGCCCTTGTTATATGTGGACCCTGATTTCCAGTGGGACTGAGAGCCGTAGATGCTTTGGCTGCCCTTGTTTTGTGGACACTGATTTCCAGTGGGACTGATAGCCGTTGATTCTGTGATTGCCCTTGTTATATGTGGACAGTGATTTCCAGTGAGACAGATTGCCGTTGATGCTATAACCTGTGTTTATGGAGGTTTTTCTAGCCAGTCTTCTCACACACGGTGGAAGCCAAGAGCCCTGGTTTCTCCAAATACTTTAAAATAGCTAGATAATATTTCTGTGATCTGTCCTCTTCTTGAAAGTAAGTCTGCGGCTGGATGCATTGGCCTTTAGTAGCTCTCTCGGGAGATACGTCTTCTGTGTGACCACAGAGGTGCCCCACCTGGGCAGCCTGCTCTGTGGCATAAAGAGAAGGGGCTGCTTGCTCTCTGGACTCTGGAGCAGCTGCAGTGAGGCACGTCTGGTGTCTTTCAGCCCTTTGTCCTCCAGGGAACCCAACACAGAGCTTTCCTTATTTTTTCATGGAGCCTGTACTTAAGTCGTGTGCCTACGTCTTAGTTCACCAGTCTTCATTGTGAGGTTATGAAAGCATAAGGAGATTTGCTGAGAAGGTATAGTTTTATCAGACTATGATTTCACGTAATTCTCCTTTAGCAAATGAGCGTGATGCTTATGGGTCAGAATTAAATATTGAGCTGCTCACTCGGTGACACAACAACCCTGTTGCCCGCAGAATCAAGAGGGAGATGAGGTCCCTGTCTGAAACATGACACACACACGCGCCTGCCAGTTCTTAAGGAGCGTCCCAGAGCGAGTGCGTGGTGACCCATGCCTTGCGGCTCACAGGCGAGTTCAGGGCCTGCGATTATGGAGAGCGACCCTAAGTCGCCTCAGGATCTTCATGTCCAAGGAAACATTAATTCACCCAAGCTTATGAGCAAGGAAGTGGGACAATTTACACTGGAGTGATCTTTTTTACATTTTATTTTATTGTTCTTTTTTATTTCTTCTTACATCATTTTGGCAATTTACACATCTCTACTAATATATCTAATTCATTTAAGTGTGTATCTATTTTTATATTTATTACTTTAAAAGTATATATTTTAATTCTTTTTTTTTTTGGTTTTTTAACATCTTTATTGGAGTATAACTGCTTGGAGTGACCTTGACAGTAGGAATCCTCTGACAAAGAGGTTTCTAGTTAATCCCATGTCAGATGAGGTCCGAGCAGAGATACTTTGGGAAACAGCAGTAGCAGCCGCAGCTTCAGCAGTAGTACTAGTACTGGTACCAGCGGGGATCCTGGCAGCAGGAGCCTGCAGGCGCGTGGCCCCTGTCTGCGCAGCCCCAGGCTGGCTCCTCCCACCCCCTAATCCTGTGAGGGAGACCCTGTACCCCTGGTGCTCAGCACGCAAAGCTGAGATGCAGGCACGATCTCACGCTCCCAGCGCAGTGAGGGGCAGAGCAGAGCTCGGGTGCACACCCAGCTGTCCGGCTGCAGAGCCTGTGTTCCTCATCACTAGCCATGGGTGTGGATGTGAAATATTGTACGTGACGGCCAAGTGTGGAATGGGATTTATAAGAAGACTAGAAGAGATCCTTTTTGAAAAGAATCTGAATTTGTACTGATTATCATATGTGCTCCATATTTAAATGACTAGTTAACGTTTATAAAATTGTGTGTGGAGATACTTTTAAAGCCTTTTCTGTATTCTAACAGATTTTGATAAGTACATAAAATATGATACCACCCAATATGCCATTTGCCCAATTAAATAAAAATTTATCAGAGTGGTGTGAGCCTTAGACACATAAGCTTTTGTAAGCAGTAAAAATGAGGGCCTTTTGCTTGTGTGGCAAATAAATAGTGGGTGGAGGTACAGCTACTGTGGTTAAACCCACCAAATGTTGAGTGGAGATAGTTTTGATTCTACAAAAAGGGACGTCTCTGTAAAATATGCCATAAGTCAAAAATGTCTAATAATCCTTAAAAGGTGTGTAAAGGAACATGCTTCCCACAATATAAATTTGCACACAGAACTTAACAAGAGTGAATGAAAAGAATCTGTTTGGCTTTTTAAATACATAATTGCCATTTATATAACCATTTAATGCAACAAATGAATTTCTTCCTGGGTTTCTTCTGTTCTATTTGTCAGATTAAAATGCTCTGCCCAAAGAATGGGGGAGAAAAGGAATTCATGATAGGTAAATATTTGTTTGGCTTCAGCTTCTGGAAATATGATTAGAAAAATAGATAGTTAAATCTGCTACTTATTATTAGGGGAGTTAATAAAAGACATTTGGCATTTTGTACAATCTTGCCACTGTGCTTGCTGACCTAACTTCTAAAAAGGCTTTTTTTTGTGTTGTAAAACTTCATAATAACAATGGGAGAAGAAGCATTCATTACTTAAATGTTCCTATGTGGGAGTGTGTAATGTAATGCCTCCAAGTATTCTTACGTGAAATAGTAATTGCCATTAAAAGGATTTTTCCTACTATGTTGGGGCGTGCTGGTAAAGAGTGTGAGCTGTACTTCAAATACTATTGTAAGATTGGTTGGTCAGAAGAGAACAAAGGGTATGTATTTTACCTGTGAATCTCTGCTTTACTTTTACTAAGTGCAAATATTTATCTTTAGATTAAAAAATATGTTTTATCATAATCAGTTGATATTTCAGTGTTCACAGGCTGATGGCCTGAATGATCATCTGAGAAGTTAAGTCTAGTTGGCTGTATTGGTGTTAAGTTTTCCTGTCGTAGCTGGCAAGGGTGTGTTTTGATTGGATGGTTCTATTTGTCTCGTAGACCTAAAATAATGTCTGAAATACCAAATATCTTATAATAAGACAATTTAGATCTGTTTTGGGGACTACATCATAAACATTTGGTACTTTGTAATTTTTAACAGGATGTTTGTTTTTTATCGATAACAGAATACATTTCTGTTGCAAGCCTTAAAAGTGTACTTATGTAGAAAACCACATCAAACTACAAGGCTATAGTTAGACGAACATATGTTTTGTGGATCCTAGGTTTGTTTTAGATGTTGAAAGATTTATTATTTTTTTTGGAGATGCTTTTCCTATAATTATTTGTAGAGCATACACAGTTAATTCAAAGAATGTAACAATAATAACCTCTTTAAAAATTTTTTTCTTTTAGTCAAAATATTTTTATACTTGTAAGTAAATGGCTATAAAACAAATAAGCAAAAAGACTAATGACATAATACAAAGGAAATATAATTAGGCTAATGATCCTTGACCTTGCTGGATGTATTAGGAAAATTATATCTGATTAATTATACTTTGGAATTGCAAAAATTTAATCATGATGCTGAAGGTTATTTCTTTTGGGCTTCACATTTGCATGCTATGATGATATTAAGATTTTGTTGGACTAGGTATATTAGAAAAGGGTATTAACTTTTAATGGCTGGGGTGTTCTATTTATTATGATCCATCGACATTGAAAAAAGTGTTGTTTGGAAAATATACTTGAGATTCATTACCTTTTATGATTATCTATGGAAACTAAAACTCATCCTTGCAAAAGTGAGGAAAGATTTTTGGTCAGATGAGGGGAGAGTGTTTTCTTAGTATTGCTAGTGTGGAGAACCGGGAAAACTGGAGGGAAGGGGGGCACAAATTACGTTCACTGTTGCATCCCTTTCTTGATCCGATGGGAACAGGGTTTCTCCATTTCAGCCAGGAGTGTAGCAAAGAAAAGCAGCAGCCATGCCAGGGAGAGCCAGCACTAACCACTCCAGGCACAGTGTGCGCTGCCTGTGGTCAGGACTGAAATGGAGCAAGTTGGCTGGACTTAGGGTGAGGCTGTTGGAGGAGATGAGGCTTGAAGAATGTATTTCATTCAGACATTTTCAGAGGAATAAGGGATGGATTTTGAAAATAGCACCCCGAGCAGAGATTTCCCTGCATCTTGTTTAAAACCATAGAAAATCAGCCAGTAGAGCAGCAGTCTTCTGTGTGCGGGGAGCTCCTGTCTGATGGTTTCAGGGATGTGGATAGGGCTGTTGACAGCCATTTCCCTTCTCTGAATGTGTGTCCTTCTCATCTTCCAGCAAAAGTCTTTAGGTTTTTCTCATTAGACATAAGAGTGAGAAGTGAATTTAGGTAAATTAGACTTGAAGTTAATTTTGACGTCTTGGTGCCACATAGTGGAATGTACGTTTCTATAACATGGACAGCGGCCGGATTCTGGACTATCCGAGAGCAAAGGAGAATTTTATTTCTTGTTTGACTTACACAGTTACTATTATGATAGCTCCTGCCTTTGCCCGTGGGAGGTGATGCTGCTGAAAGTAGACTGGCTGTTCCCACTGTACCTCCTGTGACCTAAGCTGAAAAATGTTCCCAGTTATTTGGGGGGCACAAATTTAAGACTTAGAAGAAAAATTAATGTTCTTATTTATATCTCTTTTTTAATTTAAACCATTTATTTATTTATTTATTTATGGCTGTGTTGGATCTTCATTGCTGCGTGTGGGCTTTCTCTACTTGCGGTGAGCAGCGGCTACTCGTTGCGTTGCGGGGGCTTCTCGTTGTGGTGGCTTCTCTTGTTGCAGAGTACGGGCTCTAGGCACATGGGCTTCACTAGTTGTGGCACGTGGGCTCAGTAGTTGTGGCTCACAGTCTCTAGAGCGCAGGCTCAGTAGTTGTGGCGCATGGGCTTAGATGCTCCACAGCATGTGGGATCTTCCCGGACCAGGGCTCAAACCCGTGTCCCCTGCATTGGTAGGCGGATTCTTAACCACTGAGCCACCAGGGAAGTCCCAAACCTTTTTTTTTTTTTTTTTTTTTTTTTTTTTTTTTTTTGTGGTATGCGGGCCTCTCACTGTTGTGGCCTCTCCCATTGCGGAGTGCAGGCTCCGGACGCACAGGCTCAGCAGCCATGGCTCACGGGCCCAGCCGCTCTGCGGCATGTGGGATCTTCCCGGACCGGGGCACGAACCCGTGTCCCCTGCATTGGCAGGCGGATTCTCAACCACTGCGCCACCAGGGAAGCCCCCCAAACCTTTTTTATTTAAACCAAGATACAAGTAAATGTATGCTTCTTTTTCAAAACGATGTTCATAATGAAAGATTTCTAACATTTCTGCTTAGTTTTTGGTTTTGTTAATAAGTGAATTTTTTTTTTTTTTTTTTTTTTTTTTTTTTTTTTTTTTTTTTTTTCGTTATGCGGGCCTCTCACTGTTGTGGCCTCTCCCGTTGCGGAGCACAGGCTCCGGACGCACAGGCTCAGCGGCCATGGCTCACGGGCTTAGTTGCTCCGCGGCATGTGGGATCTTCCCGGACCAGGGCACGAACCCGTGTCTCCTGCATCGGCAGGCGGATTCTCAACCACTGCGCCACCAGGGAAGCCCAATAAGTGAATTTTTAAAATTGCTAAACATGTAACTTGAAACTCTATCTGAAATATCACGTTACAATTTTCTTTGGAGATGGGCCTTCTAGACTGACAGACCAGCAGCTTGACAGGTCCTCTTCCCAGCAAAACAACAATTTAACTAGTGAGAACTATAACAAAAATACTCATTTAAAGTCTCTGGAAATTGTCCTCAGGGCACAGAGGAAATGGAGAAACACCCACTCAAGAAGACTTCCTGAAACTCAGTTAGGACAGTGAGACCCACAGCGTCTGAGCCCCGAGATGCTCCGTTCCAGCCTCTGGTGTGTGCAGCCTGGACAGGCTCTGTCTGTGGCTGTGGCCCTACCTTGGGAGGGCAGGAAGCTGGCATCTCTACTCTCCTCAGTCCCCTGTCGCAGAAGCTCTGTTCCAGGCAACCACGGAGAACTAGGGAAACAGGCGAGAAGGGCCGTCCACGGATCACAGTCAGCCCTGGATGTCAGGAAGGCCGTGCACGTTGCCCCCACTCAGGAGCCATCAGGACAGGACACGGGCACCGGGACAGTGTCCCTAAACCTCATCAGACTCATCGGAACTGAGTGGAATCTTCATTGCACAAGGGTCTTAAACACACCTTTGTGCAAATATTGACCTGGGGACAGCTCCTAATCCAGGCTTAAAATAAAGTCCATCGTGTCTGGCAACCTGAAGGCTGTGTGCATGCCCAAGACTGCAACTTTTCAGGAGCAATTAGAGAAAATCAATTTATTAGTTCCTGGCTCAGTGTGGGAAAAAAATTCTGTAAATGGCCTCTAAGGCAGCAGGTCCCAACCTTTTTGGCACCAGGGACCAGTTTCGTGGAAGACAGTTTTTCCACGGACCAGGGTTGGGGTATGGTTTGGGGATGATTCAAGTACATTACATTTATTGTGCACTTTATTTCTATTATTATTACACTGTAATATATAATGGAATAATTATACAACTCACTATCATGCAGAATCAGTGGGAGCCCTGAGCTTGTTTTCCTGCAACTAGATGGGCCCATCTGAGAGGGATGGGAGACAGTGGTACCCGAGGTGTGTTGCTTAGGTCCACTGTACTCCATAATCTCGCTTTGGTTGCTGTCACTGCAGCAAACCCTGATTCACAAAGATAGGATGCTGGAAATGGAAGCAGGCTTTTCAGTGCTTTTGTGGCAATCCCAGGATATTCCGCCTTGACTTTAATCCAGAACATATGGAGATTTGAAGTTGTCTCAAACATACTTTTGAGGGCACCGTCATTTGCAGTCTCGAGCAGTTGATCCTCTTCTAGCATGGACAAAGTCGATTCACCTGGCTTATTCACAAATGGTTCACGGATCCATTCCTTCCCAGTTCGGGGGTCTTTGTGGTTGGGAAGTGACGCTCAAACTCTTTTGACAGCTGAGGTAGATGACCATGCACCAGCTGGGAGAAAGAAGGCCCTGACTCAGTCTCTTTCAAAATCTCTGCTAACGTTTGAAACATGTAAAAAATCCCAGTGTTCACTCATCACCCCCATAATTCCAGTTTGGCTTTGAATGCAGCCACTTTATCTGCCGACTTGAATACAGTTGTCGTTCTCCCCTGAAGTGACAGATTGAGTTCATTGAGCAGGTTGAATATGTCACACAAGTAAGCAAGTTTTGCCACCCATTCCATGTCACTGAAATGTGCTGCCAGTGGTGACTGTTTTTCTGAAAGAAATCTCTCTCGTAACTCAAAAAGCAGCTCTCTCAAAAAGTAACTCAAAGCAGCTCTCGTAACTCAAAAACTCCGGCCAGTGGTCTACCTTTAGAAAGCCATCTCACGTCTGTATAAGAGAAGACGTGTGTGTTCTGCGTCCATCTCCTCACAAAGTTGCCTGAACAGACGTGAGTTAAGAGCATGTCCTTTAACGTGGTTGATCATTTTAATCACATCCTGCAAAACGTTGTTAACAGGTGACATTTTTCAGCTAGCCAGCATTTCTCTATGGATGACGCAGTGCGTAGACTCACATTCAGAAGCGATCTCTTTGACCAGAGTAGTGAAACCAGAAAGCCGTCCAGTCATGGCAGCCGCTCCATCCATGCATATACCGACACAAAATGACCAATTCAGTTTTCCTGATATGTAATCATTCAAATACTGGGAATAGTTCTGCAGCTCTGGTGTTGGTTGGCAACAAAAGTGCACATAATATATCCTCAGGCACATCCTCCTGAAAAGCATGTTGCACAAAAACAAGCATTGTTGCCTTGTTGTCAACATTGGTAGACTCGTCAACCTGGATGGCGTACCATGGAGACTCACTATCCTCTCTAACAATTATGCCTCAATATCCTCTGCTGTTTCATCAATTCATTTACTTATGGTGCTAACCAAAAGAGGAACACGTGACATCATTTGAGCTGCAGCCTCTCCTAAAAGTTCATGCAAATGCCCTTAGCAGCAGGAAGGATCAACTCTTCTCCAGTAGTAAAGGGCTTCTTAGCTCTAGCAACGCGGTTAGCCACTAAGGATGATGCTGTCAGTGCAGATACATTTGACGAAGTGGTGGCCTTCAGTAATTGCTTCTGTTCTTTGTGTTCACTTTCTTTTTCTTTTGAAAAAATCCTAAGCCTTCTCTTTTAATGCAGGGTGCTTCGTCTCCATGTGGCGAAGCCATTTTGAAGGTTTCATGGCTTCGTTGGATAGCCAGTCACCACATATTATACAAAGAGGGCTTGGAGAATGTGAATCACCTGTTGCAATTAACCCATAATTTAAGTAGGACTTTGTATTTTCTTTGAAACGCAGCTTTCTTTTTGTTGGCAGTCTTAGAGTCTTCTTTTGTCTCATCATTGGGTCTTTCCCCCTTTTCAAAGAAGCTCTCCAGTGATGTTTACTTTTTACTCATTTCGGTTAGGGTTAGCTTGTGGGCTTATGAAAACTATGACTGAGCAAGTGTGCAGTGCAGGAAAGACGCACAGACGGAAGTGGTAAATAAAATAATGGGCGGGACACACGCAGACTAAAATAAGTGTCGGATTTTGATTTCAAGCCTTCCACCAGATGCAGCTGTACAATTGAAGTACATCAACTCACTTGCCACTGTAAAGCCTGCCACCAGATGCAGCTTAATTGTCACTTGCCACTCACTGATAGGGTTTTGATATGAATCTGCAAGCAATTGATTTATTATGGTCTCTGTGCAGTCAAACCTCTCTGCTAATGATAATCTGTATTTGCAGCCGCTCCCCAGCACTAGCATCACCGCCTCAGCCCCACCTCGGATCATCCATCAGGCATTAGATTCTTTCTCATAAGGAGCACGCAACCTAGATGACTTGCATGTGCAGTTCACAGTAGGGTTCGCACTCCTGTGAAAATCTAATGCCACCGCTGATCTGACAGGAGGCAGAGCTCAGGTGGTAATGCGAGTGATGGGGAGAGGCTGTAAACACAGATGAAGCCTCGCTTGCTCACCCGCCACTCACGTCCTGCTCTGTGGCCCATTTTCCTGGTGGGCCATGGACCAGTATGGGGGTTTAGGGATCCCTGCTCTAAGGCGTGCCCTGTATCTCACCCACAGAGTGGTTAAGGGTAAAGCTTTAGGTGGTTAAAGGTGCGGAAGCACACTCTTCAGCTTTTGCTTTCGATAAAAACGTGGGGAAGAGTGTGTGCAGGAAGGTCAGGTAGCACACTGCAGCAGGAACAGACTTCCCTGAGCGGGTTTGACCACGTCACTGAGCAAATGAACAAGCAAACACAAACACAATAAGCTCTGGGGCTGTGAAGGGAAGTCCATACGCAGAGCTGCTGTTATGTTATCTGAAATGTCCAGTTTTCAACAATAGTAAATGAGATATACAAGGAAGCAAAAAAATGTGACCCATAGGGCTTCCCTGGTGGCGCAGTGGTTGAGAATCTGCCTGCCGATGCATGGGACACGGGTTCATGCCCCAGTCCGGGAAGATCCCATATGCCACGGAGTGGCTGGGCCTGTGAGCCATGGCCACTGAGCCTGTGCGTCCGGAGCCTGTGCTCTGCAATGGGAGAGGCCACAACAGTGAGAGGCCCGCGTACCACTAAAAAAAAAAAAAAAAAAAAAAAAAAAAATGTGACTCATATACAGGGAAGCAAATGAACAGGCAACAGAAACTTTGTTCAAAGGGGGCCATGTGTTGTACTTAACAGAAATAGACTTCAAAGCACCATTCTAAATGTCTCCAAAGAACTGAAGAAAACAGTTTCTAAGAAATAAAGGAAGGTATGATGATAATGTCTCATCAAATTGAGAATATCAGTAAAAAGAAATTATTAAAAAATTCTAGAGCTGAAAAGTACAATAACCAAAATGAAAAAAGAAAAGCACAAAGTGGTTGAACAATTGGTTTGTGGCGGGTGGCAGAAAAAAACTATCAGCAAACTTGAAGATAAATCAATAGATACTATGTAGTCTGAAAAACAGAAATAAAGGGAGTTGAAACCTCAGAAAAATGTGGGATACCATTAAGTGACCAATGTACATGAAATGTGAATATCAGAAGGAGAGGAGAGAGAAAAAGGTGCAGAAAATTATTAGAAGTTGTAATGGGTGAAAAGTTCCCAAATTTGATGAAAACACTAATATACACATCTAAGTTTCGTGAACTTCAAGTAGGCAAATACAAAGAGATCTTAGTTATATCTTAGTCAAAATGTGGAAAGCCAAAGGTAAAGGAAAACGTCTTGAAAGCAGTGAGAGAAAAACAACTCATCACATACAAGGAAACTGCAGCAATGTTAGCAGCAGACTTACCAGAACTAGCGGAGACCAGAAGGGAGTGGGATGACATATTCAAATGCTGAAATGAAAGCGACCAACCAAGATCTTACATCTGGCAAAACAAGTGTTCATAAATGAAGGTGAAATAAAGGCATTCTCAGATAAACAAAAACTGCGAGAATTTCTTGCTACCAGACCTGCCTTCTAATACTAAAAGGGTGTTCTTCAGTCTGAAGGTAAATTACATCAGACATGCTTGCATGTGAACACACACACCCCACCGCTGGTAAACATAATTCTTCTCCTTGATTCTTCTGACTGACTTAAAAACAACTGCATAAAACAATTTGTATGTTGTTGAGCCTGTGACACCCAGAAATGAAATATATTTGAGAACAAAGGAAACGAGTAGAAACAAAAGTTGTGTCACAGTCAGGAAGTGACACCGTGTGGCATGCGAATCTACAGAAAACAGTGAAGAGAACAATAAAGGGTAAATAAGGTGAATATAACAAGCTATATGAATATATCTCTCTCTTTCCCTCTCTCAACTTCTTTAAAAGATGTATAATTACATAAATTGATGATAACAGTTTGTACCATATATAAATCACAGACAGTATGTGTAACAGTAATAACATAGACAGGTAGGGAGTGAATGGACGTATAGAGGAGTGAAGTTTCTATGTTTCTGGAATTAAGTCAGCATAAATATGAAGTAGATTCTGGTAAATTAACATAAATATTGTAAGACCTAGTGCAATCACTAAGAAGACTCAAATACTATATAAAATGAAATCACTAAAGGAATTAAATATCCGCTTAATCCATGTATCCATCCATTACAAAAGAAGGCAATAAAGGAAGAACAGAGGAACAAAAAAGACATGAGATATACAGAAGACAAAATGAAAAATAGCAGATATAAATTCAACCATATGGATAATAACTTTAAATGTGAATGTATTAAATAATCCACTCAAAAGGCAGACATTGTCAGATTGGATAAAAAGAAATCTAAGTATATATTGTATTGTAAGAGACATACTTCACATTCAAAGATACAAATAGGTTGGAAGTAAAAAGAACAACTTTAAACAACCATAAAAGAGCTGGAGTAGCTATATTCATATTGTACAACATAGACTTAAAAGAAATGTTAGCAGAGGTAAAGTGGGACATTCCATAATAATGAAAGTGTCAATCTACCAGGAAGATTTCTAAACATGTAGGCATCTAACAACAGTGTCCCAAAATACATGAAGAAAAAACTGACAGAATTTAAGGGAGAAATGAATACTATGTGGACACTACAATAGCCCACTTTCAATAATGGATAGAAAGTTAAGCAGAAGATAAACAAGGAAATAGAAGACTTGGACAACAGTATAAACAAACTAGATCTAAGAGACATGGAACATTCCACTCAGCGTTTGCAGAATCAGCAGAACACACATACTGCTCAAGCACATACTGCTCAAGAACATTCTCCAGGATGGACCATATGCTAGGACACACAAAAAAACAAGCCTTAATAAATTTGAGATCAAAGCCTTAATAAATTTAAAACTATTGAAAAACAAAGTGTGGTTTCTGATCACAATGGAATTAAATTAGAAATCAATACAAAATTTGGGGAATTTTCAGATCTGTAAATATTAAACCCTTGAATAACAAATGATTCAAAAAAGAAATCATAAGAAAAATTAGAAAATACTTTGAAATGAATATTGGTGAAATTAAATTTTATATTGTATATAAATATAAACATTTTATATAAAACATAATATATTAAATATATTTAGTACTATGCAAGTAGATCAGTGCTCAGAGTAATTTACAGTGGTAAATATCTTATTAAAAAAGAAAAAATATCTGAAATCAATCTTATCTTCCACCTTAAAAAACTAAAAAAGAAGAGCAAAGTAAGCCCTAAGCAAGTAGAAAGAAGGAAATAATAAACACTAGAGTGGAAATAAATGAAATAAATAATAGAAAAATAATAGAGAAAGTAAATGTAACTGAAAGTTGAATCTCTGAGAAGATAACAAAATTGACAAACCTTTAGCTAGACCATGAAAAATAGGAAGATTCAAATTACCAAAATCAGGAATAAAAGAAAAGACATCACTACTGACCTTATACAAATAAAAAAGGATAAGGGAGTACTATGAACAATCATATGACAACACATTAGTTAACTTAGATGAAATGGACAAATTCTTAGAAAAACTGACTCAGGAAGAAATAGAAAATATGAATAAAAAGTAGAGACTTAATCAGTAAAAGACAAACAAAACAACACCAAGAAAACTACCCACAAAGAAAAACCCAGTCCCAGATGTCTTCACTGGTGAATTATATCAGACATTTGAAGAAGAATTACTACTGGTCATTCACAATCTCAAAAAATGAAATAGGAGGGACCACATCCCATCTCATTCTGTGAGACCACTTGGCTATCAAAACCAGGCAAACTCATCACAAGAAAAAAAAAGGGTACAGGCCAATATCCTATACAAATATAGATAGAAATTCTCGCTAAATGCTACCAAACTGAATCCAGCAAAATGTATAAAGGATTATACAACATGTCCAATGGGATTTATCCTAGGAATGCAAGGTTTCATCTATGAAAATCAATTACTGTAATACACAAAATAAAGGATCAAAGCCCTGTGAACATCTCAATAGATGCAGAAAGAGCATTTGACAAAATCCTACAGCCTTTCATGATCGAAACACGAAGGAAACTGGGCATAGAAGGGAACTTCCTCAACCTGATAGAGAGTATCTGTGAAAAACCCACAGCTCACATGGAAGACTGAGTGTTTTGCCCTGAGATCTGGAAGGGGACAAGGATGTACATTCTCACCAATTCTGTTTAACAGTGTGCTAGAAGTTCTCATCAGGGCAGTTGGGCAAGAAAAGGAAATATGTAAATGGCATCTAGATTGGGATGTCTCTCTTTGTAGGTGACATGATCTTGTATATAAAAAACCTAAGGAATCCACT